>NW_019393055.1:0-314004 GCF_000648675.2 Cimex lectularius | reverse complement strand
ATCTTATATATATACATAAAACTATGGGGAGGGCGGTGTTGTGTTCCTCTTTACTAGATGATCATTGTACTAAGTCGAGTCGCTGCATGTTTTGAGCAATGTGTGTCTTGTTTTATGTGAGCGCTCAGCATCGGCCTAAAGCCAATAATGTCTAATCTTTTGTTTGTCAATATATATCCAAGTTTGCCTTAGTCAGTCTGTACGAGACATAACAGTTGTCTAATTGGAAAAAGTAACAAATCCATCTGATTCAAGTAAGATATTTTTCAGAAATGTGATATTATCTATTAGTCACTAGAAAATTGTTATAACTTATGCTTCGGTTATCAATTTTGCTGAAACAAAACATTAGATTCATTTATGATTGAATTTATAGATTAATATAGTTACGCTAAAAACTAAATTATATTTGATTTCCTAAAAAAATATCAATTATGCATAATTATATTTCAAATTGTAGCTCACACGAGTTTGGATCCAAAATTCTTAATGTATAAGCTATTTATTATTTAAACTTATGTTGCTGTGTAAACATACAGATTTAAATTAATGAAAAGTCATTATAAACAATTCCATATATTTCATATTTATCACAATATCACCACATATTAAATTGATTATAACAAAAACCTATTTGAGGGACATTGTTGCCTGCAATGGTTAAGACACATGGGCTCATCTCTGTAAAGGTCCCAGGTTCAAATCATTTTATTTTTCACAAATTTTTATTACTTATGCAATATCCATTTCATTTCATCGTTTAAGATGCTTTTAAATGTATATTTTGTGTCCCAAGATAAAAAACAAATTTGGACAATGTTATTTACTACATAGGTCAATGGTTGATTATGATTATGATTGATGCTACATTATCAATCTAGTAAGAAACAATATAATATTATTTACATTATTTACATAACATCATATGCTGCTGGTTTAACTTCAGTCATCAATGTCGAAGGTGGTGCTACAAACCCACAAGTCGGGCATTCAAAGTCTGGATCTGCCAGCCTATGTGCCTAAACCCTCAACAAATGAAATATACATTACATTTAAAAAATTACATATATATGAATAAACTTACACCAAGGCAATAATAACAGAAAATATGAGGACAACCTATAACATAAGGAAGGATGGGGAATAGTTCGCAAACAGGACATCTTGTGTCTTTTGTCAAGATGTATTGATGACTCTGAAGCTTTTTAGGCTTTGCCCCTCCCATTATTTTTCTAATAATTCGCTTCATGGAATGATAGTTCAAAAATGGCAACACAAGCATAAGCAATTCCTAAAAAATAAACTCATTTTAAAATCATTAAACTCTCTAATATCAATCAATATTCCTTGTGAGTTTTTATAAAAGACAAGGCCTTTTATTTTTAAACTACTTTATTGTAAAGCTAAATATGATTCCAAGGCTAATGTTTTATATAGAATCTGCTGGTGCTATTAGAATTTCAATAACTTTGCACATTAAGTAGACCTGGTGATCAACTTTTTTTTTAATTAATGCCCTTTTTACAAGGATTTTTTAAGTCCTTTCCACTCTAAAAAATGATACCAGAAACCAGTTAAACCATGTGGTTAAACAGGAGACAATTGAAAATTTAATTGAATAAAATATAAAAATTTAATTTGTATTGATTTCCATTTTTATACTTTATTCAATTAGATTTACAATGTTCTCTTTTTTTAACCAGTTTCTGATTAAATTGAAATTATTGAGTTCTGAAGGAAAACTTCTGATCTCCACAACAAATCAATAAATTTTTAAGTTTCTGATATATTTTTTATAATGGAAAGGCCTTTCAAAATGTGTGAAAATAATTGTACTAATTTATAAATTAATTAAAATTTATATTTAAAATTATTTTTTAAAAATTAAACCAAAAACTTGAAAATTTATCAATTCTTGTGCAGTTATGGGAGTTTTCTTCCAGAACTAAATAATTTAAATTTATCCTGTAAGTGGTTAAAAAAGGAAAAAATTGTAAATTTAATTGAATAAAATATAAACATTTAATTTGTGTTGATTTAAATCTTCATGTTTTAATAGATTAAAATTGCAATTTTCTCCTTTGTTTAACCAGTTGCATTAGTTTTTGGTATTGTTTTTCTGCAATGGCAAGTACATTGAAAATATGTGAAAAAACAGGGCATTACATTTTTTTTAACTTGAGCTTAACATACAAACTTATTAAAATTCTAACAGCATCAGCCGATTCTGCGAGAAAAATTACGTTTGTAACCCATAATTAGTTTTACAATAAAATAAGCAACATAAAAATAAAAGGCCATGTCTTTTATAAAAATTCACAAGGTATGTTTCATCTTACAATCAAGCCGTGCCAAAGAAGCTCTCTAATCATAAATGAATAACCGACACTTCTGTCTGAAGGCCTCAAAGTCGACACTGGATTTAATCTTAAGAGCCTCTCTAAAAATGTCATAGGTCCTCCTCCTCTTAAGAAAAAAACGAACGATATAATGTTGAGAATGTTAAGAGCCATCTCTATCCTCTTGATGATTAGACAACACTTAAATGTAAATATAAAAAAACTAATGCAATATTTACAATAAAATTTAATGTAAACCCTTACAGTTGAACCGACATCAGAACAGTTTAGCCAGTTCAAAATTGAAGACAATCTGTCTTTAATATAAGCAGAGCCAATTTTCAGTATTCCCAAAAGGCGGAGCCTTCCAATAGGAGTATGTTTATCATATTTCAAATGTAGCATACGCTGACCAAAAGTAGCAAATGTCTTTTCCACAGAGAGCTGTCAAAAAAGAAACTGTCAAATAAAATGAATTTTCTTTATTGATTTCTTCAATCATACCATCCACAAGGCGCTTTTTATAATAGCATTTATTTCAGGCTCAAATCTTGTTATTAATCCTGCCTGAAAAGGTTCGAAAATGAGTTTTTTTATAATCAATCATTTCAGAGGACAAAAGCAATCTTACAGGTAAATAGCTTATGACAGTTTGAACTTGTGCTTTCAATACATCGTAAATCCCTTTGTCCAGCTCATTAGCATCCCACTGAAAAATACAATTAGGGGTGAATCTTACTGAAAACTTGTCAGTCTTCTTAGAAGAGAAAAACAAACAAAAATCTGCTTTTTGTGTTTAAAATTTGTTATCAAGCTACAAAAGTAATTAAAAACATGCAAGTAATGACATTTACGTCATTGAGCCATTGTAAAATTAAAACAAAACAACGTTATTCCAGTTCTATATTCAATACATAGATACTTATTTTTAAAATGTTTCCAATCCAAAGAAATTAAAATTGAAATTACCACAGAAACTCTGGAAGGAGTCATTTCTTCTGGAACTTGAGTATTCATGGTCAAAGATAAACTGACCACCAGATGAAAATAAATAAAACGAACAATCAAAGAGTAAATTAAATCATAAACTAAAAAATTATTTAATAAATTTTAAATCTTGTGTTTGTTTGTTTCAAATCGAACGGTCTACAACGTTGTCAGGTTACTTGAATACGTTCTGCAATACGCAATAAGCAAGAGCAAGCAATGACGTACTAATAGACTAAAGTTGTGTAGTTTTCTTTAAAAAATAAATTAATTTTATTAAATCATATAAAAACAATTTTTAAATCACATTAACTAATACATATTTTAATATATGTTGTGTGTAGTTTTAGCGCAGGTCATCCCTCTTCTTTTTTTGCTGATCTCTTCGTTTTCTTCGAGAGTTTGATTCCTCCAAATTCATTTTTCTGATTCTGCAGCCAAGTTATGTTCACGTCCATCAGGCTTTGCGGTTATTATAAATGATATGATAAGCGCACAAACTGTGCACAAGGTATGCACTTAAAAGCAGGTTAGTATTCCTACTGCCCCAGATTACCCGATATTCCTCAGGGTAAAGGAGCTTCACCATTCGCGCTAATATATTACATTTACCACCAGACTTCATTAACACTGCCCCAGAGTATTCGACATTCCTTGAGGTAATTGAAAAAGGAGTCCCATAATTTACGCTAATAAATTACATACGACCCAGACATCTTTCATTCTACAGATTACTCGATATTCCTTGAGGCAATAGAAAAGGAGCCCTATTATTCACGCTAATGAGTTACATTCCACAACAGACTTCATTTATTTTGCCCAGGATTACTCGATATTCCTCGAGGTAATTGAAAAAGGAGCCCTATTATTCACTCTAATAAATGACATTCCACACCAGACTTCATTCAGTCTAACCCATAGTACAATTAATTACGGTTTTTAGTTGAGATAAAAAAGTCAATGGCACGAGCGGGATTTGAACCCACGATCTTCGGCTAGATATGCCGCTGCTCTACCACTTGAGCTATCGTGACCTCGATCCACTAACTTCCCATCTCAACCCCACCTTTTGAATTTTCCCTCCTTTTTGCCATTTTTCAAATGTCGTGTAATCGGATTGGATTCTCGACGACAAATGAAATGGCCACGGAGAGCTTTAGTGAAGTATACTTCATTTTAAATCATTAAATTCACTAATTTCGTGGTCCGCTTGACCAATTAATATATTACAATTAATTAAGGTTTTTAGTTGAGATAAAAAAGTCAATGACACGAGCGGGATTCGAACCCACGATCTTCGGCTAGATACGCCGCTGCTCTACCACTCGAGCTATTGTGACCTCGATCCACTCGGACACTAACTTCCCATCAATTACTTTCAGGAATATTAAATAGTATGGGTTAGATTCACTCGAAATTTCGTTTATGCGTAATATTTTTATTTAATCACTTTAGCACTTATGCAAACGTACATAATACTTAGCAAGTACAGTATTAAGCGAATTGTAAAAAAAATTCCTCATAAAGTCTACCTTTGTCTGTTTCTATTTATTATAGTTCTAATGGAGAAACGTACCTACTATTGAACTACATGTGAATCATGCTTCTGCGAGCTATATACGCTAGACCCACAGCGATAGTACTCCACTCAATATATTGCTTTCTATAATATTTTTAAAAAAATTAAACTACCTCAAGTATTGGATATTTTTTGAAGTCTCTACTTTTACAATAATAAATTACATACACTCGGAACATTGTGCAATTAAGAGCTGTTTCTCATTCATTGAAAATAGAAGAGGGCCTAAGGTGGACACCTGTAAAACTCCAGAATTAATGAAACTAACGTCACATCTTTTGAAGTTGAAATTGACAATTTGTGAGAGACGACTCAAACATGAAATAACAAAATTAACAATAGGTACAGCTGACATTAAATTTTTGGGAAAGCTTGCTTATCAAGAGACTATAATGACAATAAATACAATTTGAAAATGTTAGGACGGATGTCTTTTGTTTCTCTTCAGTAATGCTGTCAAACAACCAGATCTAAAGACTGTTTTGTAGTGGCTGAATAAGTTATTTACATATACAATGAAGTAATAGTTAACTTTATACAAATAAATGTAAAAATTATCCCCAATATCATTATGTATTATTCCATATTTGCTTAGAGCGGTTTTCGAACCCAAAATTTAAAAAAGTATTTGAAAATGTGGTAAAAAGAACAAAAATTTGAACGGTTGTACGTTGAGATGAGGGGATAGTGTACGGGGGTATGGAAGTCATGATAGCTCTAGTGGTTAGAGCAGCGGCGTATAAGCCAAAGGTCGTGGGTTCGAATCCCGCACGTGACACTAATTTTTCCTCTCAATCAAAAACCTTAGATAAAAAGAATAATTAATTGGAATAATTATGTATATTATTTGTTATAAATTTATTTAATTATTAAAAATTAATAATAGTAGGAAGTATGTAAATTTTGTAGAAGTTATATAAATTGCAATGTTGGCGAAACAAAAAATTAAGCTAAGTAAGATTATGTTAAGAATGTTAAGCAAACGTAATATTAAAATAGTTGGCTTGTTTAATATTTATATTTAATAATTTAAAGTTTGTAATTGTTACCTACTAGGCTATTGCGAGTTAGAGTAATTGGCAGGCAATACGTACTACGCTACTCGCTTGAACAGTAGAACGACCTCTACAGTCTACACCGAAAGCTAGTGTAACCTGACAACTGACTGTTACGACAAAAACAATTTTATTGTTAGACTTCAAGCAGAAAGACGTTGAGCATGAAAAAACGTTTTTGACTTTTAATCTGCACCATGTCTGGACAGGGGCCGACCATTGACACTAGGCAGGAGCTAGCCGAGCTTGTTAAAAGAAAGGCCGAAATAGCCGTAAGTCGGGCAAAAGACCTTAGGCAAATCTGCCCGCTTATTCCCTACAGTAAATTGTTTTTTTCCTTTTTAACAGGAAACCCTCGCCAACTTGGAAAGGCAGATCTATGCATTCGAAGGTAGCTACCTCGAAGACACTCAGCTCTATGGGAATATAATCAGGGGCTGGGACAGATACCTGGCTAGCAACAAGATACAGAACAGCAAGTCGGATAAGAAAAATCTCAAGTTCAAAGAAGCCGAAAGGCTCTTTTCAAAATCCTCAATTACCTCAATGGCTGTAAGCATTTTTTAATGTACATTAAAACACTTATTTGTTGGCTACAAATGCATAACAATTGGAATAATGTCAGTGACCTCTATGTAGATTATTGTTTTTTTGACAACTCATTCGATTTCATCGTAGGTATCTAAACTTAAATATTTTACTAATTATCTAATCATTAAACTATGAATCTTTTCCATGTTGTTTATAGGGTGGTGAAGCTATCATTTTGTCGTTACTGATCATTTTTGGCCTGCCTATCTTCAGTGACACAACACTGAATATGGCAAAATGAAACATGTCTGACATCAAACCAACAAGGATAAGTTGACCAAAAATGATCAGTAGTGGTAGTCTTGGTTTTTGGATTTGGATTTATATAAAACGAAATCCACACATGTACATACATACAAACAGGTGCCCAGTTGAGTCTGTTGGCTTCTTGTAGTCCCCGGGCAATTCCAGAATACCCTCCCTGGTGTTGGCAGTCTGGGGGCATAGCTCAGTCTTATTCGTCCTGCCACCGCGGTTGGGCTTCTGGTGCTATCAACAGCTAGGTCAATTCAGCACCAGTACTGTGAGTAGGAACTATCTTTTTCAAAAGGATTGGACACCACTCACTCCACCATTCATCATTTCTATTTGTACTCGCATTTATTCATAAATACATTCACTCCTATTTACATACCATTCATTCAATTAGGGTGATGTGAGTACTCGATATTCCTCCATCGACCGTTTACACATAACAACTAACCTAATTAAGGGTCGACAGGGTACTCAATATTCTGCCATTGATAGTCTAACTTCAAAACATGCAGAGACCATATAATATAAAGTTATTCTATTTATAATATAAAGTTTGAATCATTCTAAGTTTAGAAATTTATTAAATTAATATTTTTTATGTTTCAGGCTGTAAGTGGACTTGTTGATAATCAAGACAAAGGTGAGATGAACAATAAATAGATGGCTCTTTGGATATTTGTAGTATTTTTGTAAATGTGTTCTTATATTTTGTAATAAATATTTATTTTATAAGCATATTTTATTTTTATATTTTTATTTTCCACATTTTTTTACTATTTTGATTTTGCTTCGTAGAATTCACCTCCTGCAGTTTTTACTGTATCACTGAGTTGGCTTATTTGTATACCTTAAACCATTCCAAAGCATGCATTCAGATCAGATGTATTCAGTGTTATTTTTTTGTTTTTTCGTTTACTTACAATGAGAGAAGAATATAAGCACAACAATTTATTCTATTGGTTGTTTAAAGCAAAGGATACAAAAAAGTAAAATTACGGAATAAAGTTAAACTTTAGTCATTGTTTTGTGTAGATGATGTTTTATCATGTTAGCATGCATTTTCACAGTTAGTTATATTGAAAAGTAGCAAAGTGATCAGTATGATAAGAGAAAAATATAAAAATTCTCCAAAGAATTTTTTTCAAATTATAAGTTATTTTGCTAACAAGAAATTTTTTAATATCTACTGTATAAGGGAAAACTATTAAATATAGAAAATTGCTATTTTTGCAATAAGTATTGTTCTTAGAAAAACAGTTAACATTTTCTTGATCACCATGTAATAAAGACTTTTTATACTTTTATCTAAAATTCATCCTAAAAGAATTTTGTATGGATAGCATGAGCATAACAATATAAAACAGTTAAAATTTTCTTAATCACCATGTAATAAAGACTTTTTATACTTTAAATTCACTAATTTTGTGGTCCGCTTGACCAATTAAATCATTACAAATAATTAAGGTTTTTAGTTGAGATGAAAAAAAGTTAATGGCACGAGCGGGATTCAAACCCACGATCTTAAGCTAGATACGCCGCTGCTCTACCACTTGAGCTATCGTGACCTCGATCCACTCGGACATCAACTTCCTATCTCAACCTCATCTATCTATCTAGCCGAAGATCATGGGTTCGAATCCTGCTTGTGCCATTAACTTTTTTTCATCTCAACTAAAAAAGACTTTTAATACTTTCATCTAAAATTCATCCTTAAAAAATTTTGTATGGATAGCATGAGCATAACAATATAAACCAACAGTAAGGCTCAATTTTTACAAGAAACAAAGATTTAATTCTGAAAAACAAAAATTTTCCTATTTCTAACTTAACATAAAATAAAATTTAATAAGCCACTAGTCGAAATTTTTACAATGTTCATGCAGAAGTGTTTAAAAAAAAAATAATGTAACAAACAATGTGAAAGTTACATTATTATTGATAATAAATAATTATAAATGCATTACAATATTATAATTTTGTTGAATCGATATTATTAATTATTAGAAAAAAATTATCATTAAATAAAAAAAAATTATGCACATGCTTGATACTCAATACTGAGCTCTTAAGCTGTAATGTTAACTGATCGTTTTTCTTCCTTGCCCAACTCAACAACAATGAACAAAAAATTATTAAACATTATTACATGACAAATTTGCACTGACTTAAAATTTAACATTAATAATATAATTAACAGAGAAAATTGCAGTAATTTCAGATGAGGTAGAAATTACTTTTATTATTATTATTTATTAGAATAAAATTCAATGAAGCACATTTATTCACATCTACACATACTACTGCTTATTTTTAAATTTGAAAAGTTACATTGTCCACAAATACTTACAAAGAAAAAGAACAATTACAAGTTCTAGAATGATTTTTAAGAAACAAACAGAACTTGAAGGAAGAATTTAATTTCTTTATGCCTAAACAAAATTATTATTATTCTGGGGTAAATATAAAATTTTATTTTCCTCATTAGATATAAATCCATTAGAGTTATAATTATTTTTGCATTTACATACTATATTTTAGTAATTTTTGTTGTTTGTCTATGATATGTGTAGAACATGCAATTTAATGGATAATTCAGTTCTAAAACGCTATATATGAAAGAAAAGCTCTAGAAAATATTTTTAAAAATCTATTTGCTTACTATGACAAATGTAGAAGAAAAACTAGTAAGTTCTACTCTCTATTAAAACAAAGATTAAAAAACCAGGAAAAAAAAAGCTTTTTGTAGTTGATAATTTGATATGTAATAATTTAATGTTTAATATTTCAATGTTATCTACAATCATAAAAATCCGTCTACAGAAGAATTTAATATCAGAAGCTAAGTTATAAGTTTTAGAAAATTGCTGTTTAATTGCAACAAATAAAAGCTGAAAAAAAATCCTTAGACTGCTTGAAAGTTTATTAGTACTCTATCAGTATTCCGTTATTTGTAATGCAGATTCATTCGGGAAAGAAAATTATTTTTTTGATTAATATAATGTTGGTCATACATTAAATTTCAAGAAAACTAACAACAAATTGATTTTATATTAATACCATGCATTTTTTAATACATGATATTACATCAAACTTTAATGTAACAATACACTATATTGAACTGCCGCGATTAATAATAATTAGAAAAACCAAAACTGTCATTTGATCAAAACAAATTCAAAATTTTAGGCGAATTTAACAGCGAAAGCGAATCTCAGACTGGGAACAGTGGTAGCGAAGACAACGTTACGCTCACCGTCAAAGAGTCTGGCAAAAACCTATCATCGCACAACGGCATGAGTTACAACTACACGAACCACAATGGCGGGATAGACCGCCCGATTTCACCAAGCAAAGAGGTCAAATTGAACCGGCTCACAACATTTAAAAAACACCTAAGCAAGAAGATGAAGCAGCGATAGCAGTCGATTACAATCTCTGGCAGCATACTTTTTGAAACTATGATCTCAATCACTTTGTGTACAAATTCAATGAACTTGAAAATAAGTAATATAATTTTTCCCTCCTGTTTTCACGTAATACACAAATCCTGCTTTTTTTACATACATTGAAAAATTGATTTTTTAACATTTGAATTAACAGATGATAACAGATTAACCTTTTCTATTTAATTCAGATTATTGCTTTTTGTGCATAACAATTCTAAATATAAATTAACCTTTCAAAATTTACTGCAAAACTGATGTATTTTAATTATGATTACTGTATGTTTATATTTGTTTTTTTTAATAATATTCTAAGGAAAATTTTGTTATATTTATTAACTCCTAAAAATATAATTTATTTTCTTTAGTTTAGTAGTTTTTTTAACGAGGGTTCGCAACAGCAGAGGTGTCATATAAACCCTCAGGGTGCCAGTGTCCCCAAAAGCCCATTTGTAAGTATGTCAGGTTCGAATGCAGAACTGGAACCCGGTAACTTTATCTTAAGTGTTAAGCGCTGTGTCAACGACTAAACTGTTGCAAACACCGATGACCAATTTATTGCTCTTTAAACCTCACAAACGTGCATGATCCAAGTGGTTAATAACTTTCAAATTCTTAATAAGACTTCACAAAACTACTTTGATTATTGATTTAGAGAACATTAAAAGTTTTTTAATTATGCTTATTGTTACAGGGAATAAAAATATAGTAATTAATACAAAAAAAAGGAAAAATATTATTTAAAAAATAAAGACAAATAAGTTTTTTTGGAATTTTTATTTAAAGTAAAAATATTCAAGCTGAAGCCACAGTGGGCAATACAACAGTGCCACTTCCTGCTGCAGTGAGGCCAAGGTCGAGCATCTTCTCCTTCTTCTTTCGCTTGACTTGGGCAGCGATTCTATCGACATCTCTACGACCGTGGGAAGTTATCTTCCTACCTTCATCGCCAACTCTCTCGATGAGTTTCAAATCTTCAAGGGACTGAAGAGCTTTCCTGGCCACACTGCCGGAACTTCTGCAGTAATGAGAAGGGCAAACACCATTACGCTTACGGCCTGAAAAAAAAATCAGCAATTGAATGAACATATATCATTTCATACAAATGATTTAAACATACCGCCGAAGATTTTCGTGACAGCGCCAACTCCCACTGGTGAACGGATGTAAATATGGCGAAGGAGGGCCGAGCATCTCACGTAATACCAGTCACGGTCGTAAGGAGCAAGTTCCTTATGTTTGCCATTTTTGACAAGATCGACCCATTCGGGAACTTTCAACTTGCCAGATCTATCGACAAAATTAATAAAGAATGTAAATTAAAGCGTCAAAAAAAATATATATAGCATAATATTTAAAAAGAGAATATGACAGAATCAAGTCCAACTTTGAAGAACTCATGAAAAAAATTATGTTTTAAAATTATCTGCGAAATTGTGTACTTAGGTGCGATTTCGGTCAAAAGTTGAACTTTTTTCTGGTCATTTTTGTCAGCTTTTAGGCTAAAAGAAAAAATGCTTCTCACGCCGAGTGCCCTTCAAACTTACCCAAACAATTTTATAAAAACCTACTAAAAAGGCACAAAACATAACAGGTCAAAAACATTTAAAAAAATATATATTCTATAAAAACATCAAAAACTCACTTTTTAAGAAACTTGGCGAACTCCTTGACAAACTTATGTTGGTCAACGTCTTTCAACGTCACAGACGATCTCTACAAAGACAATTTTTTATAAAAACAATCAACTATCAAAAACAAACAATGCTTAAAATGATTAACAGACATTTAAAACAAACTAAATATTTGAAAAAAACAAAAGATAAGTGAAAAATATTCGGGCTAACCTTTACTGTCGACATCGTGTAGACGAAACGTGCACGGTAAAAGGAAACCTGACAACTCCCCGCCGTGCCTGACAACCTATGAGCACGGCCTGAACAATTAGTACGTACTAATCTTTTTGTTCCCTCGTCAATGCATTCAATATTTATTTACATTCCAACCTACATAAATAAATAGACAACAAATCTAAATTAGTGTAATTAAATTATTGGTAAATATGTTGAGTCGACATTGTATGTATTATTATGTAGGCCGTAAGAATTCATATCCAGTCTGCCTCGGGAGAATTTTAAATATTATGAAAGGATTTTGTTTTAACTTTAAACCACTATTTTTACAAATGAGATCAAAAATTCAAGAGTTTTAATAAAAATTATTTAATTATGATGGTTTGGAAGAAAATTCACTAAAACAACGATTAATCATTTAGTGATAGAGTAAAATTTAACAAACCATTTATTATATCACTAAATGATTTTCAAGTGTTTTTTAAGTTTCTTTCAAACCATTCTAATTAAATAATTGTCAATAAATCTCATCAAATTCTAATCTCATTTAATTTGGTTTACATTAAAATAAGTATGATGTAATTAATATAAGGATAAAAATCCATATATATATAAATAGTTACTTAAATTTTAATCTATCACTAAATGATTTTCCAGTGTTTTAGAGAATTTTCTTTCAAGCCATCATAATTAAATAATTTTCACTAAAATTCGTGAATTTCTAATGTCGTTTAATTCGATTTACATTAAAATAAGTATGTTGTAATTAATATAACAATAAAAATACATTAGTCAGTGCAATTTTGTCTTACTTTATTCCATTAAATTTTGTATCAACTAGTATTATTATTATTAATTATTGTTATTAATATTTTACTTTTAATTACTTCAACTAGCAAATTAATAGAAATAATAAAAGTGAGGTGAGTATATTGATTCACTTTTTTAAAATTATGGTTCTACTCACAGAATTAATTAAATCTGAACCATCATTTACAAAACGTCTAATTACTTCTCTTGTTATTATCACTATAAGTGGTATTTTGGTAATCATATAGTTAGCAACATAGCAATTATTATTAATATTGTAATTTATTTTAAAACTACTATGTTCACAATATAGAAGTATTTATTTGTAATTAAATATTTAAAAGACTAAATATTGTAAATTACTAATATTATATGTACTATTAAACACTAAAACAGATGTAAAACTTAAATTTTAAAAAATAAAAAATATTATATTTAGTAATAGTGTTTAGTATTTAATCAAAGTCATTCAAACTTGAATCAAAATTGTTGTTGACTTGTTGATAATAAAGACAAAAGTGAGATGAACAATTGGCTGGATAATATGACTCTGAAAATTTGTAGTATTTTTGTAAGTATATACTTGTAATAAATATTTGTTATTTATTTTTTATTTACACATGTTTGACTATTTTGCTTTTGCATTTTTGTTACCTAAGAAATGTGACTTTGAGTGAAGTACCTCCTACTGTTGTCGAGACAAGTCAGAGGGCACTTCCTACAAAGTCTCAATGGACTATAAAGAAGAGAAAGAACACAGGAGAGCATCAGATGCAATGATATGGTATACAGATGGCTCCAAAACAAACGAAGGAACCGGATCAGGCGTTTTCTGTATAAGCCCAAAACATGAGCAATCAAACTCATTAGGGAAGTACACTTCGGTCTTTCAAGCGGAAATACATGCCATCAATGCTTGTGCCTTGAAAAATCTTAAAAGATGTTACACTGACAAAAAAATCCTCATAAGATCAGATAGCCAAGCAGCTATTAAAGCATTAGCATGTAAAAGAATCACATTAGCCAGTGAATGCATCCAAAATCTCCAAACCCTGGAAAACACAACAACCTGATGATATCTTGGGTGCCAGGGAACAGGGGAATTTTGGGTAATGATAAAGCATACAGTCTGGCCAGAGGAGGATCTGCAAGACAATACATAGGCCCCAAAACTATACTTGGGATAACCAAAACAAATATAGAATCCTCCATCGCAGAATGGATCCAAACAAAACAAAAGGAGAAGTGGATAAACTCTAGTGGTGCTAGACATACTAAACTTATGATGAAACAACCTTCACCAAGACTGGCAAAAGCATTGCTGCAATTGGAGAGGGCCACACTCAGAGGAGTGGTTGGACTGCTAACCGGTCACTGGCATCTGAGAAAACATCTACAAAACATGGGTATATACAGCGATGATCCCATTTGCAGATTATGTAATGAGGAGGAGGAAACAGCCACTCATATCATCTTTGAAAACAAAGCAACAGCTCAACGGACAGTCAACATAACATACGAAAAAACTTAGGGAATGAACTTGTAGCAGCGACTCTCAATGACCTGATACTTCTAAGGAGAAGGATAGAGTCTATTGCACTGAACTAAGGAACTAGGAAGGTACAATAAACCAGAAGGCTGCAGTGCCTAGTATCCTTTTTATCATACCGTACCATACCATACTCATTTTATGGCTTCTATGTACTCTACTGGATCCAGATTTTAAAGGAACTGATTGCAAGAGAATGCCTATAGATTTCTCATTAGTCGAAACTCTCCACCCCATTCCACTCAATACCATGTGTCTTTTCACATTTTCCCTCAATTTTCTTTCACAATTTAAGTTTAGATAGTAAAATATAGGGAAGCGGTATTAACAGTGGTTTTGCAAAATTTGCATACTTTGTCTAAACACAAATATTCATGCAATGAATTTGAAATTTTTCAAAAATTTCCCATTTTAACATTGCTAAATATTTTCATTATTTTTTTTAATATAAAATAGAAGAACCTGGTACGATATGTCTATTTAAAAGAAAAATAAATAAATAAAAACAAAAATATCACCCTTATTATTGAGAATCAGGCAGAGGTCAAGAGATAATTTTTTATTGCATTTTTGGTGTGGAAAATTTTTCTTTCTGAGATTTGACACGTTATTCTTGAACTTTTTTGTTATTAGAAAATATTTGTTTACTTATCCTACAAAAGCAACAACCAGTACATTTACATCACAGTAGTAACCAGTGTCAAGTTGTCCCATGCTCTCACGAGGTACAATTTAATTTTGCATTTAAAAAATCTGTATATAATGGTTTTTTATATTTGTAACATAGTGTTATAGAATTTAGTTTGTTTTTTATGTTATGTATGTTTTTGGCTGATAGTCTTGAAAGAGGGTACAAGTATTGGATCTGAAATGCATATTGAAAAGAAAAAGTTAGGAAAAAAACTCGTGGGTCTGGGCGCAAGGCGCTCGGACAGTGACAACGTATCCTGACAAGGAACACTCAGCACAGAATAAAGCCGATCATGCTTATATCATGCACGATAGCCAGAGCGTAATACAGCGACGAAACAGTCATGCCTCTAAGCACGCTCGGCTTTAATCGGTTACTCTCGGCTCGAGCGTAACAGGACACCGATCGTAACGGGACAATGAGTCATACTTTTTTGCGAATGCCTCCTAGTGTTACCGATTTATAAGACGTTGTCACGTCAAAAAGGTTGAGCAGTTCATAAAGATTACAAAAGAATAAAAAGTCCTGGAAGAAAAAGGCTTATTCCACCACTGCAAGATGGTGAATGTGTAGCGGATGGTCAGGGAATATGTAGCAATAGTTACAATTCTAACTTGATTTTAAGGTAAAATAATATCATGTACATTTTTTTACTTTTAAGCAGAATAAGATGGTTAAATATTAATAAAAAGAAAAAAAGATATTTATTTATTAATCTTGACGTCATGATGACTCGTGAATGACTATTTTCTTGATAGATCTATTTTAAAACGCAGAATACTGGCATTACTGATATGGATATCTCTTATCGTGCAAAACAAAATCAGAATGTGTCCATAGCATTATCACATTTCCAGTTCATGTGTCGCAATTTTAAACATAAAAGAAGAAGGAATTTCTTTAAATTTTCTGGGTAAGCTATTTATAATTGTCGTGTAAAAAATGTTAAATATTTACCTTGGCTTTCAAATTTAAAAACAGTCTCTTAAAAAGTTATCTTTTTAAAATTATCTTTATTGTTTTATTTTATTGTAAAAAGGGGTTAGAGTCATTTAAAATTGATTGAAATAAAACAGTTATATTTGTATAGTTGAACGTGAATATATATATATATATATATTGGGTTGTCCGGAAAATAATGCAGGATTTTAAGTTTTCATTAAAAAAAATCTATATAAAATATTCTGTTTACGTTTACAGGATTACTCATTTGTATNATATATATTTTTTTTTTCAATTTCAGGCCTCAACTATGGGATTGAAAAGATTTTTCAAGTTACTTTACCTGGCTTCCTTCTTCGAAGAAATATTGTGCAAAGTTGTCAATTATCAGCCTATTTTATACTACGAACCTGAACAAGTTCACATCTCATTCGGAAGTACAAACAATCTTAAACATTTCTTTTATTCGATCTGTTTTAAAGAATTGTTTGCCCAACAGACAATATAGAAGACATTGTTGTAACATGGTCTACATTTACTGCCACTCCAGAATCTGTTGTGCAGTATGGCATTGGCGGTTTTACTAACCGTGCAGTTGGCTACTCTAGAAAATTTGTTGATGGAGGGCCGATGAAACATACTCAGTATATCCATCGTGTCACCCTGCCTGGGTTGATGCCGAAAACCAAATATTGTAATTTTTCAAGAATTTTTTGTTGATTAGAAGATTGCCTAATCAGATTTTTTACAGCGTATTATTGCGGAAGCAACTTGGGCTGGTCAGATGAGTTTTGGTTCATTACAGTTGACAATTCGACAAATTGGTCACCACATTTGGCTGTTTTTGGAGATATGGGCAATGTGAATGCAAGATCGCTTCCATATTTGCAAAAAGACACACACAATAATGTTTACGATGCTCTACTTCATGTTGGAGATTTTGCTTATGATATGAAATTTGTATGTCATCAACAAATTGGATAATTGAAATATATTTTACTTTAGAAATTGTATAAATAATTGATACCAAAATTAATTTGTAGGATGATGGGCAAGTAGGAGATGAATTTATGAAGCAGATTGAGCCAATAGCAGCATATCTACCATACATGGTCGCCCCTGGAAATCACGAAGAATCATAGTAATTTAATTTTTTCCTTTATGGTGCTACCGACAATAGAGTCATATCAGCCCTCAATGCTGTGTGTTTCACTCACTTATTCACACAAACAAACAACTATGTATATACAGAAATCGTGAGATGCGGTCTGGTGTGATGTAAGTTTCAGAAAAACATTTTCCTTATCGTGCCAACGTTTCGATCTTCATTGAGATCATCTTCGAGGTCAAAGTGTTTGTTTTCTGTAGGCACTCTCAACACGACACACAAGAATGGCACAATTACACAGAAAACAAACACTTTGACCTCGAAGATGATCTCAATAAAGATCGAAACGTTGGCACGATAAGGAAAATGTTTTTCTGAAACCTACATCACACTAGACTAGACCGCATCTCATGATTTCTGAATAATTATCGACTAACGGTCACTACTCACCACACATATATACATACAAACTACACAATAATTATATACAATAAATACAGACTAAAGATTAGAAAACAACCCCATTTCCCTTAAAAATAGGAATAGGGAGCCCAATAACCTATTCTCATGCCCAAGTGGTATCAATAACCTACTCCTCCCTATAAAGGGTCAAGGTCTGGCACTCCTGATGTGGGGTTCACCCTGAAATGATATGTCCTATACCTTAAATGGGTATGAACCTTTCCTTCCGTTCCAGACTATTGAAGGGCCATCGCTCAGTCGTGCTCTTGACATGCAAGTGCTTTTTAGATGATTTGACCCATTGATGTTGCCAATGTTCTTTTATTACATATTTCATGGTAGTTCAATCAGGAAAGCGAGAAATTCCAGCTTAAAGGCTGTCTGCATGTATATTTCCCTCCAGCCTGACATGTTCAGGTGTCCAGATGACTACCACCGTTTTTCTGAGCTCAAGAGCATGACAAAAGGGTCTGCTGAGAATTTGTCATTAATAGCCAAAATTATGCTCACGGAATCAGTACAGACTAGATAGGCTGAGCATTCTATATCTTGAATCATTGCAAGCACATGTCAGATCATACACTGTACACACTGCAGTACCGCTGAAGGCATAAGCCACGCCCTCATAGTTCTAGAGTTGTCTGTTTAGACGAGACGAATATTGACAAATCTTGACCTGAGTTCTAGGAACACAGCTCGGTAGATGTGCAGCAGTGTACATATTAGTCTGTAGTTTGATTGTCTCTAATCATCCTGGATTGCCAGACTAAAATTGTAATGATTCAAAGTCTAAGTCATTTCTAGACTCCAGATACTCTGAAAAGTAAGCCCATAAGGCATAAAAAATGCATTAAATGTGAAGCTATAAGAACCCAGTTGTTTTTGTTATCCATCAAAACATACAGTTATAGCTTTTTATTCTGAGTCCAGTGAGAATGTAACTACTATGTTTTTCATATTTTAATTGTTCTTGTAGTGTCTGCCTGAATCATGTTGGCAAATTCTGAAAGGAGATCTGTTTATATTTTCCTTATAACTTAATTAAGGCCAAACTTCTGAAAACAATTTATTAAATCGTATTCACAATCTTATACTTACTCAAAATAAATTTACAATAATAAATATGGAAATAATATATATTGATTAGCAGTTAATTTGGCAAGTTTCTTACATAAAAAAATTTATTCCAGCAATTTCAGCCATTATCGAGAAAGATTTTCCATGCCTGGTCCAAATGAGAATCTGTTTTACAGCTTTGATCTCGGTCCTGCCCATTTCATAAGTTTAAACACTGAGGCTTACTATTTTATTTATTACGGTATAAAAATCCCAATCAAACAGTATTTGTGGCTTCTTGAGGATTTGAAGGTACCTTCCTTGATTTTAGGTAGTATTTAGGTTTTTTAAGAATTAAATTTTAGAATGCGACAAAACCAGAAAACCGTGCAAAACGTCCTTGGATTATTACATACGGGCACCGTCCTATGTATTGCTCTGATGATGATAATGATGATTGCACAAAACATAGTTCAATGGTCCGTACCGGTTTCCCAATACTTAACTGGTAAAAAAATTGTCTGCAAGAGTTTTTAAATTTTTTAAAAATAATATGTTATTAAAATAGGTTTGGCTTGGAAGAAATGTTTTATAACTATACTGTTGATGTTGAGATATGGGCACATGAACATTCGTATGAACGCCTTTGGCCAGTGTACAATCATGAGGTGAAAAATGGCAGTTACAAAGAGCCTTACAAAAACCCTAAAGCCCCTGTCCACATCATCACAGGATCTGCAGTAATTACTACATTTATTATACTCATTTAATTTTCATTTATTTATTGGTTAATTTCCAGGGTTGCCAGGAAAATACCGACAAGTTTGTTAAAAACCCAATGCACTGGTCTGCATTTAGATCGAGTGACTATGGGTTCACAAGGTTGAAAATTTACAATAGAACGCATTTGCACATTCAACAAATCTCTGTGGATAAGGTAAGGGCTCCCTTTCGCACATATTTTTATTAACAAGCTGTAGTTGCAAATTTCAAATTTATTAAATCAAATAATAGGTTTTTTGCAAAACATTTTGTAAAAAACCAGTTGAACATCTGAGATGGTCAAAACTTTCAGTCAGAAAATGCTGTTATAAAATATACACTCAAAGACGGGGAAAAATGGAGTCACTCGTATTTTGCTGTTTATTTCAAACTATATTTTTATTGTTATATTGATTACAACATCCTTATTTTAATGTAAACCAATTAAACAGATCAAAAATTCATTATTTTCAATTAAAATTATTTTATTTTGATGGTTAATTCCATTCTTCAACAAGAGCTGTTTGAAGCTGTTCAATGCTTGTTACCGATGGTGAACAATGTGTAACCCATTTCTTTATCATGTCCCATAAGTGTTCTATAGGATTCATGTCAGGAGAATGGATTGGCCAATTCAGTGTGCTATCCTTCCTACCTCAAAGAAATGGGTGACAACTCGAACTACATGCAGTTGAACATTATCCCCACCAAGTCCTCACCAAATGGGAGCTCAATGTGCCTCAATGTGTCAAAGATGATAATCAGTTCAATATAGGCATGGAAGTTGATTCCACCCATACCACAACTGACTGTCTTGAAAAGGCTGTGACTCATTCATGGCACATGAGAAACATAACATTTTCCATGTCTTCTCCACACATGGTCCCGGTCATCTGATTTCCACAAACCAAATCAGCAATCATCTGTGAAGAGATCCCCCCATTGTTCAAGTGTCCAAACATTACGCTGATTTGCCAATAGTCGCCTTTCTACTTAATGCCACCTCTAGTAGTAGAGAACCTGATGCTAAAGACCAGGTTGTTCTTATGAAGGCTTCTGGTGACTGTTTTAGAGCTTGCCCATACATTACGGATTATTTGGAGTTACCTACCTATCAAGGGAGCTGTTAAATGATGGTTCTGTACTGTGGTAGAAGCAATAATTGATCATAATTAGCCGTCATACATCACAGTTGATCACTACCTCATCCGTACATCCACCACTTTGACACTTCCAGTGACCCTAAACCACTGCAGACCATCATGGATGGTAGAGCATGGCATCTTGGGTTAGTTAACAGACACTATGCTCGTTGTTGGGCAAAGCAACTGCCCACATGGGTTCTTCTAGACTTATAACTGCTTAAAAAAAATTGATAATTAATTTTTTATTCAAATTTAATGTTTTATCAAAGAAAACAATTAACTCACTTGGCAAGTTGGCTCTGGAAAGGATGAAATTGAACTTATTTTATTTATTTGTAATCTGAAGAGTGTAAAATACACTATATAAAGGTAAATAAGTTATTTAACAAGTAGTAACAACTATTAAGCTATATATCTAGTTATTATGTAAAACAAACAAATAAATAAAAGTTCGGTTTTTTGTCTTTGAGTGTATATATACTTACAATAAAATAGTCATATATTAGATTGTAAATCAATATGTGCTTTCATTAGTTTTTTTTTAATTTTCAGAATGGAGATGTGATTGATGATATTTGGATTATTAAAGATAGTCACGATCCTTATGAAAAATAATGAAAGTTCCTAGAAGAAATAAAATCACTCTAAAATGATATTATCTCACTAAAAAGTATCTTTTGTTTTGT
The DNA here is from genome assembly GCF_000648675.2 of Cimex lectularius. NCBI lineage: Eukaryota > Metazoa > Arthropoda > Insecta > Hemiptera > Cimicidae > Cimex > Cimex lectularius. The sequence continues at coordinate 292,691 of NW_019393055.1, read as the reverse complement.
AAATCAATGTGCATAGTAGGTAATTGCTGAACAACCAAAAATGTCATATAAGCTATATTTATTTAATTTAAAAAATATATAACATATTTATATTAAACATCTGTTTAAATTTGTACTTTTGTGTAAAACGGAATACCCTTTTGCAAAGGCATTCCATACTTCCTTTTAGCGACACACGTTTTTTCTATCCTTTTCTCCTCAGGAAGTTCCTGACAGTCTGTGTAGTAGCATTTTTTAGAATGTTCTTGAAATCTGACTTGTAACATGTTGTCTCCACCTGTGGGCGCAACGACAAATTCACACTTAACACCATGTCGTATACAACACTCAATCAGCTCCGGATGTGTTGTGAAGTATTTACTAATGTCGACAAACTTGTTTTCAAGCTCATTCGCTATAATCCCAGTAATGAATAAGTCATCGATCCAAAAATAAGGAATTTGATGGGCCATGAATACCAAACCCATCGCCGACTGTGGAGTTGTAACATACAACCAACCCGATAAAAACGAAGGGTACTGATCCCCTGAGTATTCTTCTTTAGTCACGTACCACTTGTTCGCTTTTATCCTAATAGGTCTCATCCCTTTGAGTAAATAACCCATGAGATCAGTCGAAGTTTGAAAATTGTCTTTTATTATGTTAACTAGTTCGTACATGTTCACCAGAATATCATCATCCATTTTAATTATGTATTTTTTCGCAGTGCAGTACATCACAGCCCATTTCAGTCCCATTATGTGTTTATACGTAAGATTTCTATAAGATTCATAAAAATTTCCTTGCAGCAAGTCGCCATATCTATCATTTTCATTTATTAGAGCCATTTGCGACACATCAGTCTGGTATTGCTTTAACTTACCTAGCAAAAACACTCGGACAATTCCCAATTTTTCCAGTTCCTCTTGTGGATACGCTCTTCTTAGTGCACTTCTTGTTTCAACATTGGCTGCAAATGAAGTGACAATCTGTACAATATGTGTTTTATCATTTTCACATATTAGTCTGTTATTGATTATGTAGTTGAAGCCCTTCAAGTCCAACAGTTTATCATCCTTCCATAAATTTAACGTTTCATTGAATGTTAAAGCGTGCAAGAGTGTACCAGTCGGCAAGGTATCGAACTCAAAGTTTTGGAAGACAATAAATAAAACAGTAAGAAATAATGAAATCCAAAGGTACTTTATGTAACTCATCTCTACGAAATTTCATGTTGCAGTGGGGTAAGTATTTTTGTTCAAATAACTAACACAAATTGTTGAATCATATCACCCAACACCAGTGTAATAAACTGTTTTATAAGCACTTAAGCAGTGACTTTCTATTACAAAATAGGAAAGGTGGGGATGGCCCATAAACCCGGCCAACAACCTTTCTCCATCTTTGTAAAAGTGGGAGTGACTTTAATGCCCTACCACATCCCAACTCCCATTTTCAAGCTTGATTCATTTCAATAAACATGGTGACTAATAAATCAATATTTCTGTGCTGTTTTTGTCTTTACGGCACACAAGGCACAAACTGAAAACAATTGTGAAACTTATCTGCTTTTGAAACTACAGAAGATAGGACATGTATTGGAAAGAAAAACTCATAAGAAATTAAAATTTAAAAACAAACATGAAATATCATTTTACAAATTCAAAGAGGACTTAACACTAGAAAAAATATTTATCATTTCAACTTTATTTGATGTTTTTCTTAATAAGAAATATACAATGATTTTGATGTCATGTTTTATACTTAGTGTGTTTATGTATAATTCCCTTTTTTACTTTTTAGACTAAACAAAAGTTCATACAAAAGAATTTAAAGAATGGTGGTGAACAGGGGTGTCAGTTGTCACCACTTCTTTTTGTGTACAATATGTATGGCGGAAGGTGGAGTCATTGCTGGTAGAAAGATTGGATGTATTGTTGATAGTATTGTTTTATTAGCGGACCCAAGAATCTTACAAAGAGATATTAAATAAGTCGGTTACATACGCTGAATTGTAGAACTTAACAATTAATCAATTGAAATATAAAATAATGATCCCGAAATGGGAAATTAAGCAGAAAAGAGTTTTGGATCATGAATTTTTTTTTATATATTTATTTTATTTATTGCTATCTGTACATAATATACATTGAGCAAATAGTTAGTTATAAACTAGTCCGACAGACCTGTCAGACCAGAAGGCAGTGAGGAGAGAAACTAACTTTTATTTAATTGGGGGGGGGGGGAGTAAAAGTTAATTTGGTGGGTTAGATAGAAGGTCACGAGGCCATCGTCGTTTTAAACGGCGTGGAGGATTGTAAGGGTGAGATGTTGAGGAAAGAGTTAGGGCTAAAGGGTTAGGATGGAGGGAGAGTTTAGAGTGAAAAGTGAAGAAGCGTGTATGGATAAGATCTTTCACGAAAGGGATTTTAAGATCTTTATGGATCGTTTGATTTGTGACGTAGAAGGGAGCATTGAGGATACGGCGGAGAACTTTAGATTGAAAAGACTGAATTCGTTGGATATTGGATGATTTGGCCGAGCCCCACAGCTCGATTCCGTAGGTCTAAATAGGTCTGATGAGTGTTTTGTAAGCGGTTAGTTTGTTATGTATGCTTAGTTTTGATTTTGGTCCAAGAAGGTGTCTGAGTAGTCCATATCTTTTGTTAAGTTCTTGCCGTTTTAATCGTGTATGTGGATTCCAAGTAAGTCTACTATCTAAGTAAAGCCCAAGGATCATCATCATGAATAAAGTAAAAAATTGACATTTAACATCCTATAAATATTTGGGAATCATCTTAACATCACAGCTGTCATTAAAACATTTTGAGAAAAAACAGTATGGCAAAATTTGCTATCCATTCAACAATTTTACCCACTCATTGGAAGTAATGCCATCCCACTGTCTGCAAAGTTTCGTGTGCTTGGTTCTGTCATGCGCTCTATCATGTGCTATGTGGCACAAGTATGGGGTTTCATTAGAGTTGATGAAGTGGAAACATTTAATAAATTATTGATTAAAATGTTGTTTTCACTGTCCAAAAATACATCTTACATAGATACAGAGAACATATACATAGAAAACTTACATAGAATTGTTAGTTTTGTTTACATTAAAATTACATCTAAGGTACGTTTAAAAGGGCTTATGTTTTCCTGAAAGACACTACCCAAAATTTTGGCTAATGAAATTGTTAAACAAAATAAAGCTGGGGTGGTTTCAATAAAAAAATATTGTAGAAAAATACTTGTAAAAAAAATTATAATTTGTGTTTGCATTGGAAGAACCCCAAAATTCCAGTCCAGGAAAGTCAGGTTTTAAGATTCTATTATACAAGAGTGTAACAAACATGAACTGGACTCATTTAAAAAAGAAATTCTAACTTTATTTTTTTTTAAAGTAAATAAATACATTATTTTTCTATATATTCTACTGACCTAAAAATATATTTTTCTCATCGGATTGGAAATTTTTTTATTGCATCATCATAAAAATTCTTGGGTCGTTCTCAGTCATTGGAGCACAAATGGTTCCATCCCTTCGTTATCATGTCAAAATGCTAGCCTTCAAGGGCTTCTAACAAGAGGAAAGTCAGGACTATAGTGTGGATGTTCTAACATTTCACATCCTATTACATCCAATTTTTGTCTCATGGCATTAGCTATATGGGATCTGGCATTGTTCTGCAGACGAATGACACTTCTGGCTGACTGATTCTTCCTTTTTCTTAGAAATGACAATTATACAGCATCCAATAATTCACAATAATTTTGCATATTTACTGTGCATTGATCATGGATAAAGTCGACATGATCATAGATCTCAATCCTGACCTTTTTACACGTTTCACAAAATTTTTTGCGCCAAGCAAAGATACAGGTTCTTGACAGGGTATTGTCCTCGTACCTTGCCTTTAATTGCCCCAAAATTTCGGTTGGGTTCACCCCTTTGGTCAAAAACTTGATAATAATCTGTTGCTCCATGGAGACATGCCCTTTTTATCTCATGGTTTCTATTGAATTAAAGGGACTGGGGAGAGTTGCGGTTGGTTCAGCCAGTCCCCAATGGTACAATGTTCAAGCCCATCAACCCCTTTCAGGTCTACACCCCTTTGACATTTTTAAGAAAATCAGTCCCATTTATATTTGATACACCATTGTAATTATGGTGTGGTACCCTCCCATATGATGTATGGTGTTAATTCTTCTTCTAATGGTTCCATGTAAATCAGACGCCACTGCGATACCCAACCTTACATTTTTACAAACAAAAGTTTAAAATTCTTCTTAAATTTTAAGCTAAATGGGATTGATGATATATATACATACAGACAGTACATCTTACATGTACATACGTACAGAACAATACAACATAATTGAGCTTATGGCTTCTTGCTACAAGACACAAGTCACCCACTTCGGGTTTTGGGCATCTAGGGTCAGACATTGGTCATAGGTTATTTCAGCACCCAATGCAGTTTTTAATCCTAGATAGATAGATATATTCTTAAATTTCCAACCCTAACCGTTCAAGTAGGGCTTTTTAAATGAAGCTAATATGTAATATGTATATATTACATATATGTCCTTTTATTGTCACCCACATCGTGTAGGTTTTGCCAAAAATATAGAATGAAAGAATGATATTTCCTCCAAAAAGCAGAATAGTGATGTCAATGCCTGCTTCTTTTATGAGATATTTTAGTAATTGAATGTACCTTTCTCCTTTTTCTGCCATTATTTCAATGCTAATGAAACATACCACAAAAAAATTCCCAACAAAATTTGGAAAAATGTGTAAAACACAATATGTAAAAAGAGCTAGTAATTGTCATTGTCTTCATTTTGAATTGAACCACACTCTATATAGCTCAAAGGTATATCATGTGACATATTAAACCACCTTTTCCGCATTCTTTAATCATTATAAATTTATTATTAAATTAACTTGATACTTTTAACATGTACACAATTAAAAAACAAAATCACCTGGAAGGTTAAGTGAAAACTAAATTTTTACGACATGTATAAAATAATCACCAACAATGTAAAATCATACAGGCAATACAGATTATATTAAAATAAAAGGCAATGCAAAAGTTAAGACAAAAATTTATTTAAAATAACTACCAATTATATCCACAATTAAACCATTTAAAATCCTTTCTCAGATAACCAATTCTTGATATTGTTTACATGGTCTCCTCTGATCACAAGTTTACCCCCAACTTCATCGACCCTTATACCAATCTTATACTTTCTGAGCGAGGTTAAATAATTCCTTAGTTCCTTTTCTAAGAGCCAAATGTCACCTGCAATATGATGAATGTGTGTCAATCTTCTTGTGTTCCTATGTGAAAAGTGAAGATAAACGGGTATCATGTGATTCTTCGACCTCCTGATGTAGTAGGGAAATTTCATTGCTGATTCTAACACAGAAGTTATTTTGATTAAGATCAAAAGTTAAATTGAATAACCTGAACAACGGATAAAATTCATTACCGCTCTGCGGCTTCCAGCCTGATGGGTAGGCGTCTTTCTTCACCACCTCTGGAATAAATTTTAAAGGCAGAGCTCGAACGACATACTTCCACTCGTTTTCATCCTTGCTTACTTCATAATCGATGGTCTTGCTTGGATCGTAATCTCTCTCGGGTTTTATGACAGCAATGTTACGAGAAAGCTGAAACAATTATATCCTTCAATAAAGTATACATTTTTTTCTGGGCAGTTTACTTAAATTCTATAACATGGTATAAAGTAATGGAATATGTATTTTTTTAATATGTAAAGAATAATATAAAACTCACCACTAGTGGTTTGCTGGAGACTTTGTCTGCATTTAAAATGTATTTATGAGCATTGAAAATATTGTTAATTATTGGATTTAATCTACTCCTGAGAGCCATTTTAATGTTTTTCTAATTATATTAGTATTAAAACAAACACATCCTCCGGTAGACAACGTTCTAAATCAACGCGATAACCAGAAAATAAATAGACTAAAACCTCTTTGGGAAGAACTGAGGTCTTGTGTTGAACAAAACCGCCCAATTTTAAAAATAAAGTCGAACAAATTATTTTTGGTCCTCCTTGTCTAACTATTGTAACAATCAAAGTCTTGATCATATTTCTCAGCAGAAAGAAGTTTTTATTAATTTTATTTAGTGTGGTTTATATAATTTAAAAACCAGTTGATGGCCTGTAGCAATCTAAAATAATACCACATCTAACACTTTACAAATGAACTAGGAGACATCTAACAAATATTGTGAATATCTCTGATATTAATTTTAAAAAAATGTGACACATACAAAGAGCACATACAGAAAATATACATCATACTCAGACTCAAATAAACACATAAACCTGTCAAAAAAAATTGGTTAAAGTCATGAGGAGCGGTAAAGAATAAAGTATTTTAGAAAACCACCTTTTTTATTTTTTTGCCAATGTTTCTATTTCTATTCAGGCCATCATCAGGGTATGGGATGCAATACCACCCTGTCACAATCCTTTAAAAACAGCAGAATACAAATTCACATTTCACAACAATTTCACACAAAACCAATATGACACCCACAACAATAGAACCACACTTTATGTGAGGATGAAATACTTGGTTCAAAATTTATATTTACATCAATATTGTATTTTCCCCCCTTGAATATATGTTTTGTAATTCATCCAGGCCCTGAAGATGACCCAAATAAAGGTTGAAACGCATCAAAAAATTAAAAAGGTTTCTTTTCAAAAATACTTCATTCTTGACCGCTCCTCACATCTTTAAGAAACTATCAAATAATTTATAAATAAACACATATTTAAATAAATAAAAGATACTAAAAAACACATTCTCTTGAAATGTACATATACATCCAGACAAAAGAACAAATAGATGTTTAATTGAAAAAGGAGAAATATAATTAAATTTAGTTTCTATTTATATGGATTTTTTAAATTTTAGGTTTTGATTGATACAATCAATCTTTTTACAATTTTGTGTATTGTGACCATTATTGTTCTATTGTACAATCTCCCTGATTGTCTAGCGCCCTCCATTAAGCTTGAGTCTTTTTACCAGATCCCAAAGATTTGTTAAGGGCTTCCATGTATACCCATCAAGCCATAGCTTTTCTTCTACCAGGACTAGGAATCTCAACCTGCATAATTCTTATAGCATAGATACTAATAATTATTAATAAAAAGATACTAAAAGAAGAGACAATATTAAAGACTAATCATATTCACAATACTTAAAAAAATAACAAATATACCCTAAACGAATAAATATATTCCAAGAACACAAATATTCTGCAGTAAACTCGTACTTCTGAAATATACATATACATACATACAAAATAAAAATAGGTGTTTATTTAAATCATGCTAAAAAATATAAATATAATCCGTGTACATATTAGAGTCATAATTGACTGTATTATTTTAATTAGTTCTACTTTTTACTTGAGGTCTTGATTGTAATAATTATAAAATTAATTAAGATAAATATAATTAAATTTGATTTCTATTTGTGGATACTTTTAATAATCGTGGTCCACTTGACCAAATAAATTGTTTTCAATTAATTAAGGTTTTGGTTGAGATAAAAGTCAGGGTCACAAGCGGGATTCGAACCCACGACCTTCAGCCAAATACGCCACTGCTATTTAAGTTTTATTTTAGGTTTTGGTAGTCAGCCTCTTTACAATCTTGTGCTCAGCGACCATTATTGGTATAATTCTGCAATTTCCATCATTGTCTTTTGTTCTTCATTAAGTTTAAGGCTTTTTAGCAGTTAGCAAAGCTTCATTTAGGGCTTCTGTGCATTTCCTCTCTTAGGAGTAATAATCTCAGCTTGCAAAAACCTTCATACCAACAGAGCACATGTTCTACATTTTCTCCTCCTTTGCAATATCTGCATAAGCTTGTTTTTGCTGCTCTAAGTCTATAAAAATTCTTCTGGAGTCTAGAGTGTTCGGTTAGATGTCATACTGTCATTCTGGTCCTAACACATTCTAGGTTTAAGAGGGGAACCCACAAGAAGGGACGCTGCCACCCTCACCAAGTGCCTCTGATTATTGCTCTAAGAGGAGCCTCTTTACAAAAATTTACCAACGTAGTCCAATCCTAGCCAATAATGCACTCTAAAAAAAACCTGCTAGACACACCTTCTATCCTCTTACAGCAGCAATTGCCGAGCAAGTCACCAAGAAATGAAACAAATCCTCACCAACAAACACTCCATGCAAAGTTCACAGTTAATGTCCTGCTTTTTGAAGTGTTTATAATTAAGTTTAACATCTCTATACATCATTAAGTAGACAAAAAATGTAAAATAAAAATATTGTGGCACAGTCGCTGAAAAATAGCCTTTCATAAAGTAGTGAGAGTGTTAATATAATATCTAAATAAGTCAACAAATATTAATAAAAATAAACTTTTATTCAGTAAAAAATGGAATTTCTGTGTTAACATTCTAAGAATAATTTAAAAAAAAATTAATTTTCCTTAAAATTTAAAGAAATTAGTTGGTTGAGGTTTTCAATACACCATTGAGCTAAATGATTATTTTTTAAAAGACTGACTTAATAATTTATTGTTTTAACAATATTTTGAATAATAATTTAAGTTTATGTCGGCATTATTAAATAAATCAATAAATAAAATTGAAAATCATTTTTGTTTTCATAATATTTGCATGAAATTTTTTATCTTCAATTATTTTTTGCCATTACTTGGTAAAAGAAACTTTCAGTATTGTATTATTCCAAATACAATTAAGTGTGTTATTTCTTTGACTCATTCATAGTTTTTTAAATTATTTATTTTATATGTTTACATTTTCATAAATACTTTTCATTTCGATACCAGTATATTGGTACATCCAACTTCTAGAATCATTGAAAATAAATAAGTTATATAAAGGAAATGGAGGTTTTAAGATAGGAAATATTCAAAGATAAAAGCTATCAATTAAATCAAGTTTCAAACTTTCTCTGTTTGCTATTGATATGTCCTATATATCTACAATTTGTTGAATATTCCACTTCAATAGTCTATAGTGAAACTGTCTCAAGCCAAATATGAAATATTTTCTTCTTGTTTTAATGCAACTTTTGTTCTTAAATGTTAATTGCATACATCGTGCTGGTCATATTCGTTACCATCAACCTGAACAGATTCATATTGCTTTTGGAGGTAATACTGTATATTTCAGAACATATATGATATACATTGTTTTGTCTGTTTTAGATAGTGTTTCGGAAATACTGATCACTTGGTCAACAATCACTTCGACACCAAACTCGATAGTGGAATATGGCGTAAATGATCTTAATGAGAGAGCAGAAGGTTCGGCAAAACGTTTTGTTGATGGAGGACCAGAAGCAAGGGCCCAGTATATTCATAGAGTTAAATTAACAAACCTTAGACCTTTAACAAAGTACCGTAAGTAAAATTTCACATGACTACACAATTTAAAAATAAATAATGCACCATTAATATTGAAAATTTCATTGTAATTTTCTGCATTTTTGTTTTCAGTATATCATTGTGGGAGCCATTATGGCTGGTCAGAAGAATTTTGGTTTAAGACCGTTGATAATGAGACAAATTGGAGTCCTCGCCTTGCTGTTTATGGAGATATGGGAAATATCAATGCCAGGTCTCTACCACGCCTTCAAGAAGAAACACAGCACAATAAGTACGATGCTATAATCCACGTTGGCGATCTTGCTTATGATATGAGAGACGTATGACCAGAGATGTTTGTTACATTGCTGTATGACATGTTCATTTTTTTAAATATCAGGATAATGGAAGAATGGGTGACCAATTCATGAGACAGCTCCAGCCGATTGCTGCTTATGTTCCTTATATGGTGTGCCCTGGCAATCATGAAGAAGCTTAGTTAATAATTCAAAAAAAAAAAAAATTAAATGATATTTATTAAAAATAAATCATTTCAGCAATTTCAGCCACTTCAGAGAAAGGTTTTCTATGCCTGGTCAAAATGATAATTTATATTATAGTTTCAACTTAGGACCTATACACTTTATAAGCCTGACCACTGAGACGTATTACTACATTGAGTATGGTTTGAGAACACTTGTTAATCAATATCAGTGGCTGTTAAATGATTTAAAGGTCTTAAAATTCCGTTTCCATTAATTAATTGTTTTAAATAATATTATTGTCTTTTTTTATTTCTTACAGGAAGCCAATCTGCCAGAAAATAGAGCTAAAAGACCTTGGATTATTACATATGGTCACAAACCGATGTATTGTTCTGACAGAGTAGTTGATGATTGTAAAGAGAAGGACAATCGAGTCAGAAAAGGAATTCCACTTACTAAATGGTATGTTAAATCTTAAAAAAAAAAAAAAAAATGTACATAATTTTTTATAGGTTTGGACTTGAAAATTTATTTTATAAATACGGCGTTGATCTTCATTTCTCTGGGCATCGTCATTCTTATGAAAGGATGTACCCAGTTTATGATTACATAGTAAAAAAAGGTTCAAAGAAAAAACCATATTACAATCCAGAAGCTCCTGTACATATTATAACTGGTTCTGCGGTAATAAGTTATTCTAATAATCTTTATTTGACAAACTAAGTTATTATTATTTTACAGGGGTGTCAAGAAAGCATGTCAAATTTCACAGACGTGCCACCTCCATGGTCAGCATTCAGAAGTTCAAATTACGGATTTACGGTTCTTGAAGTATATAATTCTTCACACCTACATGTACAACAGATAGCTGTAGATTTTGTATGTTATAAATAATTAATATTGACTAATGTTTATCTTGTTCTAATTTCATAATTTTTTTCTAGGGAGATTATGGAGAAGTTATTGATGATGTTTGGATTGTAAAAACAAAACACCAATATAATAAAAATTATACACCAAATAAAACAATAATGTTCCAGTAGATTTAATATGAATTTAATATTTGGAATATAAAATAATAAATGAAGATGTATTATACAATATTATGATAATTTCCAACCTTATGCCGAGCTGTAAACATAATTATACTCTAAAATACTAACTTTTGGCAAAAAATAAATTATTAAGCATAAAAATTCATATAAGAAAGAATTTTAACTTGTTTTTAAGAAAACTTGTAAGACAAAGTGCAAAAAAGTTTATCTGAGATATGATATCTGACATATTTAAACAACATTTAATCTTTTCTATCTGCAAATAGTAATAAAACAGACCTTTCAACTTTCTCAGATACATTACAATCTTGGGGAGATACTGGAAGTTAAGCAGACAGCACATGTGTATATCACAAAGCAATAAAGAAAATACAAGAGCATAATTTTAAAGAAAATGAAAATGTTGAAGACTAGGAAAACTGAAAACAATACCCCAGCAGTAATCCCATCACTTCTTCTGGTGAGACTGAAAGTAAATGCACTCCTTGATCATCAGATCGAAGATATTTTTGAATTTCAAAACCGAACACCCTGGAAAATCCCCAATCAGAGAACTGAATTTGTACAATAGTTCAAAAGATAACTTTTGCATCAAATTATAAACGTTGGGTTTGCCATTCGCCAAAACAAGGAATGCTCTTTCTTGAACATGAGCTGCTACAAAATGCAAGACTAAGTTAACTTGCCGATTCTTACAAGTCTACATCATCATTTTTCTCGATAACAGGATTAACAAAAAGATTGTGAATACCCCTACAGTTTCCAAACCTGTCTACAAAAATGTGTACTGAATTTACATGTAAGAGAAAGCAGAAATAGATAAAATTAAACACAAAATGTGCTGATTCTGCAAAACAAGTAGAAGAAATCATGAAATGTTTTCTATAAAACTTTGGAGCAACATTCAACCACAAAATAAAATATTTTGGTACTTACAAAATAGTCATGGAGGAAATAACATGCCGGAAAAAACTAAATAGATAAATGAGGAATTACTGGTATGACATAAGTACTAAACGACACATTATCTGCAAAGGAATGAAGAAATGGCTGAAATATTATTTCTTTGGCAACATAGAAAATCATTCTGGTTCTTTAAATAAAATCACTGTAGTGAAATCTTAAGAGTTTTACAAGGGGGCATCCATCGGTGGCAGCAACGATTAAGGTATGGCTATGGTATCCATCACTGTAAGATAAGGGCTCAGGTTCATATTCAACAGACCTGAATTCAAACCCAACATTCTTACAAATGGGCTTTTCTCAAAAGCTACCTCAATGGTTCATATAACCTCATAATTGAAATATCCAGTGATTAGAATACATAGTAATTCAGTTATTTTAAGAAGTTGATATTTGAGTTTTAAGAAATATTGATAAAAAATAAATAAACTGGCACAAATGATTGTGTACATTGTTTTTTGAAATGCTGTGATGTTCTATCCTCTGTTATTTAAAAATTTGTTTTTCTTCTGCTTGTCAAAAAAACTTTTTTTTCTCTATTTACTTCAGTTTAGAGGCCATGGTGTAAAATTACTGACTAATTTGTATGTTAAAATCATTTGACCTCATCTACTCTTCCTCAGTGGTCACATCATATGTAACATCATCACATTTTTAATTTTCTTTAAATTAAGTTATTAAAAATAAGAAGAAGCATTCCATATCACAAAATATTAATATTTTCTTTACAAATCTTATACTTCAGTTTAGTTTTTAAAAAGTCAGCTAAAACAAGTAACTTATGATTCTTCCAATACAAGAGCATTTTTATGCTTTATTGTTGCTTTACAAAGCTAACTACTACCAAAGTCTATACAAATAATATTTTTAAAAAAAACATAGGTTAAAATAGCTTGTAATTATCTTGGAGATCATTGCGATAAAAGAAATACGCTGAGATAAAACATCAAGGATACATGCAGTTTAAACAATCTGTTTATATTAAAATCAATAAACATCATGATTCTTTCTTAAATTAGTGGTCATTTACAATTAGAAATTTCAGTGTAATAGCTCGGACTTTAGAGAGAAATAAATTTGCGAGGAGGAGGTCTGTAAAGCTTCAACAATGCATTAAATTTTCAAATGCATAAGAGCCTGGCTATTATTATTCAAACTAAAACCCTAACACAGAATATGTCTTTTTTAATTAGTTTACTTTTCTTCTAAAGATGAAAAATGGAACTGCTTATTTGGTTTATCAATTTGTATTTTATTTGTACTCTAATCTCCGTTCCAATAGATAAATAGAGCAATCAATTCTCGGGTATATCTAATCATTCACATTTGAATACTGTTATCAATTTTTTTTCAAACTTGATTTTTTGTGTGGGAATTTTTTGTCTTTGAAACGAAAACTTCATATTTAAAAGTTATATTTAAATGTTCTATTTAATCAAGAATTTTATTTATAAAGTATTAAAAAATCATGTTTATTATAAAATTCTGTCCACATTCAGGCTGGCAGAGCATTGTGTTGTTGATTTTATTACTTAACTTTAATTTAATCTAATTGAAAGTTGAACTCAAAAGAATCACTTTTGTTAAGTTTATAGTTAGGAGCATTCAAGTAAGCCAAAGACAAAAGGGGCACGACCAAAAGACAAAATCTATAATGGTTCAGGATAAGCAGAATATCTGAAGTGAACAAATCAATGAGGTCACCAGAAAAACATAAATAAGGATCAGCAAGAGTAGGTACTCTCTACAACTTGCTAAGAAAGAAATCTATTCTTGTTCAATAATAAATGAAACCTAATTTTATTTTTATTATTTAAATCTATTTCGTGTGTTGGAATTCTTGTAAGTATTCCGAATTGCACCTTTTAAGAGATTTTCATCACCAGAACTTTAAATGTCTCATTTTAAAATTATCGGGTTGTCCGGAAAATAATGCAGGATTTTAAGTTTTCATTAAAAAAAATCTATATAAAATATTCTGTTTACGTTTACAGGATTACTCATTTGTATGAATGTCAACACTTATTAATCCTCTTCCAAATGATATTGTTTGTTTACCTCTGTAGCATTCCGCTACTTGGAAATAATTCAGTCATCCTTATAATGTCAAAGCGAGAATTTCGTACGATTTTCTTTTACGAGTTTAAACTCGGCCGAAGCGGAGCCCAAACGGCTAGAAACATTAACCAAGTCTGGGGCGAGGGTTGTGTTAATGAGTGCACTGTGCAAAGGTGGTTTAAAAAATTTCGGGAGGGAGATTTCAGCCTTGAAGATGAAGAAGGTCGTGGAAGGCCTTCCTCTCTTAATGATGATGTTCTGCGATCAGTGGTGGAAGAAAACCCCAAAACAACTGTTCGAGAACTTGCAGAGCAACTCAAAGTCAGTAAAACGACCGTCGCTGACCACCTCAAGGCGATTGGAAAAGTGAAAAAACTCGAAAATTGGGTTCCACACTCATTAAACGATCGCCAAAAAAATCAGCGCTTTGATGTTTGTGCATCACTTCTTTGTCGAAACAAAAATGACCCATTTCTGGCCAGAATTGTTACATGTGACGAAAAGTGGATTCTCTACGATAACACTAGACGTTCTGGACAGTGGCTCGACAAAGGAGAAGCTCCAATACATTTTCCAAAGCCCCCAACTCATCAAAAAAAGGTAATGGTTACGGTATGGTGGGCTTCATTTGGTTTAATACACTACAGCTTCTTTCTTAAATCCTGGCGAAACCATCAATGCTGAATCATACTGTAACCAAATTAATACCATGCATCAGAAATTGGCAGTAATGAAGCCCTCTTTGGTCAATCGGAAAGGGCCCATTTTGTTGCATGACAACGCTCGACCACATGTGTCACGTGTAACGTCACAAAAATTATTGGAGCTTGGCTATGAAACTTTGCCTCACCCACCCTACTCTCCGGACCTCTCGCCTACTGACTACCATTTTTTTAGACACCTGGACCACTACTTACAACACATAATATTCAAAAATCAAACGGAACTGGAAAATGCATTTATTGACTTTATCAATTCTAAAAATTCTGAATTCTACTCAGACGGAATTAATAAGTTACCAACACGTTGGGAGAAATGTATTGAGAGTATGGGAAATTATTTTGATTAAAGAACATTGCTTTAAAGTAACTAGTTTCTTTTTTTTTTGTTTAATACCAAAATCCTGCATTATTTTCCGGACAACCCAATAATATATAAAATGGTTTTTAATTATGTGTATCACCATAAAAACCAAAGCTCATTGTTATTTCCAAACAAATAAAATTAAACCCAAATAAATTGCTAAAGCTTAAGTCGTGAGATTTCCTCATACCAAATTTGTAATTTGTCATAACCAATCATTGTAGTCTGACAGACCAAATCAAGCAATAATAGGCAGACTAAAATGTTCAGTAACATATACATTTGCTACCCTCAAATACTTATAAATTTAAAAAGTAAAAAGAATTTTACATTTGTTTCAAAATAATAAAACAAGTGTAAGACTTGATAAAAAAATAAAGTATTAAAATTATTTGTTTATTGTTTTTTTATTGATTGATTGAATTAAGTTGTCAAGATAATTTATCTCTTAAAATATAAATCATTCTTCAAGAACCTTGAGTTTACTCTAGATTTGTTCTTTGCCAAGATTATTTAAACAATTAATTCATTGTGGAGTCTTGTTGCAGTTAAAAATGAAAATGATTTATTTCATTTTATTGCAACTGTTTCTGTTTGTCAACTGCAATCACCCTCATTATCAGCCTGAGCAAATACATATTGCATATGGGGGTAATTGGTGATAAGATCTAGAATTTTAATTATTTTTATATAAAATATTTTTTTATAACAAAGAAACCCCCCTGGAAATACTGATCACCTGGTCGACATTCACGCCAACACCAAATTCAGTTGTCGAATATGGTGTCCTTGATCTTACGGAAAGTGCCAAAGGATCAGCAAAACGGTTTGTGGATGGAGGTCATGAAGCAAGGGTCCAGTACATACATAGAGTTAGATTGACAAATCTCAGACCTAGAAGTAGATATAGTAAGTATAATTTCATGTAGTTGTATAATTCTATAAAAAATATATTATAGAATATTAAAACGACATTATATTTATTATAGCACAAATTAGCTACAGCTATTACAATGCAATATAATATAATTACCCAAGAAAAATATACTTTTTATTTTATTTAATATTCTTTTTTTAATTGAATTTTTTAAAATTTAAGTATTACATAATTTTTGTTTATTATCATATATCATACAATATAAGAATAATGTACATGCCTTATACTTTGCTTTTGAATTTGTTAATTTGGTGCTTAAATGTTCATAATAATTACTCAGTGGCCCCTCTCATCCTGCTTTTATTATAAAGACATGCTTAGTTATTAGACATGAGTTGGAGTGGTAGGGGTGCATGGATACATTGGGCTGAAGGGCAACAAACATGCAGATGAGGCAGCAAAAGCTGGGATGTCTTGCCCTCCAGACAGAACCACTGAAATATGACCTGTTGACACTGCATGACCAGTAAAAATTCATTGAAAGAACATTGGCAGCTTCTATGGGCTGGATCGGATTGTCTGAGAAGCTCTTGTGTGTCAGGAGCATGATTGAGTGATGGCCTACTGAAATCAGGAAAATGAAATCTGAAATGCAAGGAAGGAATCGTGCTCACTCGTTTGAGGATAGGTCAAGTCACTGATTGTCTCATGGACTCCTGCTTTTGGGGCAGACATTGCGCAGGTGTTGCTCAATATCTCAAAAACTTGAATTTCATTAATGTGAGAATGGTGCTGAATTGTTAAACCAAGCTGAACATGTTAGGTGCTCAAAAAGAAAATCTCTCTGTACAGGGACCCAGCACAAAAAGTAGAGGAAAATGAAAAAGTCGATGTCCTTGCAATTGAAGAAGAATAATTTTGTGGTACAGGGATCTATATAATCAACGAGCATCTTAGAAACAAAGAAGCGAAAGTGAGAAAACAGTGGAAGTACGTAATGAACTATTCAAAAACCTCCTGACAAGATTTGGAGAGAAAGAAACTACAGAATACATCAAAGGAACTAAGAAGAGAATCCAAATCCTAATAATATTCTTAGCAAAGCAGTGTGGATTCAGCTCATGAGAAAGATTGGCATGAACCAATAGCGTACGTGGCAAAGAGTCAGAGGAGACCTCCATTGCACCAGATGTAGTATCACACTTATTTGCAGGAAAAAAAAAATGCTTTGAGACAATGTAACTACAGAAAAAATAAAACTGTTAAATTCTTTGATTCATTATTGTACAGTAAGTACATGAGAAAGGATACAATAGCCCTCAAAGGGTGCAGTATTCAAAATTCCGCTGAATTTACATCTGCAGCTATGTTTTCTTACATTTTTAAAATGATTTAGTATTGCCAATGGGTTTTGTTACAGTGTATCATTGTGGAAGTGATTATGGGTGGTCTGAAATGTTCTGGTTTTGGACTGTTAGCAACGAGTCTGATTGGATCCCTCGTCTGGCCATCTATGGTGACATGGGCAATATCAATGCCAGGTCACTTCCTATACTTCAAGAAGAGATCCAGCGAAACATGTACGATGCTGTAATTCATGTTGGAGATATGGCCTATGATATGAATGATGTATGTAAAGTCTTGATTTTTTCTGTTACAAATCTTTATCATATAATTTGACTGTTGATGCAGAACAATGGAAGGGTGGGGGATGAATTTATGAGACAGCTACAGCCGATTGCGTCTTATGTACCTTACATGGTCTGCCCTGGTAATCATGAAGAGGCTTAGTAAGTATACAAATTTTTTTTGTAATTTGGCCATATCTGATCATTTTGGACGGCTTATCCTTGCTGGAATGGTCTGTCAGATATATATATAACTTCATAGAAGGCCACAGACCACAGGAGGAAATACTGGAAAAAACTTGATTTCTTTTTGTTTGGAATTCAGCAATTTCAGCCACTTCAGAGAACGTTTCTCTATGCCTGGTCAAAGTGAAAATTTGTACTACAGTTTTAATTTGGGTCCAATCCATTTTGTTAGTTTAAACACTGAGGCTTATTACTTTGTAAAATATGGAATGAAACTTCTTGTTAAACAATATGAGTGGCTAGTGAATGACTTAAAGGTACTCCTGTATTTCTTTTGTAGCAATTTTGCTTAAATATATTTTATATTTATTTTTTATTTAAAAATAGGAAGCTAATCTACCAGAAAATAGAAATAAACGACCATGGATTATTGCATATGGACATAAACCAATGTACTGTTCAGACAATGTGGTTGATGATTGCAAAAATAAGAATAATCGTGTAAGAACAGGTCTTCCTATCTCTAAATGGTACATTCTCGACATAAAAAATTAAACATTTAATAACAATACACTAACACTATTAATTTTTTCAAAGGTTTGGTCTTGAAGATTTATTATATGAAAATAATGTTGATGTTGCATTCTGGGGGCATTTACACTCATATGAAAGGCTTTATCCTCTATATAATTACACTGTGAGAAAGGGTCCTAAGAAGAACCCGTATCACAATCCTGAAGCCCCTATTCACATAATTACTGGCTCTGCTGTAAAATTAACTTTTTAAAATTTATATTGAATGTTTATGTACTGCTAGTTTCTACTGGAAAAAAATGAATTACAGGGCTGCCAGGAAAACACAGTTAACTTTACGCAAGTACCACCGCCATGGTCAGCATTTAGGAGTTCCGACTATGGGTTCACAATCTTGGACGTTTTTAACACATCCCATCTCCATTTACAGCAAATATCAGTGGAGAAAGTAAGACAGTAATTATAGCCATTTGTGTTTTCAATTTGTTTAATTTTCTTGCTTGATTTTTAGGGAAAAGATAGAAGTGTCATTGATGATATTTGGATTGTAAAAGAAAAACATAATTTTCATCAAAATTATAATAATTAAATTGATGGCTCAAATTTTCAATATTTTTGAAGAGTGATATTTTTTATTATCTGGCCTTTAAATAAAATTACTGATGAGTATTATTTTCATTTCATTTAATACTGACACATTTGTTAAACTATAATGGAAAAACATTACCAAAATTTTATCATGGCTTTTGTAAAACTTGAGATTGTAATATTTAAATTTGTACTATCTGACCAACTAGTCAAAAAAGGGGCAGCCCTCTCACCCATAGGACCAGAACCACAGCTAGGTGCACCGAGTGAGTGCATGCTTAAATTGGTACTGGAAAAATGGCTTGAAAAAGAAAAACTCAACCACTGGTTTGAGGAAATGGTATAGTATGGTAATGAGGATACTGCCCTCTTAACTAACATCTGCACAGGATTGATGGAGCAGAGACAGAAACATGCCCACTTTGATGAACCAGTCATAGGCAAATATCCTTTGTGAACGTGAAGCATTAGCTTAGTTACGGTACATCCTCTTTGGTAGGGCAAGTCTCACACCAAAAGAGGTATGCAAACAGGCCTCAAGGAAAGTGCTTAGTTTTAAAGAAAAAGCACACTTTCCAAGGCTATAATTTAACAGGTTTCACAAGCTCTACTTAGGTCGCAGAGGAGGAAATGATTGTCATTTAGGAGTTATTAACAGCAATTAAAAAAAGATCTAGAGTGTATTAAATCTAAATATTTCTGTATAAAAACTATCTATTAAAATTGAATCAAACTAAACTTCAAAACTGAGGATACCACTTAATCCTCACTGGAAAAAATAAATGTCAAAATCAGAGAAATATCAAATTAATTATGTTTTTAATGTTTGAACAACTTTCAGAAGCAGAAAGGTTAATGAGTTAACAAACAAAAATAGATTCTATAAATCTAGAAATATATTCCATTTTTGATTGTGATAATTCTGTTGTAAGTCTCAGGATAAGTAAAAAGGCCTGAAGGAAAGCTTCTACTTATTCTGCAAGCAGAAAGGTTAATGAATGTAGAGTATTGAAATTAGCTATCTTTGAAATTATAATTTTTTTGCAAAGTAAGATAAATAATTTAGGAAAAAATCTAAAAGAAATATCAAACAGGCAATCAAACTCTATAAGGTGTTGTCTCTTTACTGTATTTGTTTTATTATTATTTTTTTTTTAATTACAGGGGCATTCGATAGCTAGGTCATTTCAGCCCCGAGCACATGTGAAATATAACAATACACATTTCGTCTAATAACATCATTAGCAGTAAATTTTTAGATATTAAATATTTAAATTATTTTTATTGTTTTTTACCCGTAAGTAAATAACATCAAAATTGGGTAATTAACATTATTGGAGCACATGTTGCAATGCTTTCTCTTGCTGTGTCTATCTACAAACACAAATTTTTGTGCCACTTCATTTAGGGATTCATGTAAATTTCATAAAATGATTTTTTTGTTTTATTATTTTGTTAATTATTAGCTCAATTTTATAGTAATTAATATTAACAATTGTGTTACAAATTAAACAAACAACAATACAAATTACTATAATTTGTGTACAAGTTGAAATGGTCATTTGCCGGGCTCATCTTCACTCACTGATTTATATGTCACATGCATTTGGCCTTGGGTCAGGGGGAATTTTTAACAATAATGTATTATTTTAAACTATCATTAAAAATTTAAGTTTGGGTGATAAGATCTTTAGAGGTCACACAGAGAAAAAAAAACAACTTTTTGGGCTGTGCCAAGCTTTGGTGGTTTATTTCACCATCATCAGGGCCTATTTATTAAAAAACCTAATTTAACACAAGTACATAAAAATAATTGAAGAATATGTCTGTATTATAAGGAAATAAATGAGACAGAAAAATCTGTCACTCAGAAAATCATATAATTTAAAATATTATATAAATAACTAATCTTAATTCATCTAAAATAAAATTTACAATAAAGTACATTTCAGTTATTTTCTGTAAAACTACAGTGTTTATTGCTCAACAAATAATTGTATTTCTAAACAGATTTTTTAGTCAAATAATGATGCAAGCATAGTTGTAGGAACTTGGAATAACTGGATCAACAACTTTATTGTTTCTATTGAAGATTTCATTAATTTATCTCTTCATTAAGGAAGGAAAAATCAAACTTTTTTTCTAGGTTGAAAATATGAAAGAGGGCAACTGATTATTGTTGTAAGCAAATGTAAGAGGAAAAGTAAAGAATGAAAGAAAGAAGTATGAACAATGAATTTGGTGGCCCAATTTATTTTTATTTTTTAAGTAATCAAAAATATTTCAAATTTTCAATAATCATCAAATATGCAAGAACTGAATAAAATTTGAACCATTGTACCATGACAGTATGATTGGTATACATATCTGATTGCAATGGTCATAAAAGCTAGCAATAAGAATATGCAATTTCATACAAATCCGGTCTCTACATGTAAAACATTTAAATTAAAGAATTGTATGTCAAAAGTTCAAGTTGTTTGCAACTTGTTTGCCAAGGAACATTTGGTTTGTAGCCTTGCTGATTACTGAATACTAATTTATATAAGACCAACTTGGCACATGGATGTACATACATATGCACGAATGCAGAGCTGAGTCTATCACTGCTCATAATCATTTTCTGCATTTCCAGCTTTTGTAATTTACAATAAATTTGAGAATCATTCACCCTGGGTATTGGCAGTCCGAGGTCAGACCTTGGTCTTATCTGTCCAGCCACCGAGAGTGGTGTCCAGGGTAGCCCAACAATTAGGTCATTTCAGCCTCCAATGCAATCAGTTCCTAAATCCATTCACACTCTCACTCACTCTAAAATACATTCTTACTTATTTGCATACCATTCACTCAGTTAGGGTGGTGGGAGTACTTGATATTCCTCGATCTCCATCTACACATATTACATCATTAATCTAAATGATGGTCTATGAGACCAATATTCTTCCATCAGCCCTCTCATACTAATAAATACATTCAGTCTCAACATAAAAACACAAGATGAGATATCTATAAAGTATTAATTAAGTATAAAGCCCTGTTTTCTCTAAAAATTGGAATAGGGGACCCAGATAAGATAATCACCGCCATGGTCAAGCATAATTTTCACATTGGGCGGCATTACTACATACTCTTTATATAAAGCCAATTCAATTAAGTAGAACACATCGAGCAACCTTTCTCCACATGTCAGACACTTACCTAGGCTTTGGCCCAAAAGTAAGTGTCCCTGTGTCAACCTCGCATGGCCTATTGTTAATCAGGTGATGATGACCTCTCTTCTACAAGTCAGATCCTTTGAGGGCTATTGTCAGTGATCTTGATATATGAGAGATTCTCTGCCATGTTTTATTGCATTTTTAGCATCAGAGGACTGAATTGCGTTCCAAGGGTGAAGACATCCTGGCCTTAGCTGCCTTTCCATTACCCTCCATGGTCTGTACAATGTATGTACTGTTTTGCTGAGTTGTCCAGTTTATTGTTTTGTAGCAGTCCGGTGGAACACTGATGCTAAGTGTTCTTTGTGTGAGGTGTGAAATATATAAAATAAAAAAGACCATCCCTAAAAAAGACTCAGTGTAGTACAATCATTTGTACCTGTTTGGGTATACGGAAGCTTGTCAACACCCTAGGTACCGATGGTGCAACATCCATTCATAATTAATGTAAACTGTCTTCCTTTTCATTTTTGTATAATAGTTTGTAAGCAGCTATATAATAAAGGATGGTAGTTTGTTTTTAATCTTAATAATTCACAATAATTATGAATGGATGTTGCAACATCGGTACCTTTGTCTTTGTGCTTTCTTCAGTGAGCTATGAATATATATACATTTTTACAATGATTTTTTTTATATTAATTTTTGTCAATAGCACAATTTTATGCTAATTAATTTAGTGTTATTATCGGTGCAATGAATTTGAGTATTATTAAAATTACATATATATCTTTATTTGAACAAGCAAATTTCGAAATTTTTCGGAAGGGCGCCTTCAAAAATTTTTATTTGTATTTATTGTTTCTACTGTCATTTTTCACCTTTTGGCACTTGATCCTTTTTGTCAAATCGATAGTGGTGAATTTTTAATTATTTTAAAATATTAATTAAAGAATTATTTTAAAACATAGTCATCATAATTCTTATGTTTTTAGAAATTATGTAATATCGAAATGGCAGTAGAGAATTTCAAAAAAATTACAAGGCTTATTTATAAAGTAACCGGTTATTTATAAAGTAATCCATTTTAGTACCGTTTAACGAGATATAACTGTTGTTTTAATATAGCCGTCAGTGATCGTGAGATTATTTTTTATAATAGCTTGCGGCTTTTAGACGAGTAAGAGCAATTTCAGACTGTTTCGCCAAATCGCCATATTTTTGTTTTCTGAGCAACACTGTCGACGGCCTGAACGTGATCGAGTCGGTGGGTACTGTTCTTAGAGTAAGTCTCACCCGAAGTTTCAAACTCGTAAAAACGAAGTAAAAGTCGAGAAGTGTTGTTTAAGTCTGTAAGAGTCGAGAAGGAAGTACGTCAGCCATTTAGTTTCCGCCGTCACGCCGTTGATACGTTCTCACATTCCAGTCCGTCCGCCCCGGTCGGCGCCATTTACGCGTTGTCCGTCAAATCATGTGAAAACGTTTCCCCTCTTGGATCGAATATTCGACGAAGGACATGATCGAGCCGAACGAACGATTCGAGCCCCCTTCGAGGGCCGGCTGGGAGAACAGCAGGAAGTTCAGGTACAGCCCCGGCTCGGCGGAAGACGAGAAGGAAAATGACTCGACCTATGCTAAGGAGAACCGGTCCGAAGGAGTTGAAAACTCAGCAGACGGCGAATACGCGAGAGATAAGAAGCGGAGGCGGAGCAGATCTTCTTCCAACGACAGCCGATCTTCGTCCTCAAGCTCAAGGAGCAGCTCCGGCTCCTCCAACTCCAGCTCCTCCAGAGGAAGGAGGCGCTCCAAGAGCCGTTCAAACTCCAGAGACTACACTAGGTAAATTTTTACTTTTTTTTAAATTAACAACAATTTCCCCACAGGTTCAGATTAAAAAAACAATCAACTAATATAATTATTAACATATCTATTTATATTCTCAAGTACATACACGGGCAGGCAAAAAATTCCACCCACTTGTAATATAACTTGATTTGTATATATTTTTATAAATTAATCAGTTTCACATTTTTTAATGTTTAATAATTGTGTCTTTGTGTAAAAAAGGAAAAAAATGCTAAGGAAAATAAAAAAAAAGATAAAATTTGCTTAATTTGCTTATTACATTTTTAATTAACATTCCAATATTGCGTATTTCTTCCTCTTGCCTTAATTATATCTCGAAGACGCCTCGGCATATTTTCTACCACTCTGGAGGTTAGCCCATTCTTCACGAAGAAACCATTCAAGATTGTGGAGTGTATCAGGAAGTGATGGACTTGCCCTTATTCGTCTTTTGAGGTTATCCCATAAATGTTTGATGGGTTTCAAGTCTGGAGAACGGGCTGGCCAGGCTAACACACTGATGTTATGCTGTTGTTGTTGTGTGTGTATGTTTGTACTATGCGAGTGACAAGTGGATGGGCATTATCGTGCATTAGAATAGGATTGTCGCCGATTTCATTGAGGATAGGCAACACATGTTCCAAAAAAATTCATCCACATAGCGAGTGGCCATCAAAAACACTCCATGAACAACAACTAAAGCATGGACCTCACATGACCGCACTTGACCTGCACCGCGTGACGTCCAACAGTCGGCTGACTTGCGGTGACGGTGATGGAGGACCCACTTGTCCGTACCGTGTTGGACAACACTCAGTAGTTTAGTAGCTTAAAAGCTACATCATTCAAAGCTCACATTGTTTCGTTGAGAAAAAAGTTAAGCAGTTTTAAAAATATTGAATTAGGGATGATAGCACTTGTTTTTCCTATATAGGGCACTCTCAACAAGACACGCAAGAATGCACAATTACGCAGAAAACAAACAACACTTTGAGCCTTGAAGATGATCTCAATAAAGATCGAAACGTTGGCACGATAAAGAAACTGTTTTTCTGAAACTTAAGACACACCATCTCACGATTTCTGAATAATAATCTGTGTGTTCTGGTCAATTCAGGTCCTCTTAGGGGGCCATCAGACCATACTGATTTAATCTTCGAGTGTCAGAAACTTGGACACCTCGAATGTCTTGGAGCTGATGAATCACTTGAACAACGGTATGCGCTGGTTGTGGTTCTGTTACCCTAGAGCGTCTAGAACCTATGGTAGGACCAGTTTCTCAAAAACGTCTTAACACCATCTCGCAGTTTTTCATAGAGAACTCCGATGTTAATGGCCGCACAACTGATGAACGTCCATCATCAATAAGTGCCACTCCACACGCAACATCCTTAGCACTAAGTGGCATTTTTAAGTTTAAAAATTGAAATTTAGGGATTTGTCTTTATTGTATATATTGTAACATATAAAATTGAGGGATGTCGCTATGAAAACAAACATTACATTGACATACTTAACAAATTCTTGCTTTTTCAGCATTATGTTAGGATGTAAAAGATTTCATCATTTAATTCACTTTTCCATATGAGCCTGGGAACCCAGGCAACTATTAACTTTTTAATTTTCCTAATAGGATAAAATGAGTCCTTAGAGTACTTCTTTTAAATGGTGTTACTGTTTGATTGTCTGTGTGAGTTCTGTTTTCAATGATTAGTCTAATGTCTTATATTAATCCTCTAAAAAAATAAATGTCTGTATTTTAATACTTTTTCCAAAATTCAAAATAGTGGGACAAAACTCATCTCTTGCTTTCATTATTTATTTTAACTTGCTTCAACATGGTCAGATTGTCACATTTCACTTATTTTGATGGCTGAAAATGTTAATGAAATTAGAAATGGTGATAAACAAGCTTTTTTATGGCTTGATTCTTTATTTTTAGACTGTTGATTTGAGCTGACACATGAGGGAACTGTTCTTGTCGAATTGTCGTTTGTTCCATCATATTGTTTATAACTGTCTTTGATCTGTGTATTCTTAACTCTGTTTAGTCTGTCAAGCAATATATACAGTAGTAGTTGGTTAAATACAAAAGTAAACTAACATATTACAAATCCAAAATAATTTTTGCCGTAACTCATTTTATATTTTTAATACTGAATAATAAATATTTTAAAAAGTTCAAATAATGCATCAATAGTTGATAAATACAGAATGTGTCCAACTCATATCTTTGAAAAATTGAGATTTTACTATAGTAAATTCATGAAATCACAGATTTTCTGCCTTCTACTGAAAACTCTTTGTTTATAAAATGGCACATGGTTATTAATGATCTAATTATATTGTTCTTGTCTTTATTTTTGTCATCCTTCTTTTTTTATGGATTGTGTAATTTTTGTTATTTATAACTAATTTTATTATTAAATTAATCCATATTTGCTTAATGGTCATAATTAACCATATTAATTATTTCAATTCATTATTATTTTGACGCAAGTTCACTAGTTTTCGTGATCCACTTGACCAATTAATAACTTTCAATTATTAAGGTTTTTAGTTGAGATAAAAAAAATCATTGTCACGAGCGGGATTCGAATCCACGTCCTTCGGTTGGATACGCCGCTACTCTACCACTTGAGCTATCATGACTTTGATCCACTCGGACACTAATTTCCCATCTCAACTCCACCTTTGAATTTTCCCTCCTTTTTGCCATTTTTCAAATGTCGTTTAATCTATTTGATTCTTGGCAACAAATGAAATGGCCACGGAGAGCTTTAGTGAAGTAATCCTTAAATAGTTATCACAGGATGTTGATAGATGTGTGATATGATTTGATTTGAATTCTCTTCCAAATTATTATTGTTTTATTTTTACGAATTTTGTAAGTTTTCAAAGGGTTATTTATGAATGAAATTTCGTTATTACCTGCATCTAAAATCAAGTCTGTGTGAGTCATGAAATTATACCCCAGAAGCATAGGGATTGGCATGTCTCCTATAATTTGGAATTTTATTGGCCAGGATAAATTTTTAAATTTAATTTTAATTGTGCCTTGGTTTTGTATTGTAAGTGCAGTCCCTGCAATTGAAACTTATTTTTGTCATCAGCCAAGCTCAAGGTTTTAATTAATTTCCTGCCGAGAAGTTTTGCGCATTTTTGGGAAATGGCATTGAGCTGCCGGAATCTAATAGGGCTGGAAGCTCAACTCTTCCGACTTTGACTATAATAAATGGCAATCTTATGGCATGATGTGGGATTGCTTCATCTTGAGGAACTGCGTTGGCTATTAGTTTTTTAAAATTTTGTGCGGGGGGGGAAGCGGTTTATGTGTATTTTCCGGATGATTGGTGGTGATAATTTGTTGAAGTTTTACTATATTTTCATTCAGTGTCGGAAAAGCCTGCTTGTCAAATTGTACAAATTTTTTATTTTTATTGTTTTGATAATTTAGATTTCTTGTACAGCTTTCCTTTCTATTGAGATTTCCAAAGTTGGGATTTCTTCGATTATCCCTTTGGCTATGGTTATAACTTTTCGAGTTTCCGTTTATACGTTTCCGTTACGCTTGTTTGAAAAGGTGGTGAGTGGTTGATGAATTTTTTTTTTTTTTAAACGAGGGTTTGCAACAGCAGAGGTTATATCAACCCTCAGAGTGCCGGTGTTTTTGAAAAAAGCCCATTTGTAAGTATGTCAGGTTCGAGTGCAGGGCCGCTGGATTCGAACCCGGGACCTTTCCTTTACAGTGATGAGCGCCGTGTCAACGCCTAAACTGTTGTGGCCACCGACGCCCCCCTAGGTGTATAGTGTGCGTGATATGTATAAGGTCGTGGCCAAATTTGGAAATTTCTGTTAGTAAATTATGGTTTGTTGGGCTGAAAATGTTGTGACATGTGAAAATTTGGCACATTGTTTACAGTATGCATGTTTTGTGCAATTGAGAGCGAATTTTCATTTAGTCTTATTTCGACTTCTTTCACCTTGTTGTGTAATTGGACGTATGTATTAATATTATCAAGGTATCCTAGTAACAATAAATATTTTGGATGAATAGATGTTTTTAAATTTTGAATATTTGCATGTTCATTGTATTCCCCAAATAGTTTCAACATGATTATTTGCCTGTCTATGTATTCATGCTAATTTTCATTTAATTTCTGTGGATAGAAAAGATAGTCCATCTTAGTTTTTAAATATTGTTTTTGAGACATGCCATAGTTGAGCAACGACAGTGGCGAACATGTCAAAACTAATCTTCGGATGTGACAGCGCATTGTAAAAAAAATTAGCACAAGTAGGATTTATTTCTTTTTCCGCTAAAATTAATAAAATGGATTGGAATTGGGGGGAGGGATTGTGTACCTATTATAGAGTCACTATGAGAAAAGGTTTTTTGTCTGTGTTTCTCTACAATTTGTGTTAACAATTCATGGTGCTGCTCATTCATGATGTCGGATAAACCTTTTTTAACATAAAAAACAAGGGATTCCAAGATGTGGAGAAAATGATCCATGAGGATGTTCTGATGGCTGCGTCCATTTCCAACTGCTCAATTTTTTTGTGACAGACTTAAGTTCTTTCGTTGGATTTTTGTCATTTTCAAATAGATTTAAAAATGAAAATGATTAGACACAACCACAGTTTATGTAACACAATTAAACACAATTTAATTTTTGAAAGAGAATTTTTTTATATTTTATTTATCTGCCCTTTTATTGATTAATTGACCCAGCATGCATTAACAAATATCGGAAAAATCAGGATAATAGGAAATACAAGTTGGAAGGAATATTTAAGTTGAGATTTGGGATGGAAATGAAAGAACCTGCTCATTCGTGTAGAAATGGATCCAATTTTAATTTATTATCTTTTACACTGTCGTTATTAAGAGGTCAATTTTAAATTGATCAACTATTGAGTACGTGGTTCGCTCTGCTACCAATTTTAACTAAATCATTTTAACTTATTAAATTCATAGTTTTCGTGGTCCACTTGACCAATTAATAACTTTCAATTAATTAAGGTTTTTAGTTGAGTTAAAAGTCACGACGTCTCAAGTGGTAGAGCAGCGGTGTATCTAGCCGAAGGTCGTGGGTTCGAGTCTTGATGATTGGCGAAACATGGTTGAGTTTCAGCTTGTCTAATCCCAATTTTTTAATGTTAATTGAGAATTTTGGCTGTTGATTCTTGCTTAATCCGAGCTTAATGTTACTAATAATTGTCGGATGCCCAGAAGTTTTAGAAGAGTGGTACACTTTACTGCCGTTGATGTTCAGTAGAAATATTCCTTTCTGTCATTTTACTGCAGTCCCATCCTGGCGGCTTATGTTAATAAATTCTTCAGTAGGAAATACAGTCAAATACTGGTTAAGCTCAGGTATCCAAGTCAGGTGATTGTCGGTTACGACGAGTTCTGTGTATGTACAGTTCGAGGATCACAAGAATGAAGTGAGGCCTTGTTGCACAGGTTGTCCTTATGGTTGATTTTTGGTATGAACATAGATATTTCAATTTAGTTTGTTTACAATTATTATTTAAACATGATATCTATATTATGAATATACATTTTGGGTTTAAGAAAATAGTTAACATTAGGTATAATAGTTATGAATTTAGATTCATGTTGCCTAGGTACTGATAGTAATTTGTAAAGATTATAATCGTTGTTAGTGACCAAAGGCAGACGTAATAAAATTTTGTTCATAATGAACTTCGCAAATAACTTTTATTAAATAATATATTTTCTACTTTTGGTTTAAACGGTAGTCTATTATAAAATTTAGTGATTTCCTGAATTTCAGTTAACAATTCTTGAGAAGATATAATGCTGGGGTGAAGTTTTTGTAGCTTGCAAAATATTATGGAGTTTTCTAAATCTTGTACAACATTCAGCAACATTTGATATGTAAGTTGTAATTGAATAATAGAATCGCTTAGTTTTTCTAATTCGACAAAATCACTTAACTTGTCGTTTATTGTTAAAATTTTAGTTTTTAATTCGATAGTTTTCATTTATTATTATTCATTGTTTTGTTAAATTCGTCTATAATTTTTACATTAAATGAGTAGTGTGATTCTATCTGGTTCTTAATGTTTTCTTGGTATTTTCATAAATGTTCTAACTTTTCACTGTTTAAAGCATCAAGATTACCAGTTAACATTTTTAAAATAGATCCTACACCATTAAATAAACCTCTTTTTATTCTAGCATTATTCTTATTTTTTACAAAAACTGTTTCTAACTTTTCTGCAATTACATGTTTAGTATGATTAATTAATTTTAAAGTATTTACAATATGTCTTGTTTTACTACTATTAACAGTTATATAATCTACATTTTTACTATTTAACAAAATATTATTGGAATAGATAATCTTAGATACATGGTTATAAAATTCTTCTACATAGTCTAATTGATTAAACAATTCTCTAAAACTAAAATAGTGAATAAAAGTATGTTCTGAAATTTCCAATTTTGCCAAACCAAAGTTTACAGGAATTATACCAATGCCGTTTGTAATATCAACTATGTTGATTTTCCTCTGGTTGTGGTCCAGAAGAGGAGTGGGAAGAACCTGTTTACCATCATTAGAATCTTTATCAACTAGGTTTTTATCGCAATGTAGATTATTTACTGCACTAAGATACATATCATCAATATAATTTAATTTAAGTAAATTTTTATCAATCTTAAANTATCCTTATGTTTTGAGAAATATTATTTGTTTTGTTTCACTCATTCAGGGTCTTGGGAATGTTTTGTAGCCAACTTATAACATCAGTTTGCTTTTTGTGTCATGTTAATATAAAAATCTGAGAATAACCAATTGATAATTCTTGATGTTAGGGAGAAGTTTTGTTTTTAGTCAATGTTTTGCTCAGTAAACATTAAATTTGACACTTCATGATAAGGACTTCTAGGCGATGAGCTGGTAATTTGATGGTCTGTTCTATTTTCACTAGTTCTATCTGGACCGATAAAAAAAAAAAAGATTATGGGCAGAAAAAAGTGAAGGAGGTAATCAAGCCATTATACAATTTTTATTACTTTATGTTGTTGTTATTTAAATAAAAAAAGAGGGAAAACTACATAAATTAAAATTTAAATAAACAAATATTCAAGATAACTTAATTCAAGAAAACTTGCGAACCTATCACAAAACTTGTGCACTATCTAGATTTTTTTTTAAATATAGGACAGACATCTCATCCTTTGATGAGACCAAAAAAACAACATTACATAAATTTTGA
Organism: Cimex lectularius; assembly: GCF_000648675.2. Taxonomy (NCBI): domain Eukaryota; kingdom Metazoa; phylum Arthropoda; class Insecta; order Hemiptera; family Cimicidae; genus Cimex; species Cimex lectularius. The sequence continues at coordinate 261,587 of NW_019393055.1, read as the reverse complement.
TATTTGTCTGTAGCAAAGCTATCGCCTTGAACATATGGTCTCAAAATGACAATTAATTAAACATTCAAAATTTTTTGACCCAAAATTCTCAGTTATATCCTCAATCTTCCCTTATAGCATAATGTCCTATTCTCATTGTATCCTACTAATGTAGTTTGTCATTTATTATCATCAACCCTTCCTGATAATTGTTTATGATTGTTGAAGTGAAAGTGGGCAAAAGTCATTGTTTTATGTTTTACTATTAGGTTTTTGTTTTGTTGAATTTTATCAATTTTATTGATTTTCTTTTTTTGTTTATAGAAAACAAGATACTTCAGAATACACAGACAGTAGGAATGTCAGTCAGCAAGGCGGCTGGTACACCCAACAAGGTTTTCAGCAAGCAGACCAACAGGTTGCGTACCCGATGCAATATTCAGATGTAAGAAATGCTTATATTTTCCTTTTTTTTATATTTCAAATTGATTGTAATGGAATTTCCACAATTTCAATAGACGTCCTACCCTCAGAATTACAATTCCCAGGGCTTCAGAGGGCCCTACAATCCATACCAAGGGTATGATCAATCAAACTATTACCAGGAGCAAAATTTCCAGCAGCCTCCACCGATGACTCATGTAAGAGCAAAACATCCTTTAAAATATAAGCTGATAATTTTGGAATTGATACAAGATATTCTTCTAAATTAATTGAATCTGTTTTTTATAGTTCAGTGTAGGCCAGTTAAAATTACAACCAATTAATATTATTAACCTTATTAATTTGAAAGATAATTAAAATCAATTGACACTGCTATAATAACAGATTTTTAGTATAATTAATTTACAATTTACTGTTAACAGCAGTATGCTGCTGAAGGTAAGGAGAATAATTTTTTTGCCATTTTTCTTGTGCATTAATTCATCATTGGAGCTGCAACTTATTTTAAACGAAAATATGCCAACACAGAAGAACCCCTGTTCTTCCTTTTAATTATATACCTCCAAATATTATATTTGACTCATTCTGTTGTGCATATTGGTAGAATTGCTTTTACAATTTGTGTTTCTTACAATAATTGTTCCAATACATCGCAATTTTATCCCGTTAGAGATTGTCACACAATTGTAACAGATATATTTTCACATGTTTTCTATCTGAGGATAGGGATTTGTGTTTTTACTGGTATTTTAATTCTTCTAGACTCGATGACTGTGACACTCAACAGGTTGTTGGATGTTAAGCCCTCCTTTTAAATAGGAATGACTTACAAAATAATTACTTAATTATGAGAACATGTGGCTCATAGGAACAGATTTGAGGAAAATTATAAGTTTTTGTAAGGGTTTTTGGTTCACCCTAAGTGTTGGTGGGAGGGGCTTAACAGCAATTATTAGCATACCTCCCAATCCGTTTCCAGAAATTTGAATGTAAGGGTTCTTTACTTAAAGATGAATTGAAGGAGTTAATTTAGTAAAAAAAAAATTATGAACAATCAATAGTATAATTGTACTTGTACATGAAATTGTGGTGTTACATTTACAATTAAATTCTTAAACATAAACAATTGGCTAGGGGAATATTAAACTTAACAAAGTAAATTAAACACAATATTATTAAAAGCTAAAACAGTAGTTTTTTTTAATGTTTACTCAGCTGATGTTTTGAGGTAGGTAGCAAATCTTCATTTATTCGAATGGTTCAGATCGATGTAACCATTTGGTGGTCATCAGATGGTCGGAGATCAAGTGATGTGCGTGATGCCTTAGCTGAGGTTGTCAATTTTTTCTAATAGGTCTTCACTTCACGACAGATGGTTGGTTAATAGGTTAGGGAACAGAACGAAAACAGCGTACGTGCGCACAGTTCAATTGTTCAATTAACACTGGCACTGCCTACAATAGAAAAAACGGGCCTACTTGATATTGTTTGGCTGAAGGGCCAACCGTATTTTAATGCCAGTTATATTAATTTTATGATTGTTTTAACATATGTTAAAAATAAATATATAAACAAAACGGAATAAAATAATAATTACATTTAAATAAATCTAATATTAACAAGTACATTTTTTAGTTTTTAAAACTATTTATTCCGGTGTAAACATACCGCCCACCAAATTTTGACTCGTCAAAATTTCTCCTCTTCAAATGGTAACAAGAGTTATACCACGCACCTACCCATATTCTAAATCAATGGCAGTTCCTTACCAAATTTAATTACCGGTACTTTGGTTTTACTTCATGATCCCACCATAGCGCCGATGTTTTGGCCTGTAGGACAGGTATAGGATGTTTTCCCAGTGAAGGATCAGATTGGGTGAGTTGCAAAGATAAAAACCAGTGATGGCGAATATCTCCAACCATTATCTCGATCGTCACCGGTAATTAAATTTGGTGTTCGTTTTTTCCATTTTCCTCGTTGTTGTAAACGATTGAGATAATCTAACCTCCATCGTTTCCAAATATTTATACATTTTTGCAGGAACTGCCATCGATTTAGAATATGGGTAGGTGCGTGGTATAACTCGCTGTGGAATGGAAATGACAGGGGCCCCTATTAGAAAATGGCCCTGTGTAAACATGTCGAAACTGTCTAGATCGGAGGACATAGGGTAAAGCGGATGAGAATTCAAGATGGCTTCGGCTTGAGAGGTTAAGGTGGTCAGCTCTTCAAATGTCAAGGAATGCCCATTTAATACTCGAGTGATGTGGTACTTTTAAGACTTCACTCCATCTTCCCAAACGCAAATAGGTCAGTACAATTACTGGTCCATTTGCACAATTTGAAACCACCTCGTTTTAATAATTCAATGAGTTCACGCTGTAATTTTTTAGCAGCAACAATTGTATCTGCTTCAGTTAAGGCATCGTCTATATACATGCCATACCGAAGAGTATTCACAGCATTGGGAAATTCAGCACCTTTGTCAACAGCGAGCTGCTTGAGAACTCGCAGGGCAAGAAATGGTGCAGATGACAAACCAAAAGGCAAGCGATTTAATTCATATTCCGTTACTGCTCGTTAGGGTCGGCTCTATATAGAAAATGTTGGAAAGTACGATCATGTGGAGACCTTACAATCTGTAGGTACATCTGCGTGATATCAGCAGTCACTGCGATCTGGAATGTGCGAAAATGAAGTAGTATATTTTTTACATCATGTTGTAATTTCGGGCCAGTCAATAACTTGTCGTTTAAATACAAATGGCTGGTAGAAAAAGAAGCATCGAATACTATGTGAAGCTTGGTCGATGTGCTGTCCTTGATCACTCCATGATGTGGGAGAAAATATTAGCCTGGCAGCGATGCATGAGAGATAGTAGCCTTTTGACAAATATTCTCGCATTACAGTATCGTAATTTTCTTTTAAGCTAGGCTCCTTTCCGAATTGATGTTCTAATTTGTGAAAACGGACAAGAGCACCCTGCTTTGATTCGCCTAATATCACTGGGTTTTCCTTGAAGGGCAAAGATACAACATATCTCCCAGAATCATCCCTCGTATGGGTCTTCGCAAAAAGATCTTCACATTGTAATTCGAGAGGATTGGCATGAAAAGTTGAATCTACTTCCTCGATCTCCCAGAAGGTCCGCAAATGAATTCTACTTGTCTCCTTCACTAACAAGGAACATGCAGTGTTTGACGACACTTCACAAATTCTTCCCATTAAAACTATCCTAAAAATAGTGTTAAGGGCTGTCGGGAATCCACCAGGTAAATTCATGGAATTACGACAACATCTCTCCGAATAGATCGGCCCCAAGAAGAAATTCAATTGGACCGGGTTCGTAGAACTTAGGGTCGGCGAGGTTAAATCCAAGGTGTTGCTGCACAACTTTAGGTAAATGGCAAGATGGCAGTTGATCAGTGATTTTATCTAAAACGATAGCAGTTACGCAAAGTCAAGGTGCATCGTTCTTACTCGGTGCTGAAATGCATTTTAAGGCCAAATTGCCTCCTGCGATTGACTGCTCACCCAGCCCGACTAATCGTTGAGGATTCGGTTTAGTTGGCAAACACAGCCAACGGGCACACTCGGTTGTTAAAAATGACGGTTGTGATCCACATTCAATGAGTATATGTATTGGCTGCAAATTTCCTTTGCCATCCTGTATACGAGCAACAGTGGTCCCAAAAATAACACTTGGCTCTCCAGTTGTTGCCGATAGGACCGGTGTTTGATCGTCAAAGCGTGAAACATCCACAGTAGGGTTTAATTGGTTGGTATGAAGGGCTCCAACGGCAGGATGCGAAAAATGTATACTTGGTGGCTCAGGTTTGTGGCATTTTCAGCATTCGACAAGTGTAAAAGAAGGGAATGATGTTTTTTGCCACAATGCCGACAAGAGTATGTGGACTGACATTTTATTCAAGAATGACCGGTAGAAAAACAATTTAAACAGCGATTTAATGTCTTTATTCGCTTGAAACGATCCGAAGGGCTAATTGCACGAAACTGGTTACACTCAAAGATTTTGTGGTTTTCTTGACAAATAGGGCATGCCTTCAAATTAGAGGATACTCCCAGGGGCAGCAGGACACGTTTAGGGTGTGATGTTGGTTTCACGGATTGATTCGGTATTAGTGAGGTTAATGCATTTGTTTGAAGTTGCAGAATTTGTTGTTGAATAAATTTAGAGAAACTATTGAAATATAGGATTACTTCTTTTGGTCCAAAATCTGCTTCAAAATGCTCTTTGGATTTGGTATCAGTAGTCTAAGTGAAAATGTGAAAAGTATAAAGCCTGCTGGGTCTTCCAGGTTAAGTAAAATTGCTAAAGGCTTGAGCTGATTGTAGAACGGTGGAGGAAAATCTCTCAAGAGACGTTTGATCATGTTGCACCAATGGTGGAAAGTTAAAAATTTTAACTTAATAATTTGTTGCCAGTATCCTTTCATTGTCAAATATTTTAGTTAAGCTGTTCCAAGCTTGATGATATTCTGAAGCAATTAATGGAATTGACGATATGGCTTGGAAGGCAGATCCAGATAGGGATGATTTTAAATAATGAAACTGTCTAATGTCATCTATGTCAAAGTTAAGTATTAGTGAAAGAAATGTATCTCTGAAGGAAGGCCAACAGTTTATATCACCATTGAAATTGGGAAGCTTTATCGTGGGTAGTTTTGTTTCGTTAGAAGTTGTTCTCTCTTAATACCTTTCTCTGGTGTCCTTCTTTAATTGATCCAACTCGGCTATTTCTAATCCCAAATATTTTCTTATCTTCTGGGCTTTAGACATCATATTGAGGAACCGTTCAAAAGTGGTATCAATCATAGATATGCGATCCTTGTTTGCCTAAACGCTTGTCTGATGTCTTCCTCGACGACAAAGAAAGCCTTTCGGTTTCCGTGATGTTCCTCAGACAAATCACATAATTCGTTAGTATGGCATTCAAAATCTATCTGCAGGGTTTCGGTTTTTAACATTTTTATTTTTAAAAGGATTGAACTCCACACTCACCCCACCATTTATAATTTATTTTTATTTTTATGGTAATGGATGAAAAGGTAAATAGAAAATCTCTCCTAACTTAATTTATTTTATTTTTTTATTTTTTAATTTTTTAATGAGGGTTCGCAATAGCAGAGGTCATATAAACCCTCAGGGTGCCAGTGTTTTTTAAATTATTTTTTATTTTTTAAAAAATTTTTTTGTTTATTTCTGCTGGATTCCAACCCGGGACCTCACCTTACAGTGATGAGCGCCGTGTCAACGCCCAAACTGTTGCGGCCACCGACGCCCACAAACTTAATCATGAAAGAAAATAAAACTGGAGGACCAAAATAAATAGGTAGCTGGTTCAAATCCAGCCCGTGTGGACCAAAAATGTTGGGGGGGGGGGAGGGGCTTTACGGCAATTATTAGCATACCTCCCTATACATTTCCAGAAGTATGAATGTAAGGGTGTTTTACTTGAAGGTGAATTGGAGGAGATAATTTAGTAAAAAAAAAATTATGATCAACCAATACTATAATTGTACTTGTTCATGAAATTGTGGTGTTGTTACATTTACAATTAAATTCTTAAACATAAACAATTGGCCAGGGAAATATTAAACTTAACAAAGTAAATTAAACACAATATTATTAAAAGCTAAAACAGAAGTTTTTTTAATGTTTACTCAGCTGATGTTTTGAAGTAGGAAGCAAATCTTCATTTATTCGAACTGGTTCAGATTGAGGTAGCCACTCAGTGGTTATCAGGTGGTCGGGGATCAAGTGATGTGCGTGATGCCTTCACTGAGGTTGTCAATTTTTTCTAATAGGTCTTTACTTCGCGACAGATGGTTAATAGGTTAGGGAACGGAACGAAAACATCGTATGTGTTCACAGTTCAAATGTCCAATAAACACTGCCACTGCCTCCAAGCGAAAAAAACGGGCCTACTTGATATTATTTGTCTGTAGGGCCAACCGTATTTTAATGCCAGTTATATTAATTTTATGATTATTTTAATATATGTTGAAAATAAATATATAAACAAAACGGAATAAAGTAATAATTACATTTAAATAAATCTAATATTAAACAAGTACATTTTTTAGTTCTTAAAACTATTTATTCTGGCGCAAACACCAAGTTGGAACTATTCTAACTGTGATAACTACACTACTGTAAAATAATTATAAACATACAATTTCGAGAAGGAATATGATCATAAATAGTAAATTCCAAGAGAAAAGATGGGATTGTAAGGCGTGACTAATTTTCAAGACCGAGTGGCTAAGGATGAAGCGCCAAAACACTTCGTGAAACCAAATCTGCACCCAAAAATGGTTATGGTGATTATTTGGTGGTGTACTGCTGGTTGTTCACTATAATTTCCTGAATTATGGTGAAACTCACATCAGAGAAATATTGCCAAGAAATAGACAAAATTTATAGGAAACTGCAACATCAGTCCATTGGTAAACTATCGGGTTGTCCGGAAAATAATGCAGGATTTTAAGTTTTCATTAAAAAAAATCTATATAAAATATTCTGTTTACGTTTACAGGATTACTCATTTGTANTATTTTGATTAAAGAACATTGCTTTAAAGTAACTAGTTTCTTTTTTTTTGTTTAATACCAAAATCCTGCATTATTTTCCGGACAACCCAATATAAGGGGCCGATTCTTCTTCACGATAAAGCCAGGCCACATGTCACAATGCCAACCTTGTGGAAACTTAAGGATTTAGGATATGGAACCTTACCACACCATCCATATTCACTTGACTACAGCCTTCCATTTTTTTACTCATTTTGATAACTTCTTAAGGGATAAAATTTTTAGAGAACACAGTGAAGCGGAAAATGCCTTCTAAGACTTTATAGGGTTGAAATAAAGATTTTTATGTCAGCAGAATAAAAGCACTTATATACGTTGGGAAAGATAGAAAGGTTGTGATAAAAAAATGTTGAATTTTCTTTATTTTATAAAAATTAAAAATAGTTTTGTCAACCTTTTCAAAACCTGCATTATTTTGCAGTAGTCCAATATTATTTAAATTTATTTCAATTTAATTTATTTATTATTTAAAATTATTGAATCAGTTCAGTCATTAGAAAAATGATGTTAAAATTTAATTCACAAAATCTGTTTATTACTGTAATTTTTTTCTCGTTTTCTTTTGTATTTAATCAGTGAAGGTTGTAATTATTGAACTGATATGACAGATCAATTTATTTTCATTGTAGCATCTGTAACCAATGGAGTACATGGCGCTGAATATGTAGCTGGCCAGAGCTTCAGAAGTGCTACAATGATAAATAATTTTAAAGTTGTAAGAGTTCTATAATTACAACCATACATTGATGAAATTCTCTTAATTTTTTATTTTGATTATTTTGAGTAGCTTTCTTTGATAAATTAAAACAAAAATTATCAATTTATTTATGTTGATATTTCATATGAAGAAAGAACAAAACACCACTTCAGCCTAATATACACTTCTTAACCCACACTGAAAACCTACGATGTGAGTTTAAGAAAGTATATCGCTTGTTATGCTATAGATAATACGTATTGGTAAACAATCTGAGAGACTTGTCTAGATAATGTGACTTGTAAAAAGTATTCCAAACTTCTTTTCAAAAGAGATTACACAGCAAAAACTCTTCTTATTGATTCACTTAGTTATATTTTAAAAACCAAACAAAATGTTTATGAAGAAACAGTAGGAAGGGGACGTTTTATTTAGTGTAAAATTGATCATTAATACCTATTTTTTTATTTATATTTATTAGTTCCATTTAATTATTTTCATTTAGCTCCAGACAAATACTTTCATTACATTGAAAAACATGCGATTAAATATTTAAAATATTAAAATATGATATTAATTATTACTGCAAAAATCTGAGTCTTTTGACAACCGGCTGCATAATTATTTCTGACAAAGTTGCAACAAAAATCCGCATTTTATTTATGCTTAAATAAATTTAAACATAACGAACAAATACCTTTATTCCTCAAAATATGGGTCGTTGTTTTCAATAACCTTAAGACATCTTTGTACTAATTTAAAAGTGAAAAACTTGGGTGGCCACAATTGTTAAGGTGTTGACACACTCATCCCTTCATCCCTGCAAGGTTAAGGCCGCTGGATTTGAAGGCTTACTAACAGATCCCCCCCCCCAAAAAAAAAAAAAAAAAAAAAAAACCTGGCTTCCTGAGGGTCCATATACCTCGTAGCTAAAATACTCTTGTTAAAAATAAATAAATAACAAAAACTTTGAAGTATTGAGTTGTTTTGCCTTGTAACAAGTGGGCCATACACAGAATTAAAGTGGTAACCTGGAGGAGTGAGATATGGGTTGTAAGCTACACGTGGGAAAAATCTTTACATTCCAGAATTCTGGTTTGGTTTAATTATTGTAGTTGTCTTTGATGTGTTCGGTTTACATGATGAGAATATTTTTTCAGTTTACTAAAATAACAGCTTCAACCTTCTCAAATCTAATCTTAAAAGTTAGAATTAATCAATATAAATCGTTAGATCAACATGCTCAAGGGCATGAATGGTTTATCTAGGCTTAACTCATAACTTGATGTTAAGATTGTTGAATTGATATAATTTTAATCATTCAATGGCAATTATTTGGAAAAAACTGTATCCTTCTGAGGCATTGATTTGTGAGGAATGTTTTGTGCAGGTGTGTCTGTCTAAAGTACTTCTAATTCCTGGAAGTTTCTTGCAATCTTGATGTTTTTGTCTGATGATCAGCTTGCCTGGCTGCTGTCCAAACATCAGTTTATTTTATTTACGCATTTCCAATATGACATGAATTTTCACTCATTTTTCAAAATGTTTGTATAAAAAAGCTACTTGTCATCTTTCAATACCCATTTATTAAAAAAGATAAAAATGTTTAATAACGCGGGCTTAAAAGTAAATATTTACTTCTAATCTACACCTTTAAATAGATGTCTAATTAAAGCTGCATTGAGTACATATTTACAAATTGTAAGATGGATGAACCGAGTGTATTCGTTCCAATTGTTCTTATCCATGACTTTTATTATAATTGGTATTAATTTTATTGAGATAATATTGATATTGAATTCAGTATATTTGTATGGAGACTTTTTTAAATTTATAAAATTATTTTATAACCTCGAAATTTTCCTACTTGAAAAGATAAGTTATTTTTAGCTAACATGCTTAAAATTCCTTGAGTATGGTATATCGGCGAATTCTATTAAAAATGAATGCAGTATTACAAAACTATTAGTCCAAGCAAATTAAATGTTTCTTTAGATTCCTCTCCCTATCCCCTAAAAAAAACCCCCAAAAAAAACCAGTTCTGAAACTTATTTCAAGTGCCTTTTGTGTGTATCCGATCTCACACGTCCTTAGAAGCCCAACTAATGTTTACACATGTGTGTATTCCTCATACAGTGTCAACAGGACTCGGATATTGGGGGTTTCTATGTTGAATCGATGCAGTAAGTTTTTTATTAATTTCTCTCCAGATTAATAATAGAGTTGTTAGATTTTCAGAAATCTGGGTTAAAATATTTTCTTTTGTGTTATTCTCTTTAGGAGTACACCATGGGTGGTCCTGCAATACAAGGAGCCAGCTGGGATAGCAATGTGGTCTACCCAGACATGACACAGCCACCACCCCTCAGTGTCATGCCTACATCAACTACAGGTAAAATTAAAATGATTCCTTATCTCTCCTCAAGCCTCCTTGCTTTAGTCATTTTTCGAAATATTAGTCAATCCCTTTTGAACATAATGGAATGTCCATTTTTGAGAGGTAAAAAGCCATTTTAGCACATTTACATCTTTACTCGTTTTCTTTAACAGTGAGCAATCCGATTCTGTACTTAAGAAGATGCTATGTTTAGTTCATATTTTGGACAAAAAATTGATTAAGGTAAGAACATACGGATGGTTTTGAAGCTCCTGTTTGAACAGAACATAGTTCACCTTCTGTATGTCGCTTAAACGAAGAATTGCCCTTGACGACTCATCAAAATTGGGGAAAAAACCATCAATTTTTCTAAATTAGGTTTATGTTGATGTCAATTCATTTAATATATATTCCTTTTTTTGTTTTATCAAGCGTCTTCAGACCATCTTCCTTCTGCCCATGGGGACAAAAAGACTGAAGAAGCTAAAAAAGAAGGTAATTATATTATGTTTCATTTGTCTCTTTGAAAGAAGTTGAAGAACAAATTTTAAACCTTTGTCGATGCTTATCTCAAGTTTGTAATAATAAAGATATATGCTATCTGATAGATTACCAGACATCTTTGTTCAAATTAAAAAAAAAAGCTTGGCTCTTTTCAACAATTTACACTCCAACTTGTTAATTGAGCAGTTCACTCAATAAAGTCAGTCATTTTTATATTTTCAAACCCAAGATTAATTTTGCGATTTAAACAATTTTAAATATAAAGTCTCCATCATATTTGCCATGCTTGCAGTTCTGGGTTTAAATCCCAGCGAGCCCATGGCTTTTTAATTGATTGTAATGTGAAAAATGTATTGTAAAGTAGTTTCACCCTTCATCCGCGACACCAGACCGGCATTTGGATGTTAAGCCTTTCTAAAGAAAAAAATGTTACACCTTTAAATTAATTATAAAGAGAGTACATGGATTTTTTTCAATTAAAATTTGTATGTTAATACTATAATTTACTTCTTTTTCCCTTCTGCAGCTGTTGAGCAAGAACTGATTCAACAGAAACGGACATTGGCCAAGCAAAGAGAAGAATACATTAGAAAGAAGGTATCACTCACTAGAGAGTTGAGCAGATTAAAGGATCAAAAGCGAGAGCTTATTCAGGAAAACTCCAAAGACAACGAAAGAATCCTGAGAGAAAATGCTAAGCTCAGGGTAAGAATTTTTAATTTTTTTACCTTTTTTGTTGTCAGTTGTTTTTAATCAACTTGTTTCTTTGTGTTTAAAGGGTGAAATTCAGACTAAGCTCAAGTCAATTGATAGTGTTATCGAAATGCTGTCAGGCATTATTGGTGACAAAGGAAATCTCTCTGAAGTTGTTGCTGATATGTTTAAGAAGGAAAAGAAATCCGAGAAGGTAAGCTGAAATTTGTTTCCTTTAAAAAGCTAGGATATTAGCAATGCCTTTCCAAGTAAACGTTGTTGAGACACTTAATTAAATAGAAATTTTAGCATATAATAAATACAAAAAATGTAAAAATATTTATTACACTGACAACCTCAGTGCTCACCATGAAGAAAGTATAAAAAAAAAAAAAGTCGGCAGGTATAATAAAACTATCTCTCCGAATGCGAAGGGAGTTATGTATTCAATTCGAAAATGCCCCGTTTGTTTTATAGAAGAAACGTGGCGAAACGCCTCCTCCGGCTCCAAAGTACAAAGATCAAGAAAAGGAAAAATTACAGTCGACATCGCCGACACCCAACGACAAGTTGGACAGCTATAATTTGGTCCACTACGATCCTGAGTTACACTGGTGTTCAGAATGCAATGTATTTCCACGCACGGTCATTGATTATTTAAATCATTTACATTCCGAAGAACACAAACTTGCAAGAAGTGTAAGTGAAATTCTTACTTTAAGTAATAATGTACATAAATATACTAAATTTTTAAATTAATAAATTTTAATGTTAAATTATCAATTTTTTTTCTACCAGAAAATCAAGGTGGAGGACATGCCATGGCATGTGGACTATCCTAGAGAACCAACACCGCTGTTTATAAAGGATGTACCATATAAAAGGATACCCATAAGAGGTAAAGAACTAAAAGTGCATGTTTAAAATGAGTAAGTTCGTTTTAAATTTTATTAAATACATTTGCTTTGTATCATCTCGGGTAAAATTTATTAATTGCAATATTAACAAAACCGTAGGGGCGCGGGGGGCCTAACAGGCTCATCACTGTAAGGTAAAGGTCCACCTCGGGTTCAAATCTAGCAATCCTGAATTTGAACCCTATATACTTACAAATGTGCTTTTTCAAAAACACTGACAGCCCAGAGGTTCATATAACCTGTTGTGCAAACCTTCATATTAAAAAAAACAACTTTGAGTTGATTTCAAAGTATGTATTTAATATTACTTAATTTTTTTAATGGAAATTTGTTGCGTACATGTTCATAACTAACAAATTTTGATCTACTGATCTATTTACAAAGTAAGTATTTGACGTGTTTCCATATTTTATGTACATTAGAAAAAAAAAAAAAAATAAAACAGGTTGGTATTAAAATTACTTAAATTGAAATCTGTGAATTTTATGCATATATTTCAAACAATTATCTTTTTATACCCTTTTAGCAAGGTTCAGATTTTATTTTAAGTATGGCTTTCAGCAGAGCAAGAAGGAGGATGTGAAGATTGCATTGAATCCCATCAAAATATTATTTTAATTGATTTTGTTATATACCTCTGTTTGTTATTTTGAAAATATGTACATTGTAATAGTTTGTAGACAAAACCATTTTATCTCATAAATTTTACAAAATGTAAAACCTGTCAGTTATTTTATTTCAAGATAAAAACAAAAACAAAAACAATCAATATCTTTTCTCATTAACAAATGTATACTTTTTTTCATACCTTGTATAAATATCCTTTGTAAACGTTTAAAATCACAATCTTGGTAAATATGATGATGAGGTACTATTTTCCTTTAGGTTATAAGTATTACATTATTACGTTTTTATTTTTTTACAGGTGTGCAGTTCCTTGTCCCTTCAAGTGCTTGGTACTGTTCTCTGTGTAAGGAGTGGCTTGGAGATATGATCCTTGCTACAAAGCATCTGAAAACAAGTGTTCATGCTAAAAAGTATGGTGTAAGTATTTTTTTTCTTCAATATTATTACATTTATCGCATGTGAGTCAGTGTTGTCTGCGGGGTGATGAACCAGAAATTCGGTCGTTAAAAATCATGAAAATGTACAAACCCAACACATTTAATAACTAAACCATTTAATACTAACAAAAACTCATGAACACAAATAAACAACAGTTCTATTTACACCATTCAAAACATTACAAATTAAAAAATAATGACTGACTAGATCAGTTGAAAAAACCTAAGCTTAAAGCCAGAAACATACTTACCCGATGCTACCCGACGCAAATCCAAACTCCGATTTTCCATAAGGTTGCATTACCCCCGTGCACATCTACCCGATGCTACCCGACGCAAATCCAAACTCCGATTTTCCATAAGGTTGCATTATCCCTGTGCACAGCTACCCGATGCTATGCCACGCTAACCTACCCGACGCTCTGCGATCCCCACTGTCCAGATTTTCGTCGGGTCACATCGAGTACAGTCGAAGACAAAAGAACCAGACACTCATATTTTTATTCAAACTACATGTATTATTGTCGTTATAGTAATTACAACATACTTATTTTCATATAAACCAAATTAACTGTGATTAAAAATTAATTAGTTTTTAATTAAAAAAATAATTTTAATGGTTTGGTAGAAAATTAATCAAAACACCGGAATACGATTTTTTGATATAATGAATTTTACTAACAATTTATTGTATTCGCTTAGGCGGTACATATACTAAAATTGGAACAATTTATTACACGGTTTTGCTCATAAACTATAATTAACAATTTATTTCATAGTTTTGCTTGTAAAATTACACCATTTTGTAATGTCGGGTAGCATCAGAACAGGACACTCATATTTTCTGTAGTTTAATTCAAACTAAGTACATGCAATTTTGTCGTTATATTAATGACATGTTATTTTAATGTAAACCAAATTAAACGAGATCAAAAATGCATAAGTTTTTATAAACATTGTTTAATTATGATGGTTAGGAGTAACTTTATTTAAAACAATTAATAGTTATTCAGATATCGTGAGATGCGGTCGGGTGTGATGTAGGTTTCAGAAAAAACATTTTCTTTATCGTGCCAACGTTTCGATCTTTTATTGAGATCATCTTCAGGGCCTGGGATTTACAAACAATGTTTACATTTAACAAANCCAGGCCCTGAAGATGATCTCAATAAAAGATCGAAGCGTTGGCACGATAAAGAAAATGTTTTTCTGAAACCTACATCACACCCGACCGCATCTCACGATATCTGAATAACTATTGTTTTAAATAAAGTTAAATAAAGTCTAATCTCTACATAAAACAATTAAGTTTAACAAACAATTTATTAGATGGTTGTGCTCATAAAATTTAACTAACAATTTATTACATGGTTGCACGTTTTGCTCAAAATAGTGCATTAAGAACAAAAGATGCGTTGCGATTGTGGTAGTGATTATTGTGATAAACACTGTGGACTGTACGCGATGTATGCTTGCGTCGGATAGATGTGCACACCCCACCAAAACGTGACAAGGCGTCGGGTAGCATCGGGTAGCGTCGCATGGCGTAGTATCGGGTAAGTGTGTTCCCGGCTTAAAGCTGGGAAATCACCTGATGCTTCTCATTTTGGTAGGGTGTGCAGCACATCTGCCCCACAAGCATATGCCACAGACGTCAGTCACAGGAATCAGCGTGTATTATAATCACAATGCCTCTTTTGTGCTTAATTGCATTATTATGAACAAAGCCATGTAATAAATGGTAAGTTAAATTTTATAAGCAAAACCATGTAATAAATTGTTAGTTAATTCATTCTATCCATAAATGATATTCCTGTGTTTTGAAAAATTTTCTGCCTAACCATCATAAGTAAATCATTTTTATAAAAACTCATGAATTTTTTATCTTGTTTCATTTGATTTACATTAAAATAAGCATGTTGTAATTAATATAACGACAAAAATATATATAGTTTGGAATAAACTGCAAAATATGTGAGTATCCGGTTCTTTTGTCTTCGGTTGTACTCGTCCCTACCTGACAAAAACAGGACAGTTGGGAACTGGTTGAATTGCATTCCAAAGAGTAGAGCAATGTTGTGTGGTTGGGCAGATTTGCATGGGGATAATACAATCCAATGGAGAATTGGATGTTCGATTTGTGTTGTGTGGTTTCAAGTCATTGTGATGCGTTGGGTGTGTTCCAAAATGACAAACAAAGAAAATATCCCTACTTCTGCTACCTTATGACATAAATTCAACTTCACAGGAATTATACACACTGAAAAGAAATAAAATGATCATAACAGCCAAACAGGTTCATTTTTTTAGAAACCTAAGATTTATATTGCTATAATTACATGTTCTTATAATATATAATATTATTGCAAGCAATTGTCAAATAGTTAAGACAAATATTTTACTTTAAAACACTTGTTTAATTGTTATCATTTATTTTTACTTTTAGGAGTTCACATCCCAAAATCCACATTGGGAAGTGGATTGGTTAACTGAACGTACAAGGTCGTATGAAAGAAGTTCTGATGAGAAGACTCGCAACAGAGAAGACACAGGCAAAATTGAACCACAACAGCAACAACTACAACAACCACAGCCTCCTTTAAATATGGCCTCATTGGGCAACCAGTTATTGGCAATACTGGCTCAGAATTCAAAATTTGGACCTCCTCCACCGCCGCCGCCACCACCTCCACCTTTAATTGAAAACAACAAAAAGAATTCGTCCTCAGGCTCGTCAGTCGATTCTGAAGAAGAAAAGCTGCACAAGGAAAAGAAAAAGAAGAAAAAATCAAAAAAGAAGAAAAAATCAGACAAATCTCCCAAGACAAAGAGCAAAAGCAAAAGTTACTCCCCTGGTGTTAATAAAAGGGTTGATGCTGCACTGCAAGAGTATAGCACAGGTCTCTATGATGATATGGAAATTTCCAGTGATCATTCAAAATTAAATAAAGAAGATCGAACCAAAGGGAATTCTATAGGGTATTATTACAATGATTTCCAAGTTCCTAATGATAAAGCTGATGTAGTTGAAAGGGCTAGACATGATCAAGATGACAAAAGACAGTTCAAGGCTAAAAATTACTCTGAAGAAGATGATACTGCTGAATATAAATTTATTGATAGTGATTCTGAAAACGCCAAGAATCAGAGAATGAATCAAATAGATCCAGATCAAATTAAACGAGCGTTTCAAGAGACAAAAATTATATTGAATACAGACCTTCCTTTTGAATACAAGGAAGTGCCTAAAACTCGCATGAAGGAAGAAGTCCTAGAAGAAAAATCGCCAGTAAGGACTTCCAAATTTCAACAGGACTCAGATTCTGAGTCTCAGGATAAAAACTTGGAACAAAAAAGGTCACCGCCAGAAACAAAATACAGCAAAAAAGAAAGAAAAAAAGAATCCAAAAGGGATCGTTATGAAAGCAAAGGTTATAAAGAGAAAGATTATAAAAGAGACAAGGATAAATATGAAAAATCCAGAGATAGAGATAGGGAACGTGATAGAGATCGAGAAAGAGATCGTGATCGTGAACGTGATAGAGAACGTGACCGTGATCGTGAATCTCGGGAACGGAAGTCGAAAGAAAAACGAAGTGAGAGGGAAAGGGAAAAAGATGTTAAAAGGCCACCACCAAGAAGAACCCCTGAGAAAAGGAAAAGGAAAGAGGATGAAGATAATTCAGAGACAACTTTTGAAAAACGGACAGCTGAAAGTGCTGCTAAGAAAAAAGACGGCAAGAAGACTTCTTTCACTATTCCTAAGACTAAATTACCTTTTATTGGAAGGATGCCCATCCTTAAGAAAAAGCCTGAGCCAAAACCTGAAGAGCCAGAGGAAAAGAAAGAAAGATCTCCAACAGCTGAAGAAATAAAGAAAAAGAAACAACAAGAGCAAATAATGGCACGTGTTCAAAAACTGCAAGATCAACAACAGCTGCAGCAACAACAGGCATATCAGATGATGTACCAGTTAGCTGGTCAAGCCTATGCTTTGCAGGCCTTAGATTCTGGTGAATATTACGAAGAAATGTATGGACCAGCGTTGCCCCCTACTTCACTCATAGTAAAACAGCCCCAGCTTGTTATTCAACCCACCCAGGTAGTAGTGCCGTCATCTCAGCCTGAAATAGTAGGTAAGGAGATCCTTTTCAAACCAAAAACTGGCGATGACAACTTATTAGAACAGGATATGGAAATCGAAGAGGAGCATCCTCCGAAAGACGAACTCCACAAAGATTTCAAAGATGCTTTGGATCTACTTTTCCCTGAAAATGGGAAACAGAGAGAAATCAAACCTCCTAAGGTTGAAGTTAAAGAACCCGAACCACCTCCAGGCACAGTACCATACGATGTAGCTGTAATGGCGGGCAATATGGGCTATGATATTTCTATGTACACAGAACAAGGTCAACAACAGCAATACCAACAAATGGCTTATTACATGCAGCAACAAGCTGCCGCTTACATGGCTCAAATGGGATATGATCCAAACACTCAGAGTTATGTCATCGATCCTGCTTATTTGCAGCAGGCGACATCTGCAGAAGTAGGGTCTATACCAACACTTGAAGGAGTTCCACCTCCTTCAAAACAGGATGAACCTTTGGAAATCGATGTAACCAAGTTACCACCGTCAGCACAAGAGATACAGAAGAAGAAAAACCCACCATCTCAGAGGATGAGACGCCATCTGAAAAAGCTCGCAATGAAAAGAGCTCAAGAGGGTGGTGAACAAGGTGAGGATGAAAGTCAGGACAAAGACGAAGACTACGATGATGATAACGATAATGAAGATGGCGAAGAAGAAGATAACACCAAAGATCAAGAAGATGGTAAAGAGAAAGAAGGTAATGATAATAAAAAAGATGAAAAGAAACAGTTTGTACCCCAAGAAATGTCAGACCTCGCCCTGCTTGGAATCGAAGAAGGCGACACAGGAGCCCAGAGTTTTGGATGAATCAAAGACACTATTGTAAAGTAAATTTTGTATAAAATTTGTTTTAATTTTCTGTTTTGCCATGTGTTGTGCACTGATTTAAATGCTAAAAATATAATAAAAAATAATAAATAAATAAACCGCAGGATGTTATATCTGTATAGATGATTAAAATGAGTATTAAATGTATTTTACTTTTATGTTGTCCAGAGTTCATATTAGTTTAATTGAAATGTGAGATAAATAATTAGAATTGTGATATTGTCATTTTATCTGTTCGACTGTAATGGTTTGCACGAATGTAGAATGTATGTAATGTACAGTGGTACAATGAAAAACGTGATTTCACCTGACAGTTCATAATTCCCAGTTCTATTCTTACAAAAGTTAATGTAAACATTTTTTTTTTGTGTCATGTCATAGTGTAGCATTTTATATGGCACTAGTTTTTTAAAATATTACAAACATTGAAATATTATTATTTACATAAGATAGAACTCTATTTGAAATATATAAATAATTGTTAATTTAAAGTGTTATGTTACCGCGTTTTTAAAACAATTTTTTTTTTGCAGTTCTTGTACCTTAATTGTTAAATACAAATTTCCAGTTTCTTTAGTAAGTAATTATTAATAAAAGTCTGATGTGAGAAAAAAAGAGAATTGGAGAAATTATGCAAGTTTTAATAGTTTTCTGATATTTTTTAATTTTGGTTTTGGATGGGGTACAAAAAAATAAATAAATAAAACACTTAAGAATTTGTTTTTATTTTATTCATAATTAATAAGTTACCCCTTTTCACAACCCCCACATTAACATAGAAGCAAGTACAATATAAATTATCTATGAGTACAGCAGATGTATCTTTGCTATTTGTAAATTGACACAATTTAGGCTGAAGAATCCCTGAGAGAAAATTTTCAAAATGTGTATATCTTAGAAATGAGTAAAGTTTAAATAACAATTACAAAATTAAAACATTCTACAATAAATTGATTATTAATTATCCAATTATGTATAAAAACCAGGAAATTACATTTTTTAATACAACCAGAGAGGCGCCTGTTCACCATATTAATCTTCCCTCGTTGGTCAACAAAATAATGGAAGAAAAAACTTCGAAAATTGGAGACAATTAAGCTACATGTCTATCATGTGAATCCCTTATCCCACAATTTAAAAAAATGTTACAATGAAAAATCCTTTTCCATCATTAGCCCAGAGAACAATGTTTTATTTACTTCCAAATCTTGCTCTATTTTTTAAAGCATTTTTTTAATCACATACATCATACACTTTATTATTAAATTGTTTTTAGAATGTATTTTTACCCTTAAAACAATACAAAAATTGCATTAAAAAAGTATTTACACAAACATTTAGTTTTAAAAGTTTATTGCTTAAACTTTCAGAGGTAGATTAAACAAAATCATGTTAAATGGGTTTAATAGTAAAATTGTTTTTTCACTTGTATTTAGACCTTATTTAACCATTTTTAAAAATGGTGTACCTTTAAAACAATTGTTTAAATTTGGGAAAAACATATTCAAATCTTATACATTGTGTTTTAACAATTAATTACGGTTGTTAGTTGAGATAAAAAAGTCAGTGTCACGAGTGGGATTCGAACCCAAGATCTTCGGCTAGATACGCCGCTGCTCGACCACTTGAGCCATCGTGACTTCGATCCTCTTGGACACTAACTCTCCATTCTTATCTCAACCAAGAACTTACACGTTAAGAATAATTAATTGAAAGATGTAACTTTGTCAATTGACCACTAAAACGTAATTGAATGAATTTTATAAGTAAAAAGAAGTATCACTTCACTAAACAGCTCCCCATGGCCACTTCATAGGTTACTGAGAATCCAATCTGATTACACGACATTTGAAAATGGCAAAAAGAGGGAAGGTTCGAACAGTTGTAGGTTGAGATGGAGAGCTAGTGTCTGTGAGGATTGACGTCACAATAGCTCAAGTGGTAGAGTAGCGGCGTATTTAGCTGAAGGTTGTAGGTTCGAATCCCGCTCGTGACACTGACTTTTTTATCTCAACCAAGACCTTACATGGAAAGAAAAATTGAAAGATGTAACTTGGTCAATTGACCACTAAAACATAAATGAATTATTATTTTATTAAAATGTTTGTTTTAATAAATGATAAATTCAGCAAAAGCATACACAGCCTATAAGAAATACAGAAAATAAAGTTCAAAAGAGATGCTGGCATTAATAAAAAAAAAAAATAATAATAAAAAAAATAAAAAATAAAGTACATGTAAAAAAAGGGATTTACAATTTTTACAAGCCTAATTAAGTTTAACAATGTATAAAGTGTAGATGAACTGTTTATACAACCTAATACATTTTTTCTTAACTTACACTTTGCACGACTTTTTAATGTCATGCGACCATCTAGAAACAGGACACTCTGAGGGTGATCTAAAAAAAAAGGCAAATAAATAACACGTTAAAATAGTTATATTTATTGCTATACAAAATTGCACAAAAGTGTTTAAGAAACGTGCGGCAAATAAATAAAATTATCCAATATGCACTTTATGATGACAAAATAAACGCAAAATGGTAATATACTTAAGAAATACAGGTAGAATAAATTAAAGTGAATAATTGGTAAATTATAATTACAAATTGAGGTAAGTAGAATTAAATAGGATTTAAAAGAAAAAGTTTACATTACAGGTAAAAATAATATAAGAAGCTCCTTTTTCTTGGTCAAATGAAAAGAAAGAAAGCCTTAATGAATGCTCACTGCCTGACATTTCAGCATGATCAGATCAAACAACTCCTGCACTAACTGCTATGAAAATAAAAGATAAATAAATAAAAAAGTATTTGAGTTGGTCTTGTTTTGTATCACAGTTTTGTGTACTATCTGCTCACTGTCTTTTTTACTTTGTTTTTATTTTCATTCTTTATTTCATTATGAATAATTCTTATTGTCATTTTTAAGGCCTTTTTTAGAAGGTTGTTTTATCATTTGACATCAAACAATCTACCTTCTAAAGTGGTCTAAAAAGACATAATACAGACAATCATTAAAAAAAAAAAGTTTTATCATTTTTTGTTAATATTAGTATAAATTAATCAGTTTTATCTCAGTACAGGCCGAATAAATAGTGCTAAGTTTGATCTTTGATTGTATGGCAACAAAATGTTTATTTGTTTTGTCAGGTTGTCAGTACCTTTCAGCTGAGCGAAATTGTTCAGAAGAAATAACATTGGTGTCCTGTTGAATCCATCCTCCTAATTCTAAATCGTCCTTCTTTTTCTCATTTTCCTATAAGAGAGAGAGAGAAAGATTATTTATGTATATATAAAAGTGAATGTTTGTACGTGTGTTAATCGTAAAAATGCAAATTACTGAATTGATTTTGATGAAACTTTTACAGTTTGTTTTTATTAGTGCTGGGTGAGTCGATAGACTATAAAATGGGAATATCACAAATAATGAGCTTCAGAATTGATAAAAAAGAGAACATTTTTCATAAATTCATTTCATTTTATCTCCTTGGGTAACATCAGGTTATAAAGCTAGTCGAAAATAAAGTAAAAAATATTGATTTATACACTCACCTCAGCTTGCATTCTTTTAAAATGCTCGATTTCGTATTCATACTTTGGCGATGTGATTCCAAAAAAGCTTGCCAGGTACTCGCCGACAAAGTCACACATCGCAAGGGTTTTATTGCCAACGAAGACTGTCTGGTAGATAAACCATGGCATCCATGTCAATGTGGCCTGAAATAAAAGTGCAAAGTTACTTTGACAAGATCTACTTTTTTATGAAAACTCTGAATGCATTATATATATTGAACACAAGAGGTTTTGGTATAACTTTCATGTAGGATATCTTATTTACAGACAAAAAGCAATATTTATTTACATTTTAGAATTGAAGAATTAATTAAAACGCCTTACATCAACAATAATTTAGTTATTATTTAAAATATTTGTATGGAACTGATTGGAAAATATTAATCAGACAACCCATCCTAGTACGAGGGAGAGTAAACAATAGCAATCAATTGTTTAAGTAATTTACTAACAGGATTGACTGATGAGACTTGGCTCCCTGACTTCTTCTGACTGCAGGGCTCAACATCGTCTTCCTCATCAGTGCTAAACTCCTCAAGGGTACCGTCGCTGAAGTGCAACACACGCTTTGGCTGTTTTCTCCCCGGTTGAAACTCTGCTCCTTGTTCAAGTGGGGTATTATTTAGAGGCTGAAAAATTAATAAATTAAGTAATTATAAAAATAAACAAAATACAAACATGTTCTAAGGATAATACACTACTCAAAATTTGAAACATACCACCTACAAAATAATCACGACTACCCCAGGATTTTTTAGGTATTTTATTCAATTACCAGAAGGTTTGTTAGTTAGGACAGAGGTGATTTGAAATAATGTAATCGATATATTGTTTATTAAATAATTAAATGAATACAAGTAACAAAAGAAAGAAAAATGAGCTTTTTAGGTTGAATTGATTAATAATTGTTAGATTAAAAATCTGCCTTCTGTAGTCCATAAATTTGATTCTGATAAAACTGTTTAACTGTTCAAATAATAAAGTTCAGAACCATTTGGCCCAACTTTAAAAATCTATGCTGCTCTATCAGGGCTTCAGTTTTTTAAGTCATACAGCCCCACAAACTATTGTTAATAATAATCAAGTGAAAATTTTGCTTTTAAATATAAGGACTAGTTGGAACAATATTCACTTTTGGTCATAAGATTATAATATCTATAAATATCTATTATAGCTGTATCACTAAGAAGAATGCAATATCCACTCCTTCATTACAAAAAAGTTAAGGACTGATGGAACAGCTATTGAATTGAAATACACTAAAGTTGCAAACAAGAAAGTTTTTTTCTTGGGGGAGGGGGGAGTGCCTAGTACCCATGTCTCTAGTATTGGAACAGTGATACCATTACCAGCAGTACAGAACTGAAACCTGGGAAACGAGTATAGCTTAAACCAGGGGAAGTAAAATTAACAACTGTAATAAAAATAATACATATTAATGTATGATTAATCCAAAAATATTTAACAGTAAACAAATAAAAAATACTCATTACTGACTTAAGCTATTTCTGCCGGTACCTCCTGCTGAAAAATGTTATTATTGAATATTATGTTATAAAAATGGATGAAATGTAAAAAAAATGTATTTAAAGAAAACACACCACAAATACAATCACCAAACAACATACACACATTCACACACATATACACTAATCAAATCTGTCACAAACAATTACATCACACACCCACATACACACACAATCGTTTATTGATGTGCAATTGGCTTGTTAATAATAATAATAATGTGATAAATATATTTAAAATTAAATTTAATTAAAAAATTCAATTAATAATTCTTTTATGTAAGGTCTTGGTTGAGATGAAAAAGTTAGTGTCACAAGCGGGATTTGAACCCTTGAACTTCGGCTCAATACGCCACTGCCCTAACCACTTGAGCCACTGTGACTTCGATCCACCAACGCCTCATCTGAACCTACAACCTTTTGAAAAAGATGTAAAATATAAATGATTGTAGGTTGAGATCTTACATAAAAGGATAATTAATTGAAATAATTAATGTGAACAATTATACCACAAAACATAAATGGGTTATGTATAGAGATTAGTGACCGTTAATCGATAGTTATTCAGATATCGCGAGATGCGGTCGGGACTGCATCTCACGATATCTGAATAACTATAAATGGGTTAATTAAAAAAATGAACAAAACTATTATTTATTAATATTCCTTACTATTCATTTATTATTACGATTCAACCAGACTTTTATAATAACTTTAAAATGTTTGAACCAATTGGAATTGAGATAAATTATTTTTTTTAAAGCTTTTATTTGCATGATTTTATTATCCAAAGTATCACATAGTTTTACAGAGTCCATTTCCCTCTTCTTATACTGTCCAAATTTACGAGACAAGGCTATGCATCCTCTTTAGCGGCAAAGGACATTTGTAATAATAAATAAATATTTTGTTGAACGACTGGACAAAGGCTCTCCATTGCAGCTTTGACTTGCAACATGCAAATCAGTAGATTGCATTGTTTAGTGTACGCACTGCTAGTTGACCTAGTGTGTGCAGCTGCAGCCAAACCTGACTAAACTATAGCCCATATAATTTAGTCTGACAGTTTGGTCTGTAATGTGTGTAGTGTAATGGCATTGTCAGCAGCGTACTAGACAAACACAATAAAGAAAAACAAACACAACGAAATAAAACTCACCTACACTGGGTCTGCATATTATCACCATTTTTACAGATAAGAACAAACTTTCAGGGTATTTTTCTGAATTAAAATAAATTTTGGATGTCTACAGCTACAATCTGTCACAAGTATTATTGTTTAAATAGTGAACAATTACCATTGATGTGGGTGGACCAACGTCCTTCGTCGACGTCTCGGAAGGGCTTACTACGTTCATTTTAGAAAAAAGCCCCTTAGGCTTTTTCAACTGGAAAAAGCTGAACTTCAGTTTTGCTCTTGAAGAATCGAGTTTGAGCCAATATGCTAAACTTAACGAAATGAGGTTTGTTTACCTTTGCACGTACCTGACAACCTGACCTAAATATCAGAGGTGAAGAATGACTCACCATAACCGTTCTCACAAAGAAGAAGGGGAGGGAGTTCGAGTGTTTGATTTCTTTATAAAGTTCGATAAAAAAATTAATTATACTTGATTGTATTGCTGCAGAAAAAAATATTTTTGTTTGTTTAGTACAGTTGAATCGAAAAGAAAATTGTGGATGGTGAAATGTTGACTTTGGTCGAATTCCGCGCGGTGGTTCTTCGTATCATATCTAACCTTCCTCTTGATTGTCGTGGATTTAAAGTTAGAGACTAGACAGTAGATTCATACTTCACTCATCCAGATTCCAGTGTTCTCCAGACTCTATTCTCCTCAGATGGCCATGTACGAAGGTTACTCATCCGATAAACCGGCCGTCGTTTTAGACATCGGAGCACGATACACAAAGTCCGTTTAACTATTATTTTTTTATAAAATAAAAATAATTCATTGTGTCTTTCATATTGCCAGGTGCGGTTTTGTCGGCGAGTTCACCCCTCGAAGTATCATCCCGACGGAGGTGAAGTGTCCGACGACAGGTCTAGTCCGGAAGGTGGACGATTACAAGGACGAAGCCGACCTCTACGCTCTTTTGGTGGCTTTTATACACAAAATTTATTTCAGGTATTGGTCTCACCTGGTATTCGTGCCCGTGCATAGCAGT
The DNA here is from genome assembly GCF_000648675.2 of Cimex lectularius. NCBI lineage: Eukaryota > Metazoa > Arthropoda > Insecta > Hemiptera > Cimicidae > Cimex > Cimex lectularius. Next base: position 236,048 of record NW_019393055.1, on the reverse strand, counting down.
CGGTCGTCACACTCCACTTGAAGCCAAGGACACAATCGTCCTATTGGGCGAATAGTGCTAATTGCTGCCTTCCACATAGCACAAATTGAACTTAAACAGAGAGAAAAAAAACGCGATATTAATTTGTGTTGGCTGATAAGAAGTGAATTTCCTGGTAAAAACCAAAGTGGTTCTTGGGAAGATTCATTGACAACACAAACTCAATCAAACATTGGCGTTCAGCAAAGTTTTTCTGTTTGCAAAAAAAAAAAAAAAATTCAATTAAATGATTACATTATGTCACATGAGTTTTTATGTTTAACTCGAGTACCAGAGGCTCTATCACCTCACTTTCACGTATTCTCTACTAAAATTTGGAATTTATCCAAAAAGTTTTTCACCTTTAGAAAGACAAGTCAATTAAGTGATTAAAATATATCATGCGAATATCTTAAAATAATAAGGCAGTCAATTAGAGTAAAAATGGTTTATGTTTAACTTGAGCACCAGAAGCTCTGTCGCCTCACTTTCACATACTCTCTGCTAAAAATTGAAATTTATCCACAAAGTTTTTCTCCTTTAGAAAGACAAGTCAATTAATTGATTGAAATATATCATGCTAATATCTTAAATAATAAGGCAATCAATTAGAGTAAAAATGGTTTATGTTTAACTCAAGCACCAGAGGCTCTATCGCCTCACTTTCATGTACTCTGCTGAAAATTGGAATGTATCCAAAAAGTTTTTCTCCTATTAGAATGAAAAGTCAATTAATTGATTCAAATTTATCATGTGAATATCTTCAATAATAAGGCAGTCAATTAGAGTAAAAACGGTTTTTGTTTTAACTTGAGTACCAGATGCTCACTTTCATATACTCTCGGTTAAAAATTGGAATTTATCCAAACATTTCATTATATTTAGTGGCCTATTGACCAAATTACTTCTTTCACTTAATTAATCTTTTTATGTAAGGTTTTGGTTGAAATGAAAAAGCTAGTGTCACGAGCAGGATTCGAACCCACGACCTTCGGCTCAATACGCTGCTGCTCCAACCACTTGAGCTATCGTGACTTCGATCCACTCGGACACCAACTCCCCTTCTCAACCTACAACCATTATTCATGTGAATATCTTAGATAATAAGGCAGTCAATTAGGGTAAAAACAGTCCATGTTTAACTCGAGCACCAGAGGCTCTATAGCCTCACTTTCACGTATTCTCTGCTAAAAATTGGAATTTATCCAATTTTTTTTCTCTTTTTTGAAAGAAAAGTCAATTAATTGATTAAAATATTTCATGTGAATATCTTAGGCCTGGTTCACACACAGGTGAAAGGTATGAGAGGTGCACATGCGATAATGGTGTGAGATACAAAACAAAAAGTATCGAGGGTACTCTCCTGGTGACTAGATTTAGTCACTCCCCTCTATTTCTTCTCGATCCTCTCCTAAGTGGTTTAAAGGCCTAGATATTTGATTGTGTCATATTTTTATAATGGCCGAGTTAGAAGCTGTAGCTCTTTGGCATTTAATTAGATGAAAAACAAGTAAAAGTAGAGTAATGTGGGTTCACTCATATTTCGCCACGCATTTTCTTTTTTAACTTTATCCACATAATTGTGATAACTGTTGTGCCAAAGCATGGGATATGTTTGAACTAATAAATTTTTTTGTTGATATCAAAAATGTCACTTCTTTTTTAAAAGTTAAAAAAAGACGTATGAAAACAAGAGTCGGATGAAGTGGTCTGTTTGATACAGTATGAACCGTGTGAATGACATGCTGCGCAATGTCCCAATGCCTTCATACAAAAAAATTATCAAATAACCAAACATCCCAAGTGAAATCAGTATCTCATACCGGTCGTCTGCCAGTCTCCCTGTCTGAATGTCTGTATTTGTCCCTAAGTTACATCAGTCTCATTGATAACAATCTCTCATACCAATTACCTCTGGGTGAACTGGACCTTAGATACTTAGACACTCATAGCAAAAACAGTTTATGTTTAACTCGAGCACCAGAGGCTCGGGGGTGACATTTCTTCATGCTTTCTGTATGGAGCCAAGGAATTGCATCCTTCAATTAGTTAGGACAAATCATACACCCATTCTCTGCATGCTGGACCCATAACAGGCTTTGGCCCAAAAGGAAGAACCTTGCAATGTTTATATCCTAGTTCAAACAGAGCAAATGCCCCTCTTATGCAGAGGTGAAACAAGTTCTTTGTGGCAGCCTTAAATTTTCTTGAATTGTTCCAACATTGGCTAATCACAAACGTTATTTGGAATTATAAATAACTACAAAAGTCTTTACATTACCCAGTATTTTTTAAAACTTGATTCAGATTCTTCTCTGACAAGATAATGTACCAGGCTGGGAAATTCTGTATGTGAGAGGTCACTAACTTGTACATCATCTACCAAATATAACTTTTTGTTTGCTCTGTCAGATTTCATTAGTTTTGTTTATGTTGTTATGACTATGATGCAACAAAAACTATTTAAAATAAATTTTTACCACAATACTGTCATTTTAGAACAATGACTGGTAATGAAATCCTTGGATAACATTTCTTAGATATGGTCTCTAAGACATCTTCAAAATTAAATTAACACATTTTAATATGTATGTATAAGTCAGTAATGGCTGTGCACAAATAAATTTATTCTAAAATTGTCTAATGTTTAAATTTCAATTAACACATTTTTTAAAATTAATAAAATGTTTTCTCTTGGCCATAGTGCAATAATAAACTAATTATTAACCCACTATCTCTGGGATAAAATAGCACAGGGCAAATAGCCACAGTTTTGAATATTTAGTAAATAAATTAATTTTCAGCTTTATTTTAATTTTTTTCAGAAATCTTCTTGGAACTCCAAAAGATCGTCATGTTGTTATTGTAGAATCTCTTTTAACACCAACCATATTCAGAGACACGTTAGCAAAAGTTCTTTTCTGTCACTATGAGGTGTGTTGAAATCGCCATACAAAATATATAACCTTTTCCACCAATCTTTTTTTTGTCTATGCAGGTCGCATCTGTTCTATTTGTTCCTTCTCATTTAGTAGTTTTATGCAGCTTAGGGGTAAGAACTGCACTTGTTGTAGATGTAGGATACAAGGAAGCGCAAGTGATTCCTGTCTATGAAGGCGTCTTGGTACTGTCAGCTTGGGAAGCACAGCCGTTAGGGGCACAATCTGTAGAAAAGTAGGTTTGAAAATACATATAAAATATTAGTATTTAAAATAGTTTTATGATTACTCTAGATGTCTGTGGCGTTATGAATCTGTAGTTTGGTCATTTCCGAACATTATAGTGCCTAGCCTAACTATTTTCTTTATTAGAAATATTGACAACTTTTTCACTCACGAACACTCTAGATCAAGGTATGGTCTTAAAGAAGAAAGTGAATTCAGTTGTTCCTGTCAAGCTTTCAACCTATTTTAATGCCATCATTGGGCAAAACAATATTTAAGGTTTTTACAGGTGATCTCAAATTTCCTTGAAGACCTACTCACTCCTTACAGTAACATTGTTATAGTCCTTGGCAATGTTGGGACTAAGTTAGTCTTCAAGGAAATTTGAGATCACCTGTAAAAACCTTAAATGTGTCAATTTACAGTCATATTTAATATTGTTTTGCCGTGGTGATGACTTAAAAATAGGTCGAAAGCTTGGCAGTAACAACTGAATTAGCTTCGCTATGTTAGTCCTCAAGCATTTCGTTTTATAATGAAATAAATCAGAACTGAACAAAAAAATTACACAAACCCTACATTGAAGATGATGAAATGCCAAAGTGCATCTCATAGACCAACACAGCAAGAAATAGACCAGACTGATCAGAAATGACCAATTTAAATTTAAAAAAATATTCATAATGTATTTTAATATAAAAATTATATTTGTTGTTACGCCTGCAATAGTGCTTAAATGTTTTGGTGAAAAAATCATGTAGTTGGGATGTTACCGTCATGTTTACCAATGAGGATTTGTCCAAAATCATTGGTAAAACCAATCTACAGGTTCATCACCCCACAGACCATGCACCCACCATCAATCATGTTTTATATATTTTATATACATAAAAAATAAAACATTAAACATCAAAACATTTTTGCCTTAAAATCGTGCTATAATTGGATTTCAATTCATGCCCTAAATATGTTTAATTCTAAAAAGCATTTGTCCAATATATTTTTTTATTGGCTTCATATTGTTAATCCATTTTATGTTTTTCTATTTCTTATTAAACAGTTTTAACATTATCTATCTATTTTTGGTCTATTGATTGAGGATCAAAACTGCTTTATAATTTTTGAGGCATAATAATTTTTTAAATATATTGTTAACTCACTCTTTAAGAAATTTTTATCATTGTTAGGAGGCTTAGACATAATTTGCTTGAGGCTCATAAAGAAATTAAAAATGCATCAGGTGATGCAAGCAAGTCAAATGAAGACATTTACAATCTGCCAGAAAGTGTAATTGAAGATATCAAAGGTAAAAATTTGTTTTTACAAAATCTACAAAACAGAAGAACATTGTGTTATTTGTTTTCTATGCAGTTCGAGGATGTTTTGCCACGACTTATGAAAGGGGTGAGATGTTTAGGGATGGAGTCACCCCAAAACAGCCTCCATGCCTTGATTACCGTCTTGGAGGCAATCAAGTTTTAAAAGTACCTGGTTGGGTGCGAGAATCTGCTTTTGAAGTCATTTTCGAAAAAGACAACGACCAATCGTCATTACCTAACCTTATACTAGATGCTATACTCAAAGTATTACATTTTACATTTGTACTTTGTACACAGTTACGATCATTGCTTATTTATTGTTTGTATTGTAGTGCAGCCTGGATTGTCGAAAACCGCTGGCTGAAAATATCTTTCTTGTCGGTGGTACTGTGATGGCACCTGGTTTCAAATCGAGACTTCTCCGAGAACTAAAAGAATTACTTAAGTCGCCATTGTACAACACACGGTTGGCCCTCATCAAGTTTAAAATTCACACAGGTCTCGCCCAAGAGAATTATGCCTGCTGGCTCGGAGGTGTGTTTATGTATTTATAAGTATATTCAAATGTCAAATTCATTTTCTTTGAAGGTGCCTTGTTTGGAGCAACTGACATGATTTCACTGCGAGGATTTACCAAAGCTAATTACCACAAGTTAAAAACTGTACCGGACTGGTCAAATCTTTCAACCAACACATTGTTTCTTTCTAAGCTAACAATATAACACAATTGAAAATTAAAGGACTATATATGTACTATATTATTTTGTATTTATTTAACATTTTCTAACTAACAAAAACAGTAAAAATAATAAAAGTTTTTATTGCATATTTATTTTGTGTTAAATATTTAGTAAAATCTCTAGTTAAATATTTATTTCTACTGCCTCCTACCACGCCAGAAACCCTAACACCTATCGCTCCAGAAACGCTAACGCCGCCTACCAGTAGATGAAACTTAAAAATCCGATAAGAATACATACTTTTTCCAGATTTTTGGGACTTTTAATATTTCGTTAGGCAAAGAAAGGATTTATACATATTTTGATCAATTTTGGATCCGATTGGTAAACGAGATCAAGTAGAACTAGTTGAATGTTTTCCCCATTCCCCAAATCGAGTTGAAACTCGAAAAACTGGTAAAATTACATACTTTTTCGACATTTACTTTTGACATCCAAGTTATGTAATCCGTTATAATAAAAGTCCAAAAAAAAACTTTATTTATAATAACGAATACAATTTTATACAACAAGTATACCGGCCAACAACTAGCATAACACTGCGTCTAGCATAAGACTAAGAGTAAGACTTAATAGAAGACTAACGGAAGACTGTCGGCCCTAGCGCCTGAGCCCTATTTATATGGAAGTGAAGTTTGCTGACTCAGATGCTGTGGATTCTGGAAGACGGTACCATAACTCCTCCATCCTTATGTTCGAAGCTCCTGCGAGATCAGACAAGAGAGTCCGGGGTAGACACTTGTTTGGTCCTCTTGAGTTGTCTGGGTCTCTGCTCCAGGTCGATGAAGAGTTCTCTTGCGAAGACAACGGAGGTACATAAGCAGGAATAGAACCAAAAGGAGAGCGCCACTCACGAAGTAGTAGTATTTCTCAAGAGAAGTGGAAGGGACGTCCTCTAGGTACTCCAGCGGTTTCATTGCTATATTGAATTTGTGCAGATCTTCAAAAGATATGTTTAGGTCTGAGTGAGCAAATACTTGTGCGCTAAGACTCATGACTTTGGAGTTTTTATACATAGGAATTACTTTATTATCCAAAATGGTTTCATTCTCATCTAAATTAATTAAGCTAGTGTTGGCTAAAAATACAGTATCATTACAGTTATGTTTATTTACCACTATTTTGTTAACCTTAAAAGTTAAATAATAATCTACGAAAGGTATATATTTTATAAAAGGTAAACTAGAAGTGTATACTGCCTTACAGTCTATTAGATTAACATTATTAACAATTTGCAAAATACACTTGTCACTAACAAGAGTCTTATTATGGCAGTACAGGTAGTCCTTGATTTCCTCGCATGTAACTGTAAATAACTCATCGTTCACTCTAAGGATTAAAGGAGGGTGCGCATAAATTGTTGAGACCAGATTATCTCTTTCTATAGGATAGGACAGAAGGAAATATGTTTCAGGAGAATAACTATGTAAAGGAACATTAATGAAGTAATATATATTATTGTCTTTGATTGAACAATGTACTTTACTTAGTTGCCAAAGTGCTGTAAGGTCTGAGGTCAAAAAAGTTACGTTTCTATTTGTTTGAAGTGATTCCAGATCATTATGAGTTAAGATACTTGAATGCAATATATTTATTTTACAATATTTGATAGAAGTCTCCACATCTCTGATTTTGTTTGCTATGAGTACTAAGTTAAGAAATATTGAATTGAGTTGGTTGATTTCGATCTGATTAACAACTGGGCTGGATAAAAATTGTTTCATTTTTTTATTGTTTGATTGTATTATTAATATGTCATGATTAAATTCTTCTATTAATTTTTTATTTAATGCCAATTGGTTTTCGACATTATGTTCTAAATGAAATGCGTTTCTTTCGATACCATTTATGATTTTATCGTACTTTTCTTTATCGTCAGAATCCATATTTCCTGTTAGCCAGGATATGGCCTTACCTAGACCGTTAATGAGACCTCGTTTGACTCTAATTCTATGATGGTTAGTAATTATATGGTCTAATTTATTACGACTATAGAGATAATATTTGTGTAAAGATTTCACTGAACTGGTTTGGTTTAGTTTATAAGAGACGTTTATAATGTTATGAAGATTTTGTAATTCTGAATCTAATAATTCTAGATTGGTAATATGAATGAACGTATAGTATTTATCTACAACAAGCGTCTTAGTGATTTTAAAAGATGTTATGCCAGGTCCTTGGGTCATGTCATTAATTTGAATAGGGCTGACTGGACTCGCCAGTGTAAAAATTACTATGCTGACTAGGCTCACCACCGGGGTCAGGAGGGAAGTTTTTTGTGATGCCTCTCTCATCTGAAACAGGCAGAGTATTAGTTGTATTTTTCCTAGGCCTTTTTATCAAACTAGGGTGTATTTTAAAAGATTTTTTATTAACTGTAGCTAGTTTTGTTAATTTTGAGTAATTTCCTCTTTTATATTTGGGTTTGGCTTTCCCGAATTGTTTATCGCGTATATATATTTCGCCTTCTGGGATATCAACAGTTTCTCTATTTCTATTTAATTTATTTGTTCGATCTTCTTTTTCTTTTTCAATAATTCTTTTGATGGCCCGAGACAGTAGTTCCTTATCATCATGATATTCTTTTACCCGTTGTTCTAGAATCAAATCGTCTGAAGGGCTATTATTCGACTGAACCCCAAAAGTTATTTCGTTAGGTGTCATTTGTAAATTTGACATTAATGAATTGTTAAAAGCTATTAAGGAAAGTCGGAGGATTTTAGGTGTTGGATAATTTTTGTCTCGTTTTATGACGTTCATTATCTCAGTGAGCGTAGAATGTGCCCTGTTGATAAGTCCGTTGGAGTCAGAATGGTTCGGGGTGGTGAAATGGGTGTTTATATTATTGTATTTCAAAAAGTTTTCGACTAGCCTGTTTTTAAATTCCGTACCGTTGTCGAACTGTATTATTTTAGGGCAAGGGAATAGGCTGAGATAATCTTCAAGGGATCCTATTATTTCGTTTGCTGTCGATACTTTAATTATGTTGGCATAAAGTTTTTTCGAAAAACAGTCTATAAGGGTAAAAATTAGTTTCCCATCAAAATGAAATATGTCTCCTTGAAGTTTTTCGAAGGGTTTAGATGGAGTTGGAGTGATTTCGTAGACCTGCCGTATTGGTCTACGATCGTACTTAACTTCTTGACAGAGAGAACAATTATTAATAATTCCAGTTATACTCTCTAGCATTTTTGGCCAATAGTAGCGCTTAGACAGGCTTCTATACGTTTCATGAATGCGTCGGTGAGCGGTTTTGCCTATGTGCCAGTTAAGTGTAATTTCTTCTTGCTCCGAAGGGTCGATTACATCAAGTTTTTTTGTAAAATATCGTTTTATTTTAACAGAAGGAAATGTTTCTCTTATAATGTTGGACAAGTGGTTGAATATTTGATCATAAATTTGTATGTCAATAGAATTATCTATCTGAGGTGAGCTGAGGATTCCGTATGTTCGATTAGGTTGTAGATATTCAAGGCAGTTTTCTTCTAAGTCTTTTGAATATGGGTATCTAGTGTACCAGTTGTACCTAGTCTTGTTGAAAGGTCTTTCAATGGGAACTTTAGAATCAGGATTTCCACGAGTTATTGTAATTTGGTATTTCTCTACATTGACACCTTTACTCTTATCCTCAATGATTATAATTTGACTATTTGAGGATTCTTGTGAATGTTGTGTCGCTAGACTTGCATTGTCATCTTCTTCGGGGATATGAAATTCTCTGGCTAAATCTTCTATCATATCACTATTATTTTCTGGTGAGGGTCTGGATAAGAATTCGTCAATTATTTCATCGTTTTCGCTGATAGCATAGCAGTCTAGGTGATTTGGTGGGTTACGGGATAAGGCATCCGCTACGTAATTAGTTTTGCCTTGGACATACTTTATTTCATATTCAAAGTCACATAGTAGACACTTCCAGCGAATATTTTGCGTTCGGCTCTTTCATATTGTGAGGCCATTGTAGGGGCTTGTGGTCGGTTTGTATTTATTCGGATGGATTTTCGATTTATCCAAATTGAAGTCTCGGTTGCGAGTTAGCGACATTGGCCTATTGCTACTTCAAACTGATTCCCTGTATCAACCTTCATAAAATTTGGTCCAAATATCCAGAAACAATTTATGAATCTAAGGAAATATCAAAGTAAAAAAAAAATTTGATAAGTGTATTTTTTTTTTGATTTATCCAAATTGAAGCCTCGGTTGCGAGTTAGCGACATTGGCCTATTGCTACTTCAAACAGATTCCCTGTATGAAACTTCATAAAAATTGGTTAAAATATCCAGAAACATTTCATAAAACTAAGGAAATATCAATAGTATAAAAAAACATTTGAAAAGTATATTTATTTTCGATTTATCCCAATTGAAGCCTCGGTTGGGAGTTAGCGACTTTGGCCTGTTGTTACTTCCAATTGATTCCCTGTATCAATCTTCATCAAATTTGTTCAAAATATCCACAAAGAATTTATGAAACTAATGAAATATGAAAAGTCTAAAAAAACATGGGAAAAGTATTTTATTTTCCAATTTATCTCAATTGAAGCCTCGGTTGCGAGTTAGCGACTTTGGCCTGTTATTACTTCCAATTGATTCCCTGTATCAATCTTCATAAAATTTGTTCAAAATATCCACAAAGAATTTATGAAACTAATGAAATATCAAAAATCTAAAACAACATTTGAAAAGTATATTTATTTTCGATTTAACCGAATTGAAGCCTCGGTTGCGAGTTAGCGACAATGGCCAATTGCTACTTCAAACTGATTACCTGTATCAACCTTCATTCGGGACAAATGGTCACGATTTATGAATTTTAGCCCTTCGCGGTCCCTGTTCGGGCGCCAGTTATGTAATCCGTTATAATAAAAGTCCAAAAAAAAAACTTTATTTATAATAACGAATACAATTTTATACAACAAGTATACCGGCCAACAACTAGCATAACACTGCGTCTAGCATAAGACTAAGAGTAAGACAATAGAAGACTAACGGAAGACTGTCGGCCCTAGCGCCTGAGCCCTATTTATATGGAAGTGAAGTTTGCTGACTCAGATGCTGTGGATTCTGGAAGACGGTACCATAACTTCGATATTTGATTAATCTCGGTTGATGTAAACCATTTCTAAAAAGTTACGTTTATGTTTGTTTTGTTCTTTGTGTAATATTTTTGGATTGTTGAAGTCGAAATTGTGTTTGTGTTCAAAATGGTGGGTAGCGAGTGCTGTAGGATTTTGCTTGGGTTTTTTGCAATCAGAGATATGTTGCTTTACCCTCTTATCCAGATATTGGGATGTAAGACCGATGTAAGTTGCCGGACATTTAAACAATTGATTTTGTAGATTACGTCAGATCTATTTGTTATTGGTGTGGGATTTTTAATTTTGGAAAAAAGTGTTTGAATTGTTTTATAATTTTTGAAAGCTCTTTTAAAGTTATCGGACTAGAGAAATGTGTTTAATTTATGTGATAGGCCGTGAATGAATGGCGTGGAGATATATGTGGGTTTGTTTGTATTTGATAGATTTGATGTAGCATTATTAGTACTAGTGGATGGTGTTAGTGTTGAGTTGTAGTTGTTGATTATTCTGTTGATTATGTGTTTAGGGTAGTGATTGTGGACGAATCGACCGTCGAGATATCAGCAATTTGTTGGGGATTAGGGATGCGATCACAAAGAAGTGTGTATTGTAACTTCTACGCGTAGAGCTAGTTTACAAAAAGATATTTCAGATATTTGTGGCCTCCATTTCTGGGCCTTCGTCCCCCGGTATAGTATACGTTTCCTGCGTCTTTCAAATTCCGGTTTGGAGGCGGTAACGGTCAATAGACGCAAAAACTACGCTAACTCTTTATATTTGCAAAAATTACTGAATCGGTTATAGTTGTAAGACTCCCAATACATTATAGTCGGGAAAACTACAGAATTGATTTTTCTGATGTAAAGGTATGAAGATACAAAATTCGCCGTTGTATAGAAAAGTGCTCCAAGTGAACTTTTATTTAGTGTACAAAGATAACTATAAAAACCGATTTTGTTTTACAGGTATGGGTACATAAAAATTATAAATTATGAAAAATATTAATTGTCGGCCCTTTTTCGGGATTGGATCGGATAAAAACCGTAAAGACTTTTTCGTTTTAACACACTCTTTATTTCCAGTACATAAGCATTTTACACATATTATAACCTCTCTAAAAGTGACCAACGGATTTAAAAACGTCACAGTCGACGTACCCTTGGCGCAACATTCAAATTTATTCTCCTACACAAACATTGTTTTATCGAACTCAGTCAGTTTAAATTAAATGGTTAAGTATTTAATGGTTCACGGTTAACTAGTGTACAAAGAAGACTGTAAAAACCGATTTTGTTTTATAGGTATGTATACATGAACAATTATAAATGTAAAATATTAATAAACATTGTTTTATTGTACTCTGCCATTTAAATTAAGTGGTTAGGGTAAATTATGACTGCTAAATATATATGGGTTAATATAATAATTAAAGAAGTAATTATTTCGTTAACAGCTCCTCGTTGCTGCTTCATAAGTCGCTGAGAATCGAATGCTGATTATGTAACATTTGAAATTATTGCAAAAAAAGAGAAAAATCAAGGATGTAGGTTGAGATGAGGAGTTGGTGTCTGATTGGATCAAATATACAACAGCTCAAGTGGTCAGAACAGCGGTGTATACTAACTTTTTCATCTCAACCAAGACCTTCGACATAAAGTATTCATCGATATTCTTACTAAACCCAATTAATTATAAATTTTTTTTAAAGTCCTACTGATATCATTGCTATGTCATCTGCAAACATTGCAATTTTTACTACATCTATTTTTGGAAAACCACTGGTGTGTAATAAGTAAATCAGTGGACCTAATATGCTACCTTGTGGCACTCCTGCATATATTTTTTTAAATTCTGACTATTGATCTTATTGTTTGACTCTAAAATGTTGGTCAGTTAGTTTGGAACTGATATTATCTACACACTGCTTTAGCAGTATCAGTCCTTCATGCCAGTCCTTGTCAAAAGTTTGTGAGACATCAAGGAAGTTAGCAGAAGAAATTTGTTTTTCAGTTAATTTGTTCTATTGTTGAATCTCTTTTACGGAATCCAAATTGGTGGTCAGTGATGATTTGCTTTTTTTCTAAAATGGGTTCTTTTTAGTTAAAACTTTTCGAAAAGTTAGAGAATGTTGGTAGTGGTGATATTGGCGTGCACAATTTGACCTTGATTGCCACTTTTTGTTTTTTTAATTATAATTACTTCTGCAAATTTCTAGATGCTGGGGACATATTTCAGTCTGATTGCAGCATTAAATAGGTATATTTGTTTAACTATCCCCTTTTCAGCAATTTTTTTTAATATTACTCCAGTGCTAAGGTCATATCCTGGAGTCTTTTTAGCAGGTAAATTTTTAATATATTGTGGCATTTCTTTAGGTGTAACTAGCTTTATATTTTCTTCTTGTGGAGTGGTAGTTACTTCAAGTAAGCTGCCATTGATGTTTTCATTTGGTTTGAAAATTCTAGCAAATTGTCATGTACTTATTTTTAAACTTTCTTTTTGGACCATATTGTTAAGAATGTTTTTGCCTGCTTGGGGTCTCTTGATTGTTGCCATTTTTCTTTTCTGATTCACCAGTTATTTAATTTCCTTCAGGTAGTTGAAGCTTATTGTTCCATGCGTAGTGTGTCTAGTATTACACTATGCTGCAGTCTGAATGATGAAGGTGAAAACTTTTTCAGAATACTATATTTAATAGGAAATTAGATCTAATAAATTAATAAGACTAACCTGGCCTAATAGAAAGATTTAACAACAGACCCTTACTGAAAAATGCAAACAAACCAAAACAGTGAAGATAGGCAGTCAAAAAAGAAAAAAAATCTACTGTGTAAATTTTCTTTTGGGCTTGAACATAGGTACTACTGTAATGAATGATTATCTAGAATCTAGAACAATAGAAGCATTTAATAACAAACCTTTTACTGAACAAAAGCTTGAGCTTTATTGGACTTTATTGCAAAAATCACTAAGCCACTTTTTGGTTCTGCCATGATCAGGCTAATTTTTTTTGTTTTCTATTTAATAGAAAAGTAGATCCATTAGATTAATTCTTTTGGGCTTGAACATAGGTACTCCTGTAATGAATGATTATCCTTATTGTGCATATGATCCAAGCCAATTATTATGAACGTGTAATTACCCATTAAAAAACAGTTCCAATTTTATAGGACTTTATTGAAAGAATCATTCAAACCATGTACTTTTTATTTTTGTCATAATCCAGATATTTTATAGAGAAGTAGATCTAATAGATGAATCTAGAACAATAGAAACATTTAATAACAAACCTTTTACTGAACGAAAGCTTGAGCTTTATTGGACTTTATTGCAAAAATCACTAAGCCACTTTTTGGTTCTGCTATGATCAGGCTAATTTTTGTTTGTTTTCTATTTAATAGAGAAGTAGATCCATTAGATTAATAAACTAATCCAGGATGATTGATGGTATGGCTAGTATATGGTATGATGCTGAACAGCATCTGACAAACCAAATCAGGAATCCCCAAAGCGACTAAAAAATGATGCACCATGTAACTTTTCTTTCTCTGATAATTGAGCTGAAATACATGGACTGTAATGAAAAGATTATCCTTATTGCACATGAGACTTAAGGAAATTATCATGAAGATAATAGTTTAAGCTTTATTTTGAAACAAAAAAAAATCAGGAGAGAGTAGGCTAGTATGAGTCATATTAAGACTCATAAGCTGAAAGCGGAAATAAGTCGATTTTTTTGTATCTCCCACGGGAGAATCTCGATGGGGGAAAGATATTTACGCCAAGTTTACGGAAGTAAACCGAGTGGGCGAATAAATAATTAAAAAGAGGATGAATCTTGGCAGTCGGAGCTCGGTCCGGATTGAACCTGGGACTCAAGAGATAGCGTTGTAGTCGTTTTAGGTCTCCCTCCTTGCTTTTTCGGTTCAGTCTTGAACCAGTTCTGGTCTGTCGAAGAACTGCCCAGAAGAGGCAGCTCTCACCAAAGCCCAGTACAGCAGTGTTTTCGTTGTTTTTGTTCCAATGTGTTGTGATTTTTCTTTTGAACAATTATAACAAAAAGAAATAAGTGTTCTGTGTTTTTTCTCAACGGCCGGAAACGATCCTGGAGGAAGGAGAAATTCGACCGTCACTCGGTCCTTAAGGTACGTCTTTCCATCTTTCGACCCACACACTTGCAGATGTATTTCGTTGACCTTACATTCCTCGTGGGAGGATTAGGTTATAAATTTTAAAAAGTAATTTAAACAAACTCATATAAAACGTTATAATTAATATAAATTCACTAATTGCGTTTTTTTAAATAAAAATACATATATAAAAAAACAAATAAATGATCTGTCTTAAAATAGTTGAAATCGTATTATTTAAACAACTAAATGGATTATCTCAATAAAGAATTTATTTACTAAATCTTGCTTTTAAACCTCACTTGCTTAGTTATATTATTTTATAAAATAAATTTGGTCTTAATTTCACATTTAGTTTAACATTTTTCATGTTTCTAATACAAATATTAAATATTTATTGTTTCGTTACACCTGTTCAATAGTTATACAATCATCTTGAATCGATTGGAACTTACCGCTGCGATGTTGATGTTTAAGTAAAAAAAAAAAAATCTTAAAACAAGACTAAATTTGTTATTTATTTAGAAATCGTGAGATGCGGTCTGGTGTGATGTAGGTTTCAGAAAAACATTTTCTTTATCGTACCAACGTTTCGATCTTTATTGAGATCATCTTCAGGGCCTGGGATTTACAAACATTGTTTACATATAACAATTACATTTTGGATGTGGAAAAGTGAATTTATACAATACAAAATATATTTTTTATATATTCAATCAAAGTATTTCTATTATCAAAGTATTCTTGTTTGTAAATCCCAGGCCCTGAAGATGATCTCAATAAAGATCGAAACGTTGGCACGATAAAGAAAAAGTTTTTCTGAAACCTACATCACACCAGACCGCATCTCACGATTTCTAAATAAATATCGATTAACGGTCACCAATCACCACATACTAAATTTGTTGTTTATTTTTGAAATTTTGACTCCCCCAAGAAGATTATTTTTGTAAAAATTTTTTGCCTATAAACGTTGAACATTACTGTCAATAAAGTGGTGCCCTTTTTTTCCATTTCCAGTGTGAATTTTTATCAATTTTCATCTTCCTATGAAGTTGAAGGAAAATGTCACTGATGTTTTTTGGTGCTAGTTAACCCAAACTTGGCTGACTTCTATCTTCTTGTCACAATCCACATGTCTTACACTAACCAGGAAGATATGGAACAAAATACATTAAAAAATATTCAGTAATTAATTGAAATAATTAATATTTATGAACGCTAAACATATATGAATTTAAAAATATATTTGTATATCGTCCAATTACTTCTTATTTCGCTGTGAAGAAGACCAGCTTAAATTCCTATTTTATAAGATTTTTAAAAGTTCTTTTTAAAAAATTGTTTATCTATCTTGAAAGGATTTATAGAAATTTTAAGGATCTTATGCCATCTATACGTTTGAAACGAACCTCTTGCAAAGTAGATATAATAATTTAAAAAAATGGTGCACTGTTTTATATTCTTTGGGTGTAATTTTGGTAACTGTCAGTCAACCCGTATTTGCAAAATTGGCTTTCTTCCTCTATCTTTTTATCTCATCTTTTTTATCATTTTCCCATCTTGTTATCCGTCAAATGTCTTACTTTAGCCAAGAAGATCTGGTACAAAATTTATTAAAAAATATATTTATTATCATTTAATTACTTTAGATTTACATATGAAGAAGATTTATCTAGCTCATATTACATAGGGTTAAATATTTTTAAATTATAATTTGTATACATACATTTTCTAATTGTTCATCAATCTTGAATTGATTTATATAAATTATATAATCTGGTAAAATAATTATATTATCTATCTATCTAATTATATAATCTGAATCTAATGTCTGGTATCAGTTTAAAAAGAACCTCTTGGGAAATTATATTATTTTAAAAAAATGGTGTCTTCGTATTCTTTTGGTGTACTTGGGATAGCTGACAGTCAACGCAAACTTGACTTTTTTCTCTTTTGTTATCTCCCACATGTCTTACACAAACCAAGAATATCTGGCAAAAAATAACATATTTATTTGTGTCTTTTGAAAAAACAAAACAATATTTTTAATAATGAATACACAATACGGTTTAGTTGGTAACAAAATTAACTAATGTAAATCGGAGTTATTCAAATGGTCTCTTCCCACATGCAAAATTGTCAACGGTATAATTGCTTAAACAATGTTGGCGCACCTTGTTTTCCAAAAAAGATTCTCTTTATAACATTCAGGAAAGTACAGCTTTGGAAAAGGTACAATTACAAAATTCCACCGTTGAAATTGGCAGTAGTTGTGGCCAAAATACGAACGATTATGTTCATTTGTTTGGGTTCCTCTGTATTTCTCCAGGCTTGTTCGTTTGTTCATAAATTTGTACATGTGGATTTGAGGCATTTTCTAATCCTAATTCTTGTACTGTACAAAATCAAAAATTAAAATTAATGAAGTTTAAAATTGAGCTTTTTGGGACTGTTTTATTTTTTAAGTGTTTTTATTGTACTTTTGTACAAAAAATTTTTTAAAAACAATTCTAATAGAGTAACTCTATATTATAATTCCAGCTTCTATCGACCTGAAATAATTAAACTTCCTTGTCATCAGTGGACAAAGTAAGGCTTTAAATAGGATTTGTTATAAAAACATTGATACTTCCCAATTTATATAATGCCAAACAATTCTATTTGTTAATGTGTGGTGATTAGTGTCCGTTTGTCGATGATTATTCAGAAATCGTGAGATGCGGTCTGGTGTGATGTAGGTTTCAGAAAAACTTTTTCTTTATCGTGCCAACTTTTCGATCTTTTTAAATTGACTAGTTTCGTGGTCCGCTTGACCAATTAATATCCACGACATTCGGCTAAATACGCCGCTGCGCTAACCACTTGAGCTATCGTGACTTCGATCCACTCGGACACCAACTCCTCATCTCAACCTACAACCTTTCGAAGTTTCCTTCTTTTTGCCATTTTTTGGTGTCCGAGAGGATCGAAGTCACGATAGCTCAAATGGTAGAGCAGCGGCGGATTTATCGAAGGTCATGGATTCAAATCCCGCTCGTAGCACTAGCTTTTTCAATTCAACCAAACCAAACAAAACAAGATTAAGTAATTGAAAGAAGTAATTTGGTCAATAGAACACTAAATATAATTAATAAATAAGACGTTTCATCCATCCTTAAATAGTTCCAGCAATCAGCGGGCTCAAGGGAAAGGTCTTTCATCAAATTGATGGCTTCTGTTCAGGAGCCAATTCTTACACCATTTCCTCTTCGGTTTTTTGCTTTTAGTATATAAACAAACAGCAGCGTAGCACAAGAGATCGTCATCCATTTTGAGAAGGTAATTCACTAGATGACGTTCGGAGTGACTGGCTGTGGAGCGGTCGTAAATGCCTCCTCAAATTTCGGACACTCCAAATGGAGCTATAAGGCTTGGTGCGATTTGGAGCGATCGTGAATGGCCACCTTAACGTGGCTTTCAGTTTTTTCTTTTTCACTTTGTAACTATCTCTCAGTTATTTCATGTTAAAAATTGTCAGCAAAATCATTATGGACAGTATAAACATTCATGCTTTATTTATTTAATATTTGGTAAACTTCACCAATTTTGTTTTGTTTAACGTTGGTGTGAGATTTCATGTACTTCCTTTGAGTTCTTTTGATCACTCCCATTGAACTCAAATTAGGTATCTTTTAAGTTTTTTGTTGTACGTTTGGTAGATGACAGTCATCTAAACTTGGCTTTCAGCTTTTTTATTTTCATGTGTAACTATCTTTCACGTTAATAATTGACAGCAGAATTATTATTGCAATACAAACCTTCACGCCTTATTTATTTATTTATTTTTATAAACTGTACCAATTTTTGTTTAACGCTGGTGGAAAACTTTTTTGATTATTTTTCATACTTCTGTCATTTGTTTTTGTTAATTTACAAAACCTGTACAATTGTTTTCAATGTTCATGTTTAAATTGTTAAAAATTGTGCGTGTAAAGTTAAAGGAAACAATCTTTCTTTTGTTTTACCTGCTACAATCATTTAATAAATAAATAGAATATTTTCTATTGTATTTAAGCATTATATATATATATGTATATACAAGAGATGGACATTTTGTTTTTCTCTGATATTTACATAGGTATATTACAGTAAATTATCAATACCAAAAATATCTACAATACAATAGCATATATACAATAGATTATTAGTATTATTAATATGCACAAATTTATCTAATTGTATATGTAATTATTATTATTTACCACTTAATATTTATAAATATACTACTGCATACTTGTTTAGGGTTATAGTAAATAAGCTTATATGTTTTCTCTTTTGAAAAATGTCACCTCATCACCTGTCACTTATAAAATCATTATTTTATGATTTTACGTCTAATACTATTTATTCAACGCTTGGACCATGATAGGGTTGTAGCTTAGTTAATTACCGACCACTTTTTCCAAAGGGCATCCAATTTTTCACGAAGAGCAACTTGACCCTGTTTGTTCAGAGGTGGCAAACGTATCCATCGTGGGAGAAACACAAGGGATAAGTTAATTTAGGAATTCTTACTTCCCGTTGAATATGCGCAGGCGAACTTGGAATATATATACGGGAATAAATGTAGACAATTTACTGTAGCCTAGGGCAAATTTTTCAATATAAAACATGGTCGTATATCCTTTTCGACAGAACTGATCGATTGTCATTGTTTCCAATCCGCGTGAGAGCATTGGACAAATAGCATCAGTTAGAATATTGAGTTTTTTCCTTAAGGAACAAGACATTTTTTGTTTGACGGGACGCAGAGATAAGACCGATGAATAACTGAATAATCAATATCAATGTAATCTAGATGCGATGTTTTTATATAAATAAACAGAATAATGTTTCCCTATTGTTTATAAAATTGAAATACTATCAGTGATAGTCGAAAAGCCATTAAACTATAGAAAAAAAGTTGATTATAAATTGACTATTTCGGATTGATTATGTTGGCAGCGGTTTGACCAGATATTGTCCTCATAGCCCTCCTAAATCGACGTTCTGTTAACTAAACTGATTTATTCATTAATTTATTATACATTTATTACATAGGGTAAATTATGGGTTTTTATACATTCAAAGTAAAGGTTAAAAAAATTCGGACGCTGGTATTTGGTTATTTATTTCAAACTATATGTGTTATACTAATTACAACATCTTATGTTAAATAAAAAATTATGGGATACATTCAAAGTATAGGTTAAAAAAAATGTGTGGTGATTAGTGACCGTTAATCGATATTTATTTAGAAATCGTGACATGGCGGTCTGGTGTGATGAAGGTTTCAGAAAAACATTTTCTTTATCGTTAAAAAATTTATTTCAAACTATATGTGTGTATTTTTATCGTCATATTAATTACAACGTACTTACTTACCATAAAGTAAACTAAAGTTAACGATGTCAGAAATTCTTGAGTGTTATTAAAAAATATCTAATTATTATGGTTTTAAAGAAAATTCACCAAAATACTGGAAAATCATTTAGAGATGGATTAAAATTGAACAAACAATTTATTCTAGCACTAAATGATTTTCCTCGTTTTGGTGAATTTTGTTTCAAACCATCTTAATTACATAATTTTTATTAAAACTCATGAATTTCTGATATAGTTTAATTTGGTTTACTTTATGGTGAGGACGTTGTAATTAATATGACGATAAAAATACACACATATAGTTTGAAATAAATAACCAAACACCAGTGTCCGGATTTTTTTAACCTTTACTTTGAATGTATCCCATAATTTTTTATTTAACATAAGATGTTGTAATTAGTATAACAATAAAAATACATATTTATTTAGAAATCGTGAGATGCGGTCTGGTGTGATGTAGG
Source organism: Cimex lectularius (assembly GCF_000648675.2). Lineage (NCBI taxonomy): Eukaryota > Metazoa > Arthropoda > Insecta > Hemiptera > Cimicidae > Cimex > Cimex lectularius. The sequence goes on along the minus strand of NW_019393055.1, from coordinate 215,733 downwards.
TTTCAGAAAAACATTTTCTTTATCGTGCCAACGTCTCGATCTTTATTGAGATCATCTTCAGGGCCTGGGATTTACAAACAAGAATACTTTGATAATAGAAATACTTTGATTGAATATATAAAAAATATATTTTGCATTGTATAAATTCACTTTTCCACATCCAAAATGTAATTGTTATATGTAAACAATGTTTGTAAATCCCAAGCCCTGAAGATGATATAAATAAAGATCGAAATGTTGGCACGATAAAGAAAATGTTTTTCTGAAACCTATATCACACCAGACCGCATCTCACGATTTCTAAATAAATATCGATTAACGGTCACTAATCATCACAAATGAAAATACATATAGCTTGAAATAAACAACAAAATACAAGTGTCCGGTTTTTTGTCTTTGAATATACTTTTAGTTAAGAATTTGGTTAAAGTAAATGGCTCATTTTCAATAAAAATGTTTTGTACATCGAAAAATATGGTTTTTTATCCTAGAACCCATCCGAAACTAGTTGTTCGTACTGGGGAAGATGTTCACAGACTATTTATTTATTTATTTTTTATGTATTAACTGGGGTTTTGAGGAATCAAACTAGACAGATAGATAAAGATGAATCCTCACTATCACAATTCTTTGAACCCATAACATGTTACATAAAACTAAAAGAACTTGTTAGACAATATAGTTAGGTAGTTTCCGATTATTTTGGTCTGGCAGATGTGTTTAGGCCGTCTTCAGCGTTGGATTTGTGGTTGTGATTTCTTGTGGGATAAAGTGGTCGGTCAGGGATATAAGCAGAGTGAATAAACAACAGACTCACGACTTAAGACTGCGAGAAGACGAAATGTCCGACAGACCAAAATGATCGGATACGTCTACAGGTTTATCAACCCGCAGATCTCAAGACGAAATATCACGGTTTTATACAATGCCCTAGTTGGTTGCTTGTCGAGGGAATTAACATATTTTCAATGTTCTTAAATTTGTACTAAATTATTAAGGATAGAGGAAATCCGATCGATTTTTATTCTGCAAATGACAGTTTGAATTTTAAGGCGCAATATTTATTTTAAAGATATTGCGAAACATGTCGAGAAATGATTTCTTTTTGCGATAAAACGTTATATCAGCTTTAACCCATTAAATCTTTTTTTAAAAGGACGTTTTATTTTGATTGTTGTTAGATCCCGAGATGATAAATGTGACTAGTTTTAATTCGGGCGACATCGAGAAAAAGAAAAGGGACAAATAAATCAAAAAAGCCGGAAACGACTACCAGTGGGGCCTGAAGAAATATACTTATCTAAACTACTACCTATTCTCGTTTAAGCCAAAATGGAAGGATTGATGTACTCGTTTGTAACGGTTGTAATGAAAACGGCTATTCTATGAAACACCGGTATTTAAATATATAGAAATAATATTTTTTTAAACAGGGTGGAATATAGTTCTATAAATAATCGGCCAAACTCATAAAATGTCGAAAGTCTAGGAATAGATTTCATGCTCTCACTTAAAATGCGACGTTAACATTTCAGTTGCTTGCAGCTGGCTCAGTTTGTAAGTCGTAAAAATTAGTTTATCCCGCTTCAGAAAATTTTTAGGGCTTTGGATGCCAGTGGCAGCGTGCATTTTCAATAAATGTGTTTTCATTCATATTAACTTTAACAAAATATCGTTCTACTCGAAAATAGTAAAATATTATTAAATACATCAGCAAACGCTCAATGTTTTGCTTTAAACACCTGATGTTTTTAGACGGACTATGTTAAATGACACACAATTGTGCTTTTGTGTTTCTTTGTCGGCCACTTTCCATTCCAAAATTGCTCGTACTTTAAACAAAGATTGTAGTGGATTAGTTCTCGTGGACAAGTGGGGATTTTTCAATCGAAGGCCGTCTCAAATGAGTCACGCCCGTGTGCTTGCTTCAAAGCATATGACTTGCAAAGCCGGAATTTCGCATATCAAGCAGAAAAGAGGAAAGAAAACACCGCGAGAGATTCCTTCGGGTTTATCGAAGCGTTAAATCGTTGTGGAAAATTACAAGTCTCTTGATAGTGTCAATATTTACCTTGTTTTCTAGTGTAAAACAGTAGTCGAGTTGCGTTTGTTCGCTAAGTTTGGCGGTTTTTTAGTTGCTAAATAATAAAAAAGATAATGGTTGAGAATAAAATCTTCTCTTTTATTACACATAAATTCTACCCTGACATTTCTTAAAAATATTCAAAAGGGGTTTCATGAATACCCTAGTTATAGTTCGGTAGTTGATTGTATAGAATATTTGCTACAGAATAAGCCTTCAACAATTTTGTCCTATTTATTTTGATTAGTTTTCCTTTTTATTGCCATTTTCGCGTCATCGATTTCTCGTTACTGGATGGTATGCATGTGCCCTTATTATTTTTTAAATTGTACAACAAACCTGCATTGTGTTATTGGAATCATGAACATTCAATAATGAACATCATTTAAGCTAAAGAAATGCAAGAAGCCGCAAAGGCTGCTCTATTTCTAAAAAGAAAAAACGGTTGCTTGAAAGGTAGTGGAACAACGAACCTTCTAACAAGGGACCTTCTTCTGAAGATAACGATTGTATCTGATGGGTCTCAAAGGATATCCTTTACTATGGACTGCTTTTTTAAAAAATAAATTCAGCTATCACGGATAAACGCGTTGTGAAATGAAGACGTTTTTCATCCTTTACAGTTATTTCCGTCTTTGTTCCGTAGGCGTCATATTTCGTTTGTGATGTGGCCGCTGAATTTTTTTTTGCGAAACTTTAGACTCCCGTTTTGCTGTGGTCTGTGGTTCTTAGATACGATTTGCGAGGCCTGATAAGCGTTATTTGAAGGGTGTGTTAATTATCATAGTATAAAAACTACTGAATCATTGAAAACAATGTTTAAAAAATTTTACTCAGAGTTCAACATTGTGAAGTTTGATGGATAAAAAATTGATCCACAGTTAGAAATTAACCTATCCATTAATCATAACAAAATCAAAGTGTGAAAATTTGGCGTTAGGTGCACATTTGACAGGTTTTTCAAATTAAAAAGAGCTAATTTAATTTTCAAAATGGTGAATTTGATTTGAAAAAAAAAAGAGTTTACGAGAGTAAAAGAGTTATTTGTAAAAAATTTAATTTGCACAAGAGTGCATTTGATTTGTAAAAGAGTTAGTTTAATATGCAAAAGGGTGAACTTGATTTGCAAAGCAGTGCATTCAGATTAGTTATTCAGATATCGTGAGATGCGGTCGGGTGTGATGTAGGTTTCAGAAAAACATTTTCTTTATCGTGCCAACGTTTCGATCTTTTATTGAGCCCTGAAGATGATCTCAATAAAAGATGGAAACGTTGGCACGATAAAGAAAATGTTTTTCTGAAACCTACATCACACCCGACCGCATCTCACGATATCTGAATAACTATCGATTAACGGTCACTAATCTCTACACATTCAGATTAGTAAAATGTAAAATTTAATTTGAAAACCTTGCATTATAAATCCCAATAAAAACCCAACCTAAAAAAGGGCCTTGTTCTAAACCTCCTCCCAAAAAATTAGCCTTTCAATGTAGTATCTACCCTGTGGCCATGTCCGTTCTTTTTTCTACCATGTAGGAAAGTCAGTTCTTTTTTTGTCCATAACTGAGAGAACTCAAAAGAAAATATAAAAGTTCCAGATTACATCCTAAAACCGTCATCCTATTAAAGTAGTGATATTTCATCGTGGCCAACTTCACTTCTACTTTTATGAGCAACATTGTTCTTTTATTTCCATTGCTTAACAATTGGCCAGTTTCTGAATGAGCAATGAGGAGTCTGGCACTTTTTTTCATTTATTCTGATTATTCTCTACCTTCCCTTCGGTCTTTATGTTTTCATCCTCATTCAGAAACTGGCCAGCTATTAAGCAATGTAAATAAACCATTTTAGTTACCTATGCTACAAACAAATGATTTATATTAGTAGATATTAATTTTGATGGTGAGGATAAGAAGACAAAATTATGGGAAACGACGCCTTTCAGGGATGAACATCACCTTGGAGACTTGGAGTCTCCGGAACGGGAGAGGAGTCTGACAGATTGCTTTTTGAGTAAACCCCACTAAGTTTCTATCTTCAGTGTAAGGTTGATGATGTAAAGCACTAGCTTGCGTTGATGTCGTTTTATGCTCCAACCAGCAAAGACAATCCGAATACGGAAAACCGGTTTAAAATTTTCGTCTGTTGCATAAACAAGGTGAGTGAAGGAAGGTCTGGGGGGTCGTGAACGAGCCCAAACCGGCATTCCGTGGCGTTCCACCCCTTTCACTCAGATAAGACCACTCTTGTTTTTTCTTTTGTTTTCTTCGTAACTTATTTTAAACCAAGGTCCCCTCAGAACAGTGTTAAAAGTTCAGAAATTACTGTACAAATTGCACATTTAACCGTTTAGGACTTTCTCCAGAGTTTGACTCATTCGTTATACAATAAAGGATTTAATGATTGAAAGTACAAAAGTTTAAATGTCCTGCCAAAAAACCTAATTTTTTTATTTACATAATACGGTATTGACTGAGAGTACACCATTAATTATTAAAAAAATAAAAATATATGACTCATGTAATTGAGATTAAAAATCAAAACAACCATAACTTTCTATACAAGCTGAAAGTGTAGTTAAAGATTTATCATAATTATAAACGAATTAACGTTTCAATTTAAATAACGATGCCATTTGATAATTAAAAACAGATGGTGTCTTTAACCTCTTTTTTAAATAACATAAAACCGAAAATTTTTAATAAAATTTCAGGTTTATTTCAAAATTATAATTCTTTAAAAATCAATTTTTTAGTAGATTTAAAAAAAAACCAACAATGAAAGTACAGACCGAGCATTTAAGACGAATAATAAAGATTTATGCAGAGACTCTGACATATCTGAGTTGATTGAAAATTCCTTTACTGAACTAAAACAAGAACTTGAGGAGAGCAATTTACAAAAGAGTGGATGACGATTCGTAGCTGTCGATGGTATAAGAATAAGGGTAAATAAACATTGCCTTTTGAAAACGGGCACATTATTCCCTTACCGAGATCAATCAAAAATAAAAAGCATGTATTAATGTAAAAACGTTGACTCTTTATGCTTCATATATGCAATATTAACTAAACTTGCAACCTCAAATCCACAAAGAAAGGAAACATACAAATTTATAGCATCCATATTGTTTTGATTCTATAACTTTTCCCGTTATTTTATCACATATAAAATAATTGAACGGATAAATAATATGTCAATTAATGTGTTTGGTCTTACTTCTACAAATCGTATTTTTCCTCTTAAAGTTACAAAAACCCAACTTCATATCATAATGATTTATTACATATATCTAATGATCAGGGTACAACACACTACGTTTATATAAAAGATCTTGAAAAATTAGTTAGAAAACAATTAAGTGCATTGACTAGAAAATGCTTAGTGTGTAAAAGGTGTTTTACACATTATCAAGAATGTCACCGGGTCTCTGCAGCAGAAAAAATGGTGAAACATAAGATTTTTTTGTGATAACAAAGGAGCTCTGAGAGCAGACTTACCGTATAAAAAACCGTTCATAAAGTTTGAAAACATTGATCGATATAGTTATTCAGATATCGTGAGATGCGGTCGGGAGTGATGTAGGTTTCAGAAAAACATTTTCTTTATCGTGCCAACGTTTCGATCTTTTATTGANTATTAGAGATTGGTTGTACTAAACTATTAATCATCAAGTCCGAACCTATACATGCACGGTCATGCACATACGGGACGTGGACTCAATGTACATGAATGCCCCCTTCCCCCAATACACTGTTAAACATGCTTTTGCAAGTCCATTGCATCACTGGCTTCATTCGAGTATATGCATTTGAGCTTTCAGTCAGTGTAGACGTATATTGAGAGCATTGAGCATTTATCTTAAAAGATTACTTTAGTTTTTTTTTTCTAAATTTTTTCCTAAAAGATATTTTTTCCGTTCTTTCAACAGTTTTCATCATTAATTTATTTTTTTTCTATTTTTTCAACGATGGATTCAAGTTTGTGTTGTTTATTTTGTGGAAAAATATTATCTAGGCCGGACAGTAAAAAAAGGCATGAACGAATTTGTAAATTTAAACATCACATACATTCTAGTAAGAAAGAAAGAAATATTTCAGCTAATTTTTTTTTAAATGCAAGTCTTGTTCCCCTCAATTTACTCGTAACGATAATTGTAAAAGACATGAGAAATTTTGTACAACTACCTACGATTTACTACAAGAAATATCATACGAGTCGGCAGTTGACGGCAGCATTTGTTTTCACTTATGTTCTCTATGTAAAAATGATCCTTGTTTGTGAAACACAGATTCAAATTGTAAAAATGAATCCCTTTGTTATAAATGTGGTATCCTTTTAGCACAAAATTTAGTAGACTTGTATAAATGTGACTCTGTCGCATCTACTAGCTCTCAACAACAAGGATGTAGGGATGATTTTATTGAAAATTCTATGGATCTAGAGGAGGTAATTCCATTGATATGTAGTCGATGTGGGCAATCATTTCTCACCCCTGAAGACAGGGAAATACATGAAAATAACAACTGTACTCTTCGACATCAAGTTGGCTTATGTTCCAAATGTGGTAGTGTTTTTTCAAATTACCATAATTTACAAAGACACGAAGAAAACTGTAGTCGACTACAAATTCCATTGAGAAAAGTTGAACCAAAGAAAAAATAAGTCTTAGCCCTTCCTTCTAACATTGATGAATATGAAACCGCATACGAAGGTCGCATTAAATCTTTTTTTCTTCGCTCTGAAAACAATTTTGATTTAACCTCTTTTTTAAATAACGTAAAACCGAATATTTTAAATAAAATTATAATTCTTTAAAATCGATTTTTTAGTAGAATGTTTTTTTAAAAACCAACATAATGAAAGTACAGACCGAGCATTTAAGACGAAGAATAAAGCTATATACAGAGACTCTGACATAGATGAGTTCTTAGAAAATTCCTTTACTGAACTAAAACAAGAACTTGAAGAGAGCAATTTGCAAAAGAGTGGATGGCGATTCGTAGCTGTCGATGGTATAAGAATAAGGGTAAATAAACATTGCCCTTTGAAAACGGGAACATTCATAGTGATATATATGAAAATTCAAATCAATCGATAAATATATCATTATCTGAAGAAGTAAATTTTCAAAATGCTACAGTTTGTTATTTATGTGATAAACAATTTATGGCCTTCGATGAAAAAGAGCGGGACCACTGTCATTTAACAGGAAACTTTAGAGATGCTGCACACAGATCTTGCAACCTTAAAGTAAAAAAAAAAAAAAAAAAAACAAATTTCTTACATGTAATAATCCACAATTTAAGTGGATATGATAGTAACTTTATTATTAGACTCCTCACTATGAGGAAAAATTTATTACTTTTAGTAGACGCGTTAATTTTGCGTTTTGCAATAAGATTCCTTGATACTTTTAATTTTTTTCCAGAAGTCTTTCGTCGCTTGCACAAATTTTATCATCCTTAGAGAACGGCACACTATTTTTTAACGAGGATAATTTAAGGTTGATTACGAGAAAGGGTGTATTTCCTTACGAATATATAACGTCTTGGGAGAAGTTGGATGAAACCGAACTTCCTAGCAAAGAATGTTTTTACAGTAGACTAACAGGAAAACATATTTCAGATGAAGATTACACACGTGCAAAGAAATGTGGAAAGCATTTAATTGCAAAACTATTGGAGAGTATAGTGACATTTACTTAAAAATTGATGTAGTCTTACTGACGGATATTTTTGAAAATTTTCTAAATTTAACCCTTCGAACGAAATTAGATCCATCATATTATTTCACTCTTCCCGGCCTCAGTTGGGATGTGATGTCAAAACATACGAACATAGAATTAGCTCTTCTAACCGACTACCACCAGATTTTAATGATTGAAAAAGGCATAAGGGGTGGTATTTGTCAAGTGTCAAACAGATACAGTGAAGCAAATAACTGCTGCATGAAAGAATATGACAGCTCTAAAGACTCCACGTTTATCACATACTTAGACTGTAACAATTTATATGGGTATGCCATGGCAAAACCACTTCCCTTTAGTGACTTTCACAACTTTGTGATACAACTGAAGACAGTGAATACGGTTACATATTAGATGTTGATTTACATTATCCAAAACATTTACACGATAGACACAACGATTTGCCCTTTTTTCCCGAATGCTACCCTGTAAAACAACGTTCTACAAAATTAATTAATCATTTATATGATAGAAAAAATTATGTAGTGCACTACATGCACATAAAACAAGCTATCGAACATGGAGTTCAATTGACGAGAATAAATCGAACGTTAAAATTTCGTCAAAAACGTTGGTTGAAAGAATATGTGGAGTACAACACGATGTTAAGACAGCAAGCACCGAATGATTTCGAAGCTGACCAGTATAAATTATTAAATAATGCTGTATACGGAAAATAATGGAGAACGTTAGAAAACGAATGAATATGGAATTGGTTACGGATGGTACTAAATTAGAAAAACTGATTGCAAATCCGGATTTTTTAGATAGAACAATATATAAAGAAAATTTAGTAGCCGTCCACCGAAAAAGAAAATGTTTAACATTTAATAAACCAATTTATGTTGGAATGAGTATCTTAGATATTTCAGAATCCGTAATGTACGACTTCCACTATAGAACAATGTTACCTACATACGGTCTCCAGAGATTGACATTGTTATATACAGATACTGATTCATTTTTGTACTCAATTAAGACAAGTGATTTCTATAAAGATATTTTCTATATCAAAACATTTCGTCAACTCCCTTTTTTTAATCAAAATTAGCATTNCCTCCAGGTCCACCTCCACCTCCACCACCACCTCCTCCTGCGGTAGAACATATACATTTTATCTACTTCTGCCGACCCAACCCTGCAGAAGGGACAAGCGGGGAAGAGCCTTTGTCAAGGCTCTACGTGAAAATCTACGGTATTGCAAACCCCACCGTAGACGGAAACGTGTCGCCTCCCTTCTTGAAAAACGATCCCGTGCTTGCACGGTGGACCGATATGGCCCTAAGGCTAGGCGCGGTCTTAAAAGATCCTCATGTCCTTCTCAGGACCTTGAGCAAGATTGGAAAAGAATGTCCTAGTTGATCGAAGTCACGATAGCTCAAGTAGTTAGAGCAGCGGCGTATTTAGCCGAAGGTCGTGGGTTCGAATCCCGTTGGGATATTAAAGAACACAAAAAATATTGACAACGTCTCAGGGGACCGAAGTCACGATAGCTCGAGCGGATGGAACAGCGTCGTATTGAGCCGAAGGTGGTATGAACCACCCGCTCTGGACACTAATTTTTAACCCAATCACACTTTACATAAAAAATATAATGTTGAGAGTAAACACGGATTTAGGTCCTCGAAGTCTTGGTAGTTTTCCACGTCTTCTGCTAAGTTGTCTAAGTTTTGTGTAGGATTCCACTTCTTACTGTGTAAGTACTAAGTATTAGACTTGAATGGAACTATGTATATCCTTGTTGTTGTTATACTCAGTTTTGTCGTCCGCTTTTTGCACTATTCTTCTGTAAGCCCAAGGAATTCTTGGATAATGGTTGGATAAGAATGAAAATAAAAGAAGACACTTTTGAGTTGATAAACAAAATAAACTTTACTCGCGTGAACAACTATAACTTATATTACCTAGTTACGTATAACCATAATAACGTTCACAACTGGACTGAAGAATTCTTTCTCAGTCACGTTCTGTATTAACAAGTTGGGAATTGCCGTCACTTGATGCAACAATGCGGTATTAAATCCTTCTCAAAAGCTCTTTTGACGAACCAGGAAATGATTTTGCAATAAATTAAGACGAAAGAAACGCTGGTATTTGCGCTAAGACGAAGAATCGAATAACATCTAACGAAGAGATTCGCTGCTTTCTAATTTTCGAAGGGGCAATTTCACGATTTTTGATTGAGACCACGATTGGCTTAGACGCAAAAATCACCCTGTTAGCCGTATGATGATGACTGAGGCGGGAAATCATTAAACAGGCACGCTTGTCAACATTTCGATAATCAGTGGCTCGTTAACTATGTTTTTTCACTATGCCATCAAATTGAGCAATAATGTGCTTTAAACTTTTTTTTTGTGTATCGTTTGAAGAAGAAATTAACAATAATTACATGGTAATGTATAATATTTGTGTTTTCAATGTTAGAAGTATCGACCACATTTTCGAACACTCACGAACACTCTGGATCAAAGTATAAACGTGAAGAAAAAAGGAAATTCAATTGTTACTTCCAAGCCCTATTTTAATTTCGCATTATGAAAAACATTCAATTTGTTTAACAATCAATATAACTATATATGCTGTATTGTTGTCCTTTTTAGATGATCCGGCTAAATTTATCTTGAACCAATGACGCTATAAAAAAAAGTAGTGTTTAATATTTTTTAGTCTAGTTTCAAATTTTTACCATTTTTGGAGAAAAATTACACAGGGCACCTCAGGCCCAGTCAACTTCAAAATTTCAAATACGTCCCTGTGTGTTCTGACACATCATTTTCAAGGATGTTTTACGCTGAAAATGATGGTGCAATCGGGTTTTAAATTGGTCAATTTCACAGAAAATATTTTTAAATTTGATTTATGGAAGGATTTTAACATTTGAAAAAGGCCAAATCAAGTCCTATGCTTGTACTTCAACTGAATGTAAAAAAATCAATTCTAAAAGGCTAACTAAGAGAAAAAATTAAGTAATTTTGGTTGAACATTTTTGTAAACTTCATTTACTTATACTTAAAACTTATACATCAACAACTGTATATGCATTATAGAGGGTGTACTTTTTAGATGATCAGGCTAAATTTCTTTTGAACCAATTACGCTATAAAAATTGTAACTCTCAACACGACACGCAAGAATGGCACAATTACACAGAAGACAAACACTTTGAGCCCTGAAGATGATCTCAATAAAGATCGAAACGTTGGCACGATAAACAAATGAACAACACAAACGTGTTTTTCTGAAACCTACATCACACCAGACCGCACCTCACGATTTCTGAATAATTATAAAAATAGTGTTTAATTCGATAAGGTTTCGTGGTCCTATTGACGATTAAATTATTTTCAATTAATTAATCTTTAAGTAAGGTAGTGGTTGAGATAAAACAATCAGTGCCACGAGCGGAAGTGATGATAGCTCAAGTATAAGAGCAGTGGCGTAGTTAGCCGAAGGTCGTAGGTTCGAATCCGCAATATATGTTATAAATATATTAATTGTATAGTGTTTAATGTTTTTTAGTAGTTTCAAATGTTGACCTTTTTGGAGAAAAATCATACAGGGTACCTCAGGCCCAGTCAACTCGAAAATTTCAAATTCGACCCTATACGTCCTGAGACACGTTCAAGAAAAGTTAGACACCTGTTATTATCAGAGTCCCGAAGTCTCTGGCCAAGATGAAAGCGATAAGGCTTAAAATTGAAAGTCCGGTGTCTCAAATTTTATTTTTTGCAAAACCTAAAACCCTTCCAACATTTCGGATGTTGGATTTTCAAATTTGGATTTTCGCGAATATACAGTAAAATATTCAGCTCCTCGTTGCCATTAAACTGACGGTTTTTTGGTGATTGAACAGCAACTGATCCGTGTCTCCTCATATTGCGGGCAACACGAAAACATTTTGATGTTTCCCTCTGGGGCTGTCAGCAAATTTCTGGGAGTACGACGATTGCAGGACGCACAATACCTCTACTATCAATAAAGCTTAAAAAATTTAAATTTTAAAATAAAAATTTGCTCTTTTGTCCATTTTAAATGGACTACATAATGTAATGAATAGGTACTATTGTTAAATTTATTAACTTCCACAAATTAAAATGTTCTCTCATAAATTGAGTTCGACAAACTATGACAATTAATGTTTACTTTATTGAAGAAGCAAATTATTGACATTAAAAACGAAACAAAGAAAATGTGTTGTTGAAAACTTTTTGTCATAACTTAGTAATTTTGTGACCAATTTAAAATCCAATTGCACCATTATTTTCACCGCAAAATATCCTTTAAATTGGTGTGTCAGGGTATTGTGTAACTAGGCCTGAGGTACCCTGTATGATTTTTCTCCTCAAAAGGGAAAAAATTTGAAATTAGACTAAAAAATATTGAACACGTATTTTTTAAAACTTGTAAATTTTTTTTGCGTCATTGGTTCAAGAGAAATTCAGCCGAGCCATCTAAAAAGGACACCCTGTATACATATCGTGTGTTAAAATTTATATCAGGCTTTTAAATCGGAAAAAATGTAAAAAATAATCATAAATACCACTTTCGTTTTTTATGTAATCACGATTTTATATTATGTTTACAAATTTATTTGTAAAGCCTAATTTCACTTTTAAAATCTTGAACTTTTTAGCCTCCAGGCCTGCTTAAACTAAACAAATAACTTGACGTTAAGTTTCCAAGCATAATCGACGTAAACGTTTTCTGTAAATGTTGTGTTTTAAATGGGCTTCGCTTGAATTGATTCGCTCGACCCGAGGCTATCGAATAAATTCTCCAGCCCGGAGTCGAAATCGATTCCGTGTCCACGTCCGTTCACGTAAAGGTGTCGAAAATCATCACGGACCGCCCCCGGCCCTACAAAAATCACTGGTACTTTCTACGTATCGATTCCCTTAAGCCAATTCGGCATAAATCGACTTTTGGCCCGAAATCCTATACAGGGTTAATCGAAGACGGTGATTTCAAAATAAAACGAAACTCGGCAAATTTTCTAACCGAGCATGGACGAGTAATCAGCCGAAAAATGTTGAAGATGGACGTTCTGGTCGGTTGTCAAATTCATATTAATCATAACTATTTTCCAACGAGTTTGTTTAATCACGACCTTTTTTTATCTAACTTTAATTATTAAAGTTAAAAGTTGATCGACCTTCAATGATTCAATTTCTTGCATGTACCTCAAAAATAAGGAAAGGGTTGGGAAATTTAACTGTAATTCTTGAGGAAGACCGTACAGATGGCGAATAAAGAACTCACAACGGCGGAACTTGAACTTAACTGAGTACATTTTTCTTCATTCGGTCTTGTCCTGTATTTTCTGTACCAGTCATCAAAAAGCTAAAGGTGTATTAGGGTGTTGGAGATAGCTTGGATAAAATTCGACTTAGAGGGCAATTAGCTTGGATAAAATTCGACTTAAAGAGCAATTAGCTTGGATAAAATTCGACTTAGAGGACGAAATTGCTGTATCGTCCACGTAGGTGGTGATGATGGTTTTAGGGTGTACAGAGAGGTCCGATGTATAAATGATACAAAAGATGGACCGACATCCCTTGTGAAATGCCAGCTTGTATCTGACATCCGATAAATCGTTGCCGCACTCACCCTAAAGCGGTCGGTTATGTAGGATTCAGGATAAGGTAAGGAGTGTGCAGGTAGCGTTTATGTTGTTTTGCACGGATCCCAGACCCAATTAAAAGCCTCTGCATCTAGGAACGGACCCAACAAATTGTACCTTAGCTGGAGAGTACCGGCCAACCGGAGCCGGAGATAGAGTGCCTTCTATATCTCTCCGGGGGTGGTGAAAGGTATAGCCGAGAGGCTATGCTGGAAACCACAAAATTGTCTTTTTTAAGGCACATGTATGGATGTGCCTTCTTCAGGGCACTTCTGAACTTGGCTAGTATTGCACTACCTCGCTAGCCAAGGGATGTGACAAGTCCATGCATGTAAAATCTTCCTGGTGTTCTTTCGGGGGCACCAGGCGTCTGAGAAGTCCCCTTGGGGATATGTCCGGACGTAAAAGATCCTCATGGGTTTCACCGCTCATGAGTAAAGGTGGTAAAAGCCTGTGCATCTAGGAACGGACCCAAAAAATACTCTTTATTCCCTAGAACTGACGAGATATTATCGACACTCTGATTATTTGTTGTATCGTGCAAATATGAGTACGGAAGCCGAATTGAAAGGAATGATTTTACGAATTAATGAAAATGAGCGCTTTAAAAGAAGTCTTTCAGAAATTTTGGTCATTGAAGAAAGAAGACTGATAGGTCTGTAACAGGGATAAATTTGTTTTGGAAGTTTGTGAGCTTTAAGACAGTTTTCTAGCTCGATATTTGGCGTTTAATAGGGAACGGATATGGTATGGAAAATTGTCGTTAGGTATAAGTTTAGGAATTTAATTAAATATGCTTGACAGGCCTGGCACAACCGGCACGAATTAGTGCTGGAATTCAATTTCTAATGGATCTTTGTTTTTCTTTTATCTTCAATGTTTACTTTAATTGTTTTTTTTTATTACTTACTTCTTCTTCTATCTTACTTTTTCTTTTGTAAAAAAGGCGCTATCACTTCTTTATTTTATCCAGCGACCTCTGGCAGAAGGATTTTTTTCCATGCTGTATAATACTTCGTTTTTCTTATTTTAATTGTGTTTAATTGTTATGTACTATATAAATAATAAATTCTCTAGTTTTCGTGGTCCGCTTGACCAATTAATACCTTTCAGTTAATTAAGGTTTTTAGTTGAGATAAAAAAGTCAGTGTCACGAGCGGGATTCGAACCCACGATCTTCGGCTAGATACGCCACTGCTCTACCACTTGAGCTATCGTGAACTCGATCAACTCGGCCACTTTTTTATCTCAACTAAAAACCTCAAGTGGTAGAGCAGAGAATCAAATAGATTACATGACATTTGAAAAACGGCAAAAAGGAGGGAAAATTAAGTGGGGTTGAGATAAGAAGTTAGTGACCGAGTGGATCGAGGTAACGATATCTCAAGTGGTAGAGCAGCGGCGTATCTAGCCGAAGATCGTGGGTTCGAATCCCGCTCGTGCCATTGACTTTTTTATCTCAACTAACAATCTTAATTAATTCTAATATATTAATTGATCAAGCGGACCACGAAATTAGTGAATTTAATTATTTACCTTTAATAATCTGTAATATTATTTCTAATTTTTATGATTTGTAAAATTGTAACCTAAATCGCAATTTATTAGTTAGTACAATATTATGAACATTATTTCAACTTCAGTAATAAGAATAATAATAGTTATATAATAACATGTAATATGTATGTGGAACATGTCAGCAAATAAATGAATTAAAAAAAGATGTCTAATTTTGACCAAACTTTTTTTAAAGTTATGAGTTATTTTTATTATTACTATTTATTTAAGAATATCTTATTTTCATTATTTGTAATTTAAATTAAACAAATTGAAATGCGACCATTAATTATTTCAATTTTTTGGCTAGAAGATCGTCGGTTCGAATCCCGCTCGTGACACTGACTTTTTTATCTCAACTAAAAACCTTAATTAATTGAAACAATATATTATTATAATTATTATTATTAAACAATTTATGCATTATAATTACACAATTAAATAATTTAACAAATTATTGCGGCTCTATAGCAAAAAAAACTTGTAGACAATGGAGAAGTTTTAATTTTTTTGGCATTTTTCATAAATCCAAATGAAGTGGTGAATTTTCAAATGAAAATATAGGCCATTATTAAAAACGATGACATACTCAACTGAATGGAAGTCGTCGCCAAAATCGAAAAATACCAGTACAGGCCCTATTGCTTATGCTGTTTATGCTATGAAGCCATAGGATTTATATGAACCAACAACTTGTCTGGTACATTTTATTACTAAATTATAATGAAAGAATCTAAATATCTACGATAAAGTTGTTTATTTATGTCATTTATTAAATAGTTGTGTTTCGACAATTTTATGGATATGTAAATTGTGGTTGTAAAATAAAGAGCTTTATAAATTGTATAACTTCGTAGAGTTAACATTTTTTTGACAAGTTGGAAAGAATCCAGAAAAGGAGATGTTTGGAAATTTTAGCGCTTTCAGTTATTTCCCCGAGTCCAAAGTTGAAAGGAACAAATGTGATCGCCATAATCGTTCGAGCCATAAACCCACAGTTTATGTAAGGATGATCATTTCGTAAAACTGTTTAATAAGACGGATAATTAGCCGAGATCCTTTAACGAACGCAAGTAACGATTATTGTCGGACCAAAAGTAAAACACGCCGGGTAATTTATGTCGATGATGTTATGCATGGATCGGGTCAAATGTCGAAGTTTGCGTTCCATAACCAGGCTTTATGGTTGCCACATTGCCGGCAACATCCGCAGTTTCAAAATAAAAAATTATATACGTGATAACGCACAGGCCGACAAGGACTCCGACGATTTCCTGGTTGGATCATGCGGGTAGAACCGATGCGTCCTGAAAATAACAAAAAAGAATGATTTTGGGGATCCTATCTGTCAGGTGGCGAAATTTTTCAATCGGTAAGGTCAAAAGGTTAAAACGCGTAAATATCAGAAACGCC
The DNA here is from genome assembly GCF_000648675.2 of Cimex lectularius. Taxonomy (NCBI): domain Eukaryota; kingdom Metazoa; phylum Arthropoda; class Insecta; order Hemiptera; family Cimicidae; genus Cimex; species Cimex lectularius. The sequence goes on along the minus strand of NW_019393055.1, from coordinate 199,305 downwards.
ATTGCTCTTCAGAACAACTGATATTTTAAAGTGGCGGTGGAATAAAAATTAAATAAAAGCAAGTCTGCAGGGTCATTAAAAGATTGGACGTTTGATGATAATGATAATGCTTAAAATTTTCAATCTTTACCCACACCACGTCACTTTACCGAACTTTTAATGTTGGATAGTGATAACAAAAGAAGATTGATAGCATGTTAACAGAGTATAAAATAACCATCCTTCTACTCGGACACCCTGGCCACTAAGGACAACTAGCTCTTCAGTTGTACAGTCTAGAGCCATTTGGTAACCAAATCAGGCCTACCAGGGCAACGGAGACGCCAATTGTCATGAATCGCCAAGAAAATTTCGATAAGGACGCCTATTGGCCTAGAAACTTTTTGCGGCAACAAATTGTCAAAACGTAGACCCATGTGACAGTAGATTAATAAATCCTCGGTTCAACGGGAATTTATTCCAGGACGGTGGCGTAGGTAAAAATTCATCGTCTACTAAACCTAGGACGTCGACTAAACTGCAGACTCCGGTACGTAAAGACTCCGAGCCGCAGAAACAATCCTGGGTAGGTATTGCCCGGAAGAAGAAGAAACAGCGGCAATTTCTGTTTGTGGGACCAATGGGACCCCGGAAGATGAAAAAACAAGATCTGAAGGATACACGCACGGCCCTTGTTTTTGTTCTACGCCTACTTGATTCTATTTCTATTCCGTAGAGCTAACAGTCCACTGTGTCTCGACTGTTGAGTTGATGACAGTGTCCAACACAGATTATTCAACTGCCACCTCCTTGAGAGTGTGAGGGAACCACTAAAGCTCCTCTTCCGCCACACTTGGCCACCGACCCTCAACGAACTTGTTAAAGAAAAGAGGACGTTTGAGGTCCTCAAGCCTGTTAGCCGAGCTCTAGTGGATAAAGTACCTGATAAGTTTTTTCTTACTTTCTTTTTTCTTCCTTTTCTTCCTATGATAAGTTACTTGTTAGATCTTAGCGTTTCCGTGAACTTTTAATTCCGGGCTGGTTACTCCATGTACCCATAATTGTTATTTATTTATTAAAATATTGTATTTATTAGAAAGTGTATTCAAAAGGATTAACCAGCAAGGGGGAGACCTATTAGATTAGATAAATTAATAATAAGAAAAAATTTTTCCTTCTTTCAGGGCAAGGTCGAAGGAAGACGTTAAGCACAATAAGATCCCCTAAACTTGCATCCCATTTGAATTAGTTTAGTGGCCGTGGTCTGCCGGTATGGGGTCTCCCTTAGGTACGGCGGGGAGGTGGATGGGGGAAAAAAAAGGCCCTTGTTTTTTCACCTTCCAGGAGTAGGTATCTCCCAGCCGGGGTCCATTGGGCCATCGCACCAACAGAGGTTGCCGCTGTTTCTTCTTGAGGGTTGAGATGGAGAGTTGGTGTCCGAAGACACGACAGCTTAAGTGGTAGAGCAGCGGCCTATTTAGCCGAGGTCGTGGGTTCGAATCCCGCTCGCGACACTGACTTTTTTTATCTCAACCAACTCCTTTCACAAAAAGAATAATTAATTGAAAGAAGTAACTTGGTCAATTGACCACTAAAACATAAATGGATTAATAGGAATAAAGACATATTTTCTGACAGAAAATTGGCAGACCAAGGAGATTGGTGGAAAGGAGTAGGTATCTCAGGTACAACTGGTCATTGATAGTACTCTCAATATTTAGATTTGACTTGGATTATGTTCACGGTCATAAATTCGATAAAAAGGTTTAAATACTCAAATTTTATTTTACAGTGGCTGAGTGCAGATTTGGAATGGTAGCACCCGATGATGTGGATGATGATGATCAACAATTAAGGACCAAACTGATTAAGTATCAAATTAAAGAACATGTGTTGAGTTTTGCTTAAAAGAGTTTGAATTAAGCTTTTTAACTTCAATAAACAGCACAATTTCCCCGTATTTGACTAAATTATGTCCATACGTAAGATCATTTTTGATGGTTTCGGCAGTTTTATCCTTTATTATGTCCAGTGCGAGTTCAATACGGTTGTGTTTGCACAGCGGAGAGCAATGGAACCGTAAAATTGACAATATCAAGTGGGCCAACATGTTGCCTTCCGCGCTCACAAAGGATCTCCCATCTCAGGACCTTTCCGTTGTGCACAGTTGCGTACCTTGGCTAACGCGTGTTGGAAACTAGTGAATCAAATCGGTTTCCCAATTCTTCAATTTCTTCTGTCCTTGTTTCGGGGCGATACTGTCCATTGGAGCTTTTATGCAACGCATTATCCATCCAGGAATACAGCCATTGCTTTCGTTTGACTGAGTTTTCTTTATTTGCCGTTGGACAAAGACCCTTGCTTTTTTTTTCGAACGGTTAAACGGAAAATCGAGTTAACTCTAGACGTGAGGTAATAAAAAAAAGAATATTTTGAAAAGGATGTGACGAACTGGAAAATAAACATCATAAACTCTTGAAAACTGTATTGTTTTAATATCCAAACCAAAAAACAAAATCTTTTGAGTGTTCATAGTACACAACCGGTGATTTGGTAGACAGAGGAATGATAGAAAATGAATAATTACCAAAGAAATCTCAATTGAGTGGCGTTTTTCTTCAAAGAAATAAATATTTAAACAATTTTCGGTTTGAAAATACACAAAATGGCTGAAGGGATTTTGTAAGCTTTTATATGGATTTAATTAAATTATTTCCTCACTGATGACGCAAAGACTAAATCCATTTGGCTAATATCAAAACTCGCGAGTAGGCCGAGCGCTGGCTCACAATTTAGTTTTGTTTAACTTGTGAAATAATTTTTAGTGCGTCCGTGCGTGTATAAATTAATCCAAAAAATAACAAAGATAATAAAGAAATTAGTATTATTACACCAGAAGGACAATGAATAGGCAGACATCATCAGACTGCTGTCAATTTGATGATTCTCTAGAATTTTAGAATTAGCAGCACTTGCACATTGCTTCAATCTACCTTTATCTTTCTGAAACTTACTCCGATATTTTTAATAATATTTTATTATTACATAATGGTACTGAATAGCTTTATATATATTTGTCTTTATACACAGGGTGCCTGGCTATAAGTGTCGAAAATTTCATGTGTTTCTACTCATCATATGCAATAAAAAACTTCCTATAAAACCCTGTCCAAATATGAAGGGTAAAGAAGTAATTTCAGGTTTTGGGTGTTTTTTAATTTTTCGACTTAGGTCCACCAATTTGCTTATAAACTTCAGAATTACTGACTGGAAGAAAATCTGGTTTGAGCCATCTGAAAGAACGTTAAATTGAAAACCTATTTACATTTCAAAATTGTTATTCTGCCTGAAAAATTCAGAAAAAAATGTGTGATGTTTAGTGACCAAATGAGGAAAAATTCGAACGGTTGTAGGTTGAGATAGTGCAGCGGCGTATTTAGCCGCAGGTCGTGGGTTCGAATCCCGCTCGTGACACTGACTTTTTATCTCAACCGAGACCTCACATAAAAAAAATAATTAATTGAAAAAATTATTATTATATATATTTGCCACTTAGATTTACTTAAAAAATGAAACCACCATGAAACGTAATTTTTCCCATCTTGGAAGGTTTTTATAATGACGGAAATTTTTGACTCTGATCGGGAAATTAGTGATCATTCATAATATCGGTTCAGAGGATCCTGACGCTTAAGAAGTCGCACGCTTTGAGTTAACGCTCCTGTCAGACTTTTCAAAAAAAAAATTAGTCCTAAATTAAAAGGTCGCTGACCCTGTTATCAACACACGTCTAATAAAACCATCCTCGTACGGAAGAGAAATCGTATAAACATTCGAAACCCCTCCCATTTTGGCTCCGGTGGACAGGAGAAAAAAAAATGATATACGTCGAATCGAAATCCTCGAAAAATGAAAAAACGTGAAAGATTGTTTAGACAAATTGCTCAGTTTGCAGATTGCCTTTTGAATGGAAACATAAAACACTGTTACGAAACTGGATTCCTCCAGGCACGGTGCAGCACCAAAGGCAACTTCCTACACGTTACTCTCTTGTTCCAATTCAAATATTTTGATGTAAACATTGAACACAAATGTGGGTTGGTTGTGATTCGTGCCACCATCATTGATATTGTCAATATGTCATGTGCTGGGTGCTAAAGGGGATATGAAATATTTCTGTACTTTTAAATTATTATTTTGATAATAATTATTTATATATTTTGCATAAAACTTCCTACCAATAGAGGATATGTTCTGACTCATTGAACATAAAAAACTTTCGAATTAAACTTGTACGAGACATCATCGTTTGGGGACCTTTCTTTCTAGGCAAGATACATTCGATTAATATTTAGCTCGCACTCAAAAAGGCCTTTTTTGACTTTATCCTACTGTGGTGGTTCTCTTCTATAGGAAAGGACTCGATCTGGGCTTTCACGTTTTACCGGATTTCTGCTGAAAATGTTGTTACTTTTTTTCCACCAGGTCTGTCCATATAAATGTTATCTCCCGTTTTCTTGTTTTCTGGAGGAATCCAGGACCTGGGTATATCTGTATACTATTCCGTTGGATTTTTCTTCTATTTTTTTGGTATGATTTTTAAATGCTCGAAAAAACAACTGAACACAATAACTCTGAGCAGCAATAAGCCGCGAGCAATGCACAAAGTGAGAAACTAGTTTGGATTATGGCTTGGAAGGTTTGGTACTTAGACCATGACGGGAAAATAAGAGAGGCACTTGCATGCGGCGCAACTTTCCACCAGAGATTTCAACTATTTTTATCGCATATTTGGCACTTAGACCGACTTAGGGATGTTTGTCTTGTTACATAGAACATTTTGAATAAAAAAAATCAATTTTTCGCACTTAGACCAGTGGTTCCCAAACTTTTTGACCCAAGGACCCTTTTTTAAAGTCAAAAATTGCCCACGGACCCCCAAGTGAAAAAGTCACATAAATGCATAATATAAAAATTACAAATTAAAAAAAAAAGTTTTGTTGAAGAAGTATTTTGGAAATTATAAATTATAAATATATATAAATTACAATATTAATTACTTTTGTTTAATATAAAATATAAAAAAATTAATGTCTTGGACGAAATGATGAGATGTTATGAGTGTATAATTTCTAATCGGTTTCTTTGTTTTGTGATGAGCTTCATAACGGCACTGAATCCACGTTCTACCAAATAGAAAGACGGGAAAGCAGTCAACAACTTCTGTACAATAACCCATAATGCAGGATATAAAATTGGGATCTGTTTTTGTAACCAGAATTTGTGGTATCCTTGTTCAAACATTGGTTTAAGTTCCTCATTTTTGGATATTTCAATAAGCTGCTCCTCCATTAGTATTGATTCATCTATGTTTGGGATTTGAGTTTGTCCAGGAGCAAAAGGGTTCAACACTCAGTCAGGAATATCCAAGAATATCTTCAAATCTTTGGTTCAGGTCTGTATGAAGAGACGTTAAGTGTTGACAGTAAGCAAGAAAATCTTCATCTCTAATTTGCAATTTCAAAAGATTTGGAAACTGAGAGTATTTCCCTCTTCCCAAGTTTTGTTTGTAAAGAAAAAGTTTTGCAACAAACGCAGATAGTAAGCTTTCAGTTTTGATTAAATTTAATTGGTCATCTTGTAGTTTCAAATAAGTTTCGTTAAATTTGGCAAATAAATCAGACATATAGACTGTCATTTTTTGAGTTTATTAAATTGTGTCGCAAATCATTGTCTTTGGTTTCCAGGAATTCCAACACTGAATCAAAGAGTGCACACAATCGATTTAAAATGCACTTTTAGATAACCAACTTCTGTTTTATATTATATTATTTTATATTATTATTTATATTAAACCTTGTGCGGACCCCCTGATGTTGTTCAGAGACCCCCAAATAATTTTTAATTTTCCACGGACCCCCTGGGGTTCCGTAGGGACCACTTTGGGAACCCTTATGGATTTTCACTCTTCAATTATGAACTTGATAGTTGTCTGCTATGGCAAAAATCATACGGCCGGCTAAAAGACTTGAACGCATCAAGAAAGTATGGTCCGGTCGGTAAATAGACTTCGTTTTTCTCGTTTTTTTTGTTTAGGATTAAAAAAAAATTAACATTAACATATAAGGGGTGGTGAATAAATACAACACAATTTTATTAATTACGTAGAAATTATTTTCATTATGATTATTAAGTTATCATTAACAAAAACAAGAGGAAAATGTTGATAGTCTAAAATCTAAAATTTTTATGTTGTCATTTATATACAATAAATAGATTTGAGTAAATAATCTATTAAATACAAAAGTGATACATTGCTCTGACAATAAAGACATTGGTTCGAAATGTAATAAAATTGGTCAACATGAGGGCAAATATTTTATAACTAAATTAACTAAAACTAACTAAAAACAAGAGGAAAATGATGATAATCTAAAATCGTGGATAATAAACTATTAAATATAAATGTGATACATTGTTCTGACAATAAAGTTCGCAATGTAATAAAATTGGTCAACATGAGGACAAATATTTTATAACTATTTGTTGTCATGTCTGCTATGGCAAAAGTCATACGGCCAAAAGACTTGAACGCATCAAGAAAGTATGATTCGGTCGGTAAATAGACTTCGTTCTATTCGATGTTTATGATTTTAAAAAATCAACACAATTTTATTAACTACGTAGCAATTATTTTCATTATGATTATTAAGTTATTATTTTAAAAAAAGATGATAATCTAAAATAATGTTATATTCTCATTTATATACAATAAATAGATTCGAAATAGTAAACTATTAAATAAAAATGTCATACATTGTTCTTACAATAAAGACAATGGTTTGAAATGTGAAATGTAATTAAATTGGTCAACATGGGAGAAATATTTTATTTTACAATAAAAATACATGAAATTATGCCCTCATAAACAGTATTTGACTCAGTTAGAATACGAAGCAAAAACTATTTCTAAAAAAAAGAAACCTGCAATAACACAAGTTTGTTAATTAAGTAAATAATATTTTTAGTATTATTACGTTATTGTTATTACATTATAGAAAAATCATAGGGAAATGATGTTAATCTCTAAAGTAAGCATGATTTCTTACCATTTACATAATTAAATGATAATTAGGTTCGAAATGATAAAGTTGTAATATAAATTTAACATGATATTTTTACTAAAATGTAAATGTTAACAAGGTAATAAAGATGTGGACATGGAACAAAATCTTGATTGTATAGATAGCTTGAAATGGGATTTTCTTGGTTCAATCATAAGTGGTTATTAAAGGTTAATTTGAGTCGGACCGAATGTACATGAAGATTATTGCCTCCGAGGAAGTTCGTGGGAGCGAGATAGTTGGTCTAATTTTCGGTGCTCCAGTGTGAACTTGAGGTTGTTTCTTGAAGACGCTGCGCTTGTGATGTAACCAGGGCATTTATCGTTGCGTCATATCCCAGGATCCACGACGAGGCGAAGTCCCTCCCCGGGGCATTTCTCCTCTCACTTCCGCACCGGATGGTACATCACGTACCTGCTGAAACCGTGGCCTCCTTTGTCGACAATGGAGTAGACAAATTTATGCCCGTTCCGCATTTCAACCGGCGACGCTTGGCATTATTAAGTGACATGGGACTTTATCGAGCTGAAAGAAAGGCGGCAAACCGTGAATAAAACAATTTTTATTATTAGTTGCGCCCAGTTGAACAATAAACGAGTTAAAATGCCAAAAACAATGTTTCGTAACAATGAAGAAAAAGCTTTTTAAACCGATAAATCTACATAATATACTGAGAAATAGGAACAATTAGAATATCTTCTACCTTACAATGGTTCACACAGTTAAAATATTTCTGTATTTAATAACAATGCCAACATGCAAATCACAATAAAACTTTTTTTGGTGATACAAGGCCAAAATGTACTAGAAAGCTGTCCAAGCCCAAAGAATAATTATATTGAACAATAACAATAATCTCAAAATTTTTTGAAAATATAGGTTCCTGTCCTGTGCAGTGCATGCATTTTTGGTTTATCATTCGATTTTATTGTTCATCTAGGATAAAAAATAATGTGCATGATTCTATTTAATAAGATTGGATATAAAAAAATTTCAAAAACCAAAACACGGTTTCGGTAAAGTAAGCAAAACAATATTTTTGTTTTTAAAAAAATCGTCTTAAAGACTCTTTAAAGCTCTCGAAATGGGGGCGTCGGTGGCCGCAACGGTTTAGTCGTTGACACGAAGTTCATCACTGCAAGGTTAAGGTCCAGGGTTCGAATCCAGCGGCCCTGCATTTGAACCCGGCATACTTACAAATGGGCTTTTTTTTTCAAAAACATCGGCATCCCGTGGGTTCAAATAACCTCGTAGTTGAAATACTCTCCTAAAAAAAACCTCGATTACGAATTTCTGTGATTTTTTAAAAAGACCGTCGGCATTCCCTCCCCCCCAAAAAAAATCGCAGGTTTTTCTGGCTTAGAATATTATTCTAAAAAACTTTTGTTCGTTTTAATTCAATTCTTTTGTATTAAACAAAAGCCTCCCTCCCTGTTTCCAAGCAATGGCAACTTTTCTTGAGAAACCCATTCTAACCCTAACACTGCATAACATAACCCGTCCATAACCCTGAATCTACATAACCTAGCCCATCCTTAACATACATAACCTAGTCCGCCCCTAACCACTAACCCTAAATCTAACCCGTCCCAAACCTTAACTCTACATAACTTAACACTACCTAACCTAGCTTACCCTAACGCCAACGCGAACTCTTCATAACCCTTCCCCAAACCGAATTCTGCATAACCAAGCTCGTCCCGAACACTACATAACCTAAACCGCCCCTAACACTAATCATTTTTGTACATAGCCTAACTCGTTCCCAATTGTAATCCTAACTCTATCTAACCTTGCCTGTTCCTAACACTCCCTAATTCTACATAACCTAACCAGTCCCTAGCACTAATCCTAAACCTATATAACCTAACCAATTTCAATAACGTAACCTAACTCTACATAACCTAACCCGTTCCTACCGCTACATAATCTAGCCCGCCACTAACACTAACCCTAACTCTCTATAGCTTAACGTTGCCAACCATGTTAAACATAATTGAAATGAAGCTTACTTTTCAGTCACTTTATTATAGTTGATTATTAATTACTTTCATATATATTGAAAAGATCAAATCTGTACGGCATAATCTGTATTTGTAAGTCTGACAGGTGCCGGTAATCCGACGTTTTATATTCACGATTTTTTTTTTTTTTAATTGCGCATTAATGTGTGAACAGAACGACTTTCACCTTTTCCTCGGAATCCTTTAGTTATCAGTTCTTTCACCTGGGAGATATCATAAATTAGGCCCATTTTTCGTTTCATGACTGATGAAAGGTCTTTGTTCCTGGCGAATCATTATGGAAACAATCAAATTTATAATATTTTAAGTAACTGAAAGACGGTCAGATTTGTAAAATCTTCTTACACAAAAAAATCATGGTTAATACGAGGTCATCTTTGTTGTTAATGCAAGCTAACTCTTCAATACCTAACGGGCATGCGATTCCGAGTAAAGTTTTACTTCCCTGTTAACTTGTTGCACTTTTGTTATCCCTCTGCTAAAAATTGCTACTGTTTTCAAGACTTTGTCCGAATCCTGGGCGTCTGAAGTCGGTCTGAAATCATTATGTGCAAAGCAACCTTTTATACGATCGAGGTTGAGGTTTGAATAGCGTGGGGGAAGTGAGATCATCAAGTCGTCATGCTATCGGTGAAAAGTAGCGGTCGAGGATCGTCCGAAGCATTCGTTTTCAAAAAGACACGGTTCTTTCCCCGAAGAAAAATGCCTAGAAACTGTTTTATTTAATCAAAATAAAGTATGCATGAAGTTCTAAAAGAAAGTAGATTTAAAAATATTTATTTCATTTACGTCATTGTTGTCTTCTTAATGAACGACTACAAAAAGAATTCATGTTGTAAAATCAGCAGATATGAACTTATTATATTCTTTTGAATAGTGTTAAATTTATTTTAGAATTATTAATAAAAACTATTCTTCATGAGGGAAATCAAACACAAAAGCAATATTTAAAAAAATGATAATATTGACAAGCATAAATACAAAATTAAGTTAAGATAGTAAACAGGCAGACAGTGGGTCGTAATGAATGGTATCACTTTCCTAGCCTTGACTCGGGTCTCCTTTCTCCTTACCTGCTACACGATTCAAACTCCCAGGATGTAAATGATGACACGAATCGGCCTAACTACTTCCACGTGGAGCCTGACCAATTTTCGCTATGGCATAACATGATCCTGCATGACGACCTTTGGAAATATACGTTTGGAGAAATGGAAGAAAGGCGATGAGCTTCTTCGCGATTCTGAAATGTCAGAGGACAATAGAGAACGACACTGGCTGATTTTAAGCCTATCACTTTAATTAATTTAGTTTTGAAATTTGGTAACGCGATTGCTTTTATTAGGTCGAGAATGTTAACTTTTCTTTGACAAGGGATAATACATTAACACCCTAGTTTTCTGCCTAAAACTTGACTAACTTTAAAGCGTTATTGGTAAGAGTATTTTTTACACAATAGATATAGATATTTTTCAATACTATGTTGAATTAAAAAGCTACGGTCTACGCCGGGATTTGAACCTAAAACCGCTAGCGTGGCAAACATAAGCGCGACGCTATAACCGCGGGTCTGAGATGGAATGTTTAAGTTTGTACAGCAGGCCCAAGTCCTCTATACGTTCTCAAATGCTTGTGAGATATCAAAGAGACAAACGGACGGTACTGCTTCAATTCGTGGTGGCGTTGGTGTCTTCAACGCGATGGGCTTGGTGCATGGTTGGGTGTAAACACTATTATTCAGGAATAATGTTTAAGGGTGTAAATATGGTTAAAGTAGGGCCATTTGAATATTTATTTTGAATTTAAAAAAACATAAAGAAAATAAAGAAAAATAACGAAACATTTCCTCTCAGCAGAAACCTTTCAAAAGTACAGTAAAAAGTAGAATTTTTACTATACTTGTAAAATTTTCTTATGAGAAGTGTTACCAAAACTAGTAAAAATAAATGAATACTTACTATAACAAAATAACGTAAGACATTATTATTTTAACATTCTTCAGCTCGCAAATTTATAAAATAGTGAAACCTCATAATTGAAATTTTAACGCCAGCAACTGACAACATAAAAAATTAAAGAGAAGAAAATTATTGCCTTAACGACGGGCGATACTAAACCCGCATTACTTCGCACCCGTGCTGGCTTTATTGAAAAGCCTATACTAACTAGATTCATTGTTTTAGCATACGATATACAAATGAGAAAAATACACCAATACTTTCTTATTTCTAGGAAATCCACACAATAACAACATAGAAAGGTTCAATTAATTAAGGTTTTTAGTTGAGATAAAATTGAAAGATATTAATTGGTCAAGCGGACCACAAAAACTAGTGAATAGAAGACAATGTTTAATTTTTAATTTTTACAAAGCTATATATTTTTTGTACATATTGAAAACAATCGTTGCATTATAATTTGCAGCACAAAGAAGGGGAAGATTTGTGAAAGTCTAAACCAGCGAAAATAGGCAGACAAAAATGATCAGAAAAGGCCAAACTACGGTTCATCACTTCCCAGACCTTATGTTGAAATATATAAATTGGAAATTTTTCAAACGCATTAAACTAAAATCTTTCTCAATGGCAGTTCTTTATTTTTTATGATTACCATTATGCCATAAAAAATTAGTTATCAAAATGAATTTTCCTTCCTTGTTCACAGAGATTCACAACAGGAGAGGTTACATCAACCCTTTGTTATTTATTTTATTTTTTTAAACCAAATTTGTAAGTATTTTGGATTCAAATTTACGGTCGCTGAAATACCGATGCACAGTGGTTAAGAGGCGTCAAAAATTTATTCTCAAAAATATTTTATTTTTCTTCAAAAATGTTATTTATAACTTTTCGTTTATATTCGTTCGATATAAATTTACTTTGCGACATCGGAACTATAATAAATTAAGTTTTTGTCATTCCCAAGTTATATAATTTTTACAGGAAAAGTGTTTTACGTTTTATGACACTTACAGATATCAAACACAATTACGTTTGCACCAAATAATGTATTAATGGTACTGTGGGATCGCAATCGTTTATAGACACGTTGATGTGAACAATGTAGTAGAATTCTTAATAACTTACAAATAGAAGACTTATATGAAGTGTTCTAACTTGTCCATGGATACAAAAACAAGTTTCACAGAGCTCCAAGGTAAGTTATTTCTTTAAGTTTTTCCCACTTAATTATAAATATCATTATTGTTTTCAACCAGCTTTGTAAGAAATTGAAGAAAAAAGGCAAATTTCAACAAGTGTATTCTTAAGACCTAGATTGATGCTAGTTGTATTACCCAGATCCATGATGTAATTTGTGATTAAAATTTATTAGTTATCAAGTAGGTGTTAGGCCAAGTATGAAACTTCTGGAGGCATTAGATCTATAGATATTCAGGTTCCATTCCTTGGCTCTATATAGGGAACATGTAAGATTACCCCTCGATGTGAGTATTGTTCCTGAGGCGGCGAGGTTTTACGTCCCCTGTTCCGATTTTTAGAGGAAGGCAGGCAGTTTTAGTGTACATACTTAGATATATTTTTAGTTATCTCGTCTTATGTTCGTTTGTGTATGTATTGAGAGTAAATGTATTCATTAGCGTGAATATGTGAGGAAAAATGAAGCTTCCAGATCCGTCTCACCCCAAATCCTTTAGTGTTGTAACGATTAAATTTTTCCTTGGATGGTTGGAACAATGCGGCTTTTCTAAATCAACAATTACATTATAATCATTTGTTTTTTATTGACCAGATGTTTTCCGCTTTATGTCACTTTTAAAAAATGTGCGCTAATGTTCATCTCTTATTTTCGACCTCCAGGGCCAGGTCTGGCACGAAGGGCTCATCAATAAACTAAAAGGTATGCTACCAAAGCAGTATGTCGAAATTATCAGTTCCTACCTAACTGACAGACTGTTTAGAGTCAAACAAGATCAATATTCAAAATTAAAAACAACAAATGCAGGAGTGCCACAAGGTAGCATATTAGGTCCACTGCTTTACTTGTTTTACACCAGTGATTTTCCGAAAATAGATGGAGTAAAAATTGCAAAGTTTGCAGATGACACAGCGGTGATATCACTAGGACCGACTATCACCCACTCAACCAAAATCCTCCAAAATGCATGTAATAAGATAAACGAATGGACAAAAAAATGGAAAATCAAGCTAAATTAACATAAATCAGTTCATATAATCTTTACAAACAAAAAGGTGGACCATGTTCCGTCGCTCATAATCGATGGAACTACTATACCATACAGCAATACAGCTAAATATCTGGGAATGACCTTAGATGCCAAGCTGAGATGGAAAGGACAGAAATAGGTTTAAGGTATAGACAACTATACTAGTTTACAGGATGTGGCTCCAAACTTGCTATACAAAATAAAATATTATTATATAAACAAGTCATAAAGCCTATGTGGACATATGGTATTCAACTATGGGGTTGTACCAAACACAGCAATATCAAAATCATACAAACACTCCAAAATAAAATCTTACGTAACATGGTCCATGCACCTTGGTACATAAGGAATAAGGACTTACATAGGGATCTTAAGATCCCTGAAGTCACGGCGGAAATACAAAGATTTGCCGCCAAACACCAGGCTGGCCTCAGCCAGCACGAGAATGTGGAAGCGACCAAACTCTTACATAACCGAAACATGGTCAGAAGATTAAAAAGAACAAAGCCATATGAACTTGTGTAGTTAAAAGTGAATAGTGAAATGTAAACCTTATTGTACCAATGGGTTTATAAGAATGTAAACATTTATTTATTCTATAATATTATTGCAAAATTAATGGTTGGTCTAATAAGACCAATTTTAATAAATAAATTTAATTTAAAAAAAAACAACCTCCAGGGCCAGTCATGATTCAACAGGTTGATAATCCACCTAAAAATTAAAAAAAAAATCATTTGATCATAGAACTAATTATTCAAAATTCAAACTCTCAAGAATAAAAACATTTTCAGTCCATAAAAAGACTTATTTGATGTGATAATTATTGCCTTACTGAAAAGTGATAATTAACCTGCAATAATTTTCTCCTATGAAGAGAATTTCTTGAAAGTAAAGGCTAGTTCTCAACTGATTCATGTTTTCTTCATATTTTAAAATTGATCAACTCTTTATTTTTAAACCATTTTCTTATACAATCTTCTTAATTTTCTTCTTCAAATCATCAACTTCCACTTCTTTTCCAATACAGTACAATATATTTCTTTTCACAAAGTAAAGTTGAACAGTTAATTCGGATGGAACTTAAAAGGAATAAATTAACTTGAAAAGATGTCTAGACTTGGACAAGTTGATCAACTCTGTTGGATCAAATGTTCTTACAACATATTTAATTTAACTTTATGTGATCTGCCAATGTTTAAAAAAACAGAAAAAAAACATCTTTCATCATGAGAAGACGCCTTTAAGCGGCTTTTACCCAACATTAAGTTATAGCAATTATTGCCTTAAAAACAAGCGATGCTAAACCCGCAATACATCACGACCGTGCGTGTTAGCATTACTTTAATAATAAACCTGATTTAGTGACAGTGAAAGCAAAAATTGAAATAATTAATGGTCGCATTTCAATTTGTTTAATTTAAATTACAAATAATGAAAATAAGATATTCTTAAATAAATATTAATAATAAAAATAAGTCATGACTTAAAAAATCTTTTTTTAATTCGTTTATTTGCTGACATGCTCCACATACATATTACATGTTATTATATAACTATTATTATTCTTATTACTGAAGTTGAAATAATGTTCATAATATTGTACTAACTAATAAATTGCGATTTAGGTTACAATTTTACAAATCATAAAAATTAGAAATAATATTACAGATTATTAAAGGTAAATAATTAAGTTCACAAATTGCGTGGTCCGCTTGACCAATTAATATATTACAATTAATTAAGGTTTTTAGTTGAGATTAAAAAAGGAGGGAAAATTCTAAAGTTGGGATTGAGATGGGAAGTTGGTGTCCGAGTGGATCGAGGTCACGATAGCTCAAATGGTAGAGCAGCGGCGTATCTAGCCGAAGATCGTGGGTTCGAATCCCACTCGAGCCATTGACTTTTTTATCTCTACTAAAAACCTTAATTAATTGTAGTAAATAATTAAGGTTAAAATCTTTGTATCACATATTTAAAAGTATATTTATTTTTACCACGTAAAATAATGCGGGCTTTGCTAATCTTAAAGAAACTTCTAACTCATTGTTTTTCTACCCTTAAATACTTTATTAAATGAAAAATTGTCAGAAATGAAGAGAGTTTTGTCAGAGGAATGCAAAAGTAAATTTATTACGAAGAAAGCATAAAGCTTACAATGGTAAAAATAGAAAAAATACTCCACCGAAATATTTGAAAATTGCTTACCATAAACTAAAAATGGGAATGTCTTTTTATTATGAATTATTTTTTCATGCTTGCATATTATTTAAAATGGATATAATTTTTTTCCATTTTCTGGTTTAAACTAAATCAAAACGTAATACGAATTGGTGTGGGAGCAATTTTTTTATACTCTGAACTTACAAAAGTGTGTCATCACTCTTCTCAAAAACAAACAAATATTCGCTTTTTATAAAGATGTCAACTTAGGCTTCTTAAGATTAGAAGTTGCGCCTTCGTATGAACGCTGTGAAAGTTCTTAAAATGACAAACCGCACCGTTGAAGGCTTTGACCCCTTAGTCACTTTCACTTTCGATGAGATCAGCTCGGTCAAAGTTATTGTCACCGGTTTTACTCGGATTTTCAATTATCCGAATAACTAATATGGCCTATTAATTAAACGCTTTAATGTTATATCCTAACGTATATCAGGATTTAAAAAAATCTAATTTCAAAAAAGAAATTGGATACTTTGGAATCTGAAAAGGAAACTTTAAAATAGACAACAAGAAATGCGTCTGGTCCGCATGTCCTCGCTGTGGTCTGTGGTCAGACTTTAGCTTGTAGCCGTTATAACTTTATCTCATCCATCTAATTTAAAAGTTAAACAATGCACCGATGAATGATAGACCATCAATTTGATTTATGGGCTTTTCTTAGGAATCATACAATTCGATTTTAAAATTGCAAAACCATTTTGGTCCTATTTTGGTTAAAACTCCGTTGAAGACCTTGTAAATATAAACATTGGTACATATAAATAAAGGTAGCTCCTGACAAATGTGAAATACTCGTATTGAAAGGGTCAATGGGCACCCCCCCCTTAGAGTGAAAATAGACGGTAAAAACATCAAACCAAGCCATGAAGTCAAATACCTTGGCGTTGTTATAGGAGAGAGATTGAATTCTTTTCCACACGCTCTAAAAATCCTGGAATCCACACGCTGTACCTTTGCAAAATTAAGCAGGATAGCCAAATCAACATGGGGGCTCAGCTCAAAGGCACTTTCAACGATCTATAAGAGCGTATATATCCCTATAGCAACTTATGGAGCAGCATCCTGTGGATGAAAACTGCAAGGTAAAACCAAACAGGTAATAGAACAAACCCAGCAAATTGCTTTACTGAGGACATCGAAGGGATACAGAACGGCTTCCACTCACGATCTCCAAGTGTTAATGATAGCAACACCTATTGACATAAATGTCCATAATGCAAAGAAAGAGCTGAAGAAGGGATTGCTACCAAGACTACCCGGCTTAGAGGAACATGAAGCGAATTGGTTAAGAAATGCACCCAACAGCCAGCGCCAAACTTTTCTGAACGAATGGGTAACCGACACCTGGCAAAGCAGATGGGAAAGTAGTATCAAGGGCAGGCTTACTTATGAGTTCTTTCCCATCATTAAAGAAAGAAAAAAGCTGAGTTGGGTGCAACCAGATTTTTGGTCCACACAAATGCTTACGGGGCATGGAAACTTTGCCGTTTATCTGCACAAATTCAAGAGAGCAAATACCCCAAACTGTCTGTTATCCAATGTTCGTGAAGACGTACGACACAAGCTATTTTTCTACCCAAGCTTTGTACAACTTCGTCAGGACCTGCGAAACAGTTTTCAGAATATATGGCCTCCAGAATTGAAGGAACTTGTAAAAAGCGAGCGATGTGTTCAAACAGCTTACACAGAGCATCCTAGCGGGTAGTAAACCAAGTACCTGAAAAAAAACTTTCTAAACCACCTGTGATTAAACTGTGATATATTTAAATGTGTAACCTTAGTACCGATAATTCCGGGCTGGCTACTTCTTTAAAAATAAGTTAACATTGTTATATAGTACCTAAAACTGTGATTGTTCTTTATTGCTTAAATTAGTATATTTATATTGTTTTGTAATTTTATATAGTTTTTATAACTTTAATTTTGAAATTTTATGTAATGATTGTATGATATTACTGTGCGAAAAGGAGTAACTAGCAAGGGGGAGACCTATTAGATTAGGTCAATTTAAGTAATACAGAGAGGAAAAATATATATACCCCTCACCTTCCTCGTGACCCCCGTTTAGAGCGAGGCATAAGGAAGGCGTTATGCTTCCGTTTTCCCCCGTACAAGAAAATAAGTCAGTCTAGTGGCCGAGGTCCGCCGGTATGGGGTCTCCCTCAGGGAGGTGGATGGGAAAAAACAAATATAATAAATAACTTTAATCCTACTTTACTTTTCAAATAGGTCGACCTTCTTCGATGAACTGTTGAAGGAAACCGCGTTGGCCGAGTGATAAGATAGTCTAGATTTGCCACGCTACCGGTCCTGAGTTCAAACCCCAACGTAGCGCATGGCTTTTTAGTTGAAAATTGTATGAAAAAGTATTGTAAAGTGGTTGATCGCTCTGACGTAACACCCAACGGGTCGTTAGACCTTAAGTCCTCCTGTAATACAATAATTATTTCACTTTAAGATTTTACTTTACTTGGACTGGTGAAGCTTTAATTTTAAAAAAATTCAAAATATACTTATACATATTACAAAATTGGTCTGCATATTAGCTGATACCATAAAGTCCGTTTTTGGACTTATCCATATTTTTTCTCGGCCGGCTAACCAGCAGGGTCATTGCCGGCACCTCACATACATAAGCATCTCTCATTTTTCTTTGTTTCATTTCAACTGGATCTCTATCTGATTCACTATATCTCTTCTTTTAATTTTGTTTCCTACCGACCAAACAGAGGAGTGTCTTGTTGCTCGTTCCTACCATCCCACACGTGGTATGTTAAAAATACTTCAATACTTACAGACTCACTAACAATACCCACTCACGCTAAGAAAATGATTACCTAATCTACAGTTGGCAGGGCTCAGACTGAGGTCCTGCCCCTACAACTAAATAAAAAGTCGGTAGGATAGTCATAATCCTACCGACTTCCTTCCATTCGTGCTAATAGATACATTCATACAGTATGAACAGAATTTCATTCATCCATTAGACAAATTTCCTTTTGACGGGCTTCTGGAGTACTCGATATTCCTCGACATCCACGTCCATTTACACAAAACATTCACTCTAATAAATACATTCTTTTAATGACGTAGGAATTTTTCCTTTGTATTTTCAATTTCTTCTGTTGTGCTCAATCTCTGCCAATGATTTTCCTGTAAAATTTAAAAAAATAAGTACAGAATTCTTTTCAGTGTATGAAGTAGTCTTTATTACACAAAATGGCTTCCTAGGTTCGATTACAAGGTAGTTTAATTTGTTATATTTTATAACAATTTGTTTATAGTTGCCTTCTGTTAAGAAGGACATCCTCTTTCTCCCATTGCGTTTCTTGCGAATCTTTTTGCTTACCTTTTGTCCAGTGTTTCATGAGTTTTTCCATAACCCAAGATTCCAGCTGTGTATTAATATGGCTCATGTATATGCGCACGAAATAAATTTTTGGATCTGTTCGTCCGGGACTTCCTTTTTAGGTAGGTGTTCTGCTGCCTCGTAAGCTGTAATGACTTGGTACACTCTGTTGCATTAGGCTATTTATGTGTACCGGTTTTTTTTAGGTCATTTCTGTAGAGCTTTGGCTTTCTGATAGCAATAAAATTATTAGGGCTTGAATGTTCGTTGTGGTAAATTCTAGAGCCATGCGGTGCTCATTTTTTAAAAAAAATTATCCGTAATTTTATCATTCTTAATTTTTCTATTAAGAAACTCGACATTTCCTGAGCAAACAAATACTCAGCGGTGGCATTTTGATCTAAATGCACAAATTCGTCGCGGGAAATACGACAGCTCGTTTTAAAAAGAGAGTTTCGGATGAAAGTGACTTTGAATTACCGGAGGTGCTTCCGTTTCTGCTTTTTCCGCCGGTTCTTTCCCTCAGTTTGACTTCCTTTTCACTTAGTTGTAATTGTCGAAATCCCGTAGTCATTTTAGACACCGGTGGTCCATAAAGGGACTATTTAAACCTTAGACTGCCTTCGAGACAAGTTCATTGATCATCCTGCTGGAATGGCATCACCATGGCCGTTAGAAACCTAGCCCTTGCAACTATCGTAAGTAAAAACGTTAAATCAAAGCACCAACTTTACACTTTTTTCCCCAAATTGTGCACACATTACTCTTTACACATTTATAGTTAATAGTCTGGCTGCCTTTTGTTTTTCATATATCTTACTCAAAACGCAACTTTAAAAAACCTAGTTGGAAATAAGATATATTGACTAATAAATACAACAGGAAAAAATGTTTCCAGATCTTTCAGAGATCATAACACGCAAGATATATCACTACAAATAATAACAGTTTTTATTACTAAGTATATAATTCGAGAAAAAAAGTGAAAAGGCAGACATTAAGGTATTGTTTTTATGCAGTGTTGTATGTTGTTAATGTAAATAATAAATAGATTACAAGCAAAATCGATGGGGGCGTCGGTGGCCGCAACGGTTAGTCGTTGGCACGGTGCTCATCACTGTAAGGTCCCGGGTTCGAATCCAGCGGCCCTGCATTCAAACCTGACATACTGACTTTTTTCAAAAACACCGGCACTCTGAGGGTTGATATGATCTCTGCTGATGCAAACCCTCGTAAAAAAAATCGAACAAATTTTTTATTTTTAAATTTCGTTTTTACTCCGTCTCGACAGAGTTTACTATTTTTCAAAAAAAAAGATTGTCAGTAGTAATAACCATCAAATCCGTCTACATTGTTCGGTGTGTGTGTGTGTGTGTGTGTGTATACGTGCGTGTGCGTGTGTGTGGTTGGGTGTCAAAGAGAGGAAGAGAGAAAAAGAAAGAGTGAGAAGGAGAGAGCGATAGGTAGAGACACATAAATATATATAAATATAGAGAGATAGCTAGATAAAAATAGATAAAGAGATAGAAGAGAGAAAAGGCAATATGTGAAAGAAAGAGTGAGGCAGTGAGGAGAGAAAGAGACAGAGAAAGTTAAAGAGGAAAAAAGAAAGAGAGTTTGAGTCAATGGGATAGAACGAGAGAAAGAGAAAAAGTTAGAGAGAGAAAGACAGAGAGCGATAGATGAACGTACTTAGAGAATATATATATNTATATATAGTGATACAAAGATAGATAGATAAAGAGATAGAAGAAAGAAAAGGCACTAAGTGAGACAGAGAGGATAGAGAATGAGAAAAAGAGAGGGAGAGAGAGTAAGTTAAAGGAGGAAAGAGAGTGTTTGAGGTAATGAGATAGCAAGAGAGAAAGAGAAAAAGTCAGAGATAGAATGAGAGATTGAGATAGTGAGAGTAAAAGAAACACAGCCTGAGAGAATGTGATAGATTGATAAAGAGGAAAAAGGATCTAGCACTACAACTGAAAACACTCCTAAAGTTTACTAAAAGTTTAAAATTATATATGTGGGACGTTTCAAAATTCGCATCATCAAAGTTATGGAGCAACCAAACGCCAGACCAACAAGTCAGAAAAGTCTGGCGGGTCCAGACGGCCGCCCATCATCTTAATCAGCATTTCTTTGGACTAGTATAAAAAACCCAAATCCCCAAATTACTCGTTCGATAACATTCTGCTCGTTACTCTGTCAGTTTAAAATTAAACATTGAACAGTTTTGACAATTAAGTTTCTTCTTTGAAAAATGACAAAAAGGAGGGAAAATTCAAAAGGTGGGGTTAAGATGGGAAGTTGGTGTCCGAGTGGATCGAGGTCACGATAGCTCAAGTGGTAGAGCAGCGTGGGTTCGAATCCCGCTCGTGACACTGACTTTTGTATGTAACACTGTTTTATTTAAATTTAAATTGAATTTGGGCTTTGTTTATTTTAGATGGTCTGTAAATTTCGAAAATTTGTACGATTTAGGCAAGTGTCCTGCTTTGCATCCTGCTCGTCCAATTGACTTTTTTATATCAACTAAAGACTTTAATTAATTATAATATATCGAGCGGACCACGAAATTAGTGAGTTTTTTAAATGTTTTCTTCGAGCGATTACTTTACTTCCATTTTTTGAAATCGCTAAAACTGAAGACAAAAATCACGATAGCAGCAAGCTTTAACCCGTTTTCAGAAGGTAATGTGACCTGTATTGTGCACAGATTTGAAAAAAACTTTTTGACAATAAAGTTTCCTCTTTTTTAAAAAAAGTCTTCTTCGAGCGATTACTTACCTGGCGCCCGGAACAGGAACCGCGAATGAAGTTTTAAAGTCGTGACCATTTGTCCTGCAGTTGCGTCCATTTGACTCAACGGAACTTTAAGCGTGCTTGTCAATACTTTGTTCGCGGTTTATAGCGTTACTATTTGGACCTTCCCCGAGGGAGTGGATCTTTCCTTGTTTAGACAAATGAATGAATAATAAACAAAGAATATTAAAAGGGAAACAATTCTTATATTGAGCAATTTACAAAAATTTGAAATTAAGGTCTAAGTTTGGAATTAAAATTTTTTTTTTATTAAAGGAAACTGACTGATTATTATAATCTTATTTTAAATTAAAAAAACAGAAGCAATTCTTACGAGACTAATTATTATTATGATTATCAATAAAATGAAATAAACAAGTTGCAATACCGACTTTGTGAAGTTTAAACAAACAAACAAAAATTACTCTTCGTTGTAAACTAAATGATTAAAAAAATCCTTTTTTTTTTTACGAAAAACAAATTAAAATTAAAAAAAAAACTTGCGTCACGATTCTCGCTTGTGTAAGGACTTAAGGCGGCCTTAATAATTGCAGTCCCGATTCTCGCTTGTGTGAAGATGGTTGATCCTTGCTGCTTTTTTACCCAAAAAGAACCAATTGCCACGTCTCGTCTCTCGTTCAGCTCAAAACCAACAGGCCTCTTCTTGTTGAAGACTCCTTCCTCCTCCTTCTAGTCGCTTGTGGAAGGGCTTTGGGCGGCCCTTATGAATTGCACTGTCATAAATACTCCTAAGATTCCAAAAAGAAAAAAAAGAAAAAAAGAAAAATCTTAGGCCTAAGTGATCAAAAGTGATGAAGATTCTGGAAGGTCTATGATGTAGTGATGATGTATGTTAGATGCAACTGCAACAGATGTTTGGCGAAGTCTTAAGTGCCTGTTTGCATTATCTTCTTCTTCAGTGCAAATTGTACAGTAATTTGGATGCGATGGTCCTTTTCGTTTGCGTTGTTGAGGTGATGAAAGGCGTCCAGTTGACACATGAAGAAAGAGGAAATTGTAGATTGGAAGTAGTTCTAAGCTGGAATAAGTTGTATTTGTTGATGACATAGTTGAATCAGCTGTGCTGGAAATCCCTAGATGACGCAGGATGAAGACCATTCAAGTTATCGTTTATTTAATATGTTTGTCGTAAAGAAAAGGAATAAGCTTGCACGTTCTTTTAATTTTCATGCATCGTTTTTATTTATTGATTATTGTTTTTGTTTGCAATTTGTTTAATTTTGTACAGTTATTATTATTTGCTTCCATTAAATATCTTTCTTTTATGAAGAATAATTATGTCAATAAGCACTTTTAATTTGATAAAAAAGTTTTGATTTGAAAATAATTAATTAAATTTGTTTTATTTGTTATGCATTTTATTTATTTTTTGTATTCAAAGTTTTAATTTTATTGTTATTATTATTCTTTGTGGTAGTAAGCATCATAATTTTTTGACTATATTTAATATGATAAAGTTTTAAGTGGAATGTGTGTATTGCAAGTTTGCTGTTAGGAAATTTTGCTTTGAGATTTCAACTAAGTCAAATGAGCGTGAATCACTACTTTCGGATCATCACAAAAGTTGCTGCAAGGTAATTCCTCATTATTGTTTTTGTATGAAAGTTCATAATCAGAAGAGTTGTTGTTATTGATGTTACCCGAGATACAATCGTTTGGGAGGATATTATAAGCCTTTAATGGATTGTGACTAAATAATATTTGTTTGTGATTACAATCTAAAATCAGACCCGTTTCTTTCATGAAATTATGGCCCAGGACCATTGGAATTGGCATTTTATTCAAAATTTTTACGTTAATTGGCCAAGAAAGATTGTTAAAATTTATTTTACAGTTTGCATGCCCATATGAATTTATAGAGTCCCCTGCTATTGAAATTATTGTATTATTTCCCCCAGCGACAAAATTTTTAAATGTTTTTTTTATTTATTTTATTAAAGCATTCTTTGGATAAAGCATTTATTGTGCTCCCAGAATCTAACAATGCTGGTAAATGAAATTTCCCAATTTTTACTTTAATGAACGGTAGAATTTGAAATGAACCTTGGTTTTGAGTTATTTGAGTTTTTTGCTGCAGGGAGGCTGTGGGGTTATTTAGTTTTTTGAGATTTTTGTTTGCTTAGTTGTGTCGTTAGATGATGATGGTAAGGAACATGTTTGTACAAGAAGTTGTCTCAGTTCTAAAATTTGTTTGATGTTTCGATTGAGTGTTGCGAATACATTATCGTCAGATGCGCTGAAGGGTTTATTTTTATTTTTATGGTATTCCTGATTTTTTAAATTTGGTTTCTGTCTTGTCGGATTGCCATAATAGTGGTTTGGGTAACTCTCTTTTGAATGATATCTGTCCAAGTCTTTATAATTACCATGTTTGTATTTGTTAAAATTTTGGTTGTTTGATCTATTATCACGATTGTTAAAATTTGATCTATTGTTATAAAGATTTTGTTTGTAAGTACTATTGTTATTGTTAAAATTGTATTTTTTATTATTGTTATAATTTCTATTGGGCGAGCTGTGATAGTAATTTTTTGTTTTGTTTTGATGGAAATCTCTATACCTGTTTTCAAATTTTTTATGATTATGTACAATATCAGCATAGGATGGCTTGTTAAAATTTGGAACGCTGGGGTTTCCATACCTTTCATTTATTATGATTTCAGCTTCTTTTATTTTATCAAAAAGATGATTGTAGGATGTTATATTTTCTGCGTTTCCTAATAATACTAAATATTTTGGATGAATCGCTGAAATAAGATTTTTTATATTTTTGAGCTCATTTAATTCTCCAAAAATGCGTAACAAGGTAATTTGTTCATCAATGTAATAACGCAAAGGTGTTATTTCGTCTTGAGGAGAAAAAAGTCGTTTCGATTTTATTTGCAAATATTGTTTTTCTGACATGCCGTTTTTTAATAAAGATTCCCCTAATATTTCGAAGTTGATTTTTGTATATGATAGGGCATTATATAAAAAATTTGCAGTGATGGTATCCATTTCACGCTCCGCGAGAATAGCTAATATTTGTTTGAATTTATGCCTGTTTCTGTTGGCTATGGGTGTTAATTCAACCAAAAAATTTACAATGGCCTCTGGTTCGTATAATTTAAATTGCGGTAATTTTTTAACTTTTTTTGATAGTGTGTATGACAAGGAACGTTTAAAATATGTTCTAAAAAACCCTGATCCGTTGTTTCCATTTCCCGATACACTAGAACTGTCTGTGGAACTGTCGTCTGTAGAGTTTTGCAATGTACTGAAATCCGGGTAAATTGTTTTTTTGTTTGTTGGAAACAAAAAGGTTGAGGCAGTGATAGGTGTGGTCATTGGGGGTTCCGTTTCTGGTTCATTTAGTTTGTTTTTGTCTATCTGGTTTTTTTTTGAAATACCGTCTAGAATTATATTGACTTGTTCATCCGGAATGTTTTGCTCTTTTAAGGTCAGCTTGGTGTTCAACAATTGTAAATCTTCCCAAAATCTCCTTTTTGGATCTGGGGTTTCCGGAAAAAATTCTGCCGAATGTGACACTATTGATTTTGCCTTTTCACTGGCAATTTCTTTTACTGTTGTATCAAACGCCTCTAATTTGTCAGATGATTGAAGTTCGGGCCAAAATTTAATGATTTGCTGTTTAAAAGATATTACTAACTCTTTGAAATTATCATGGAAACCTTGTTTCATGCTTTCTAGCTTAGCAACTTGAAGCTCATATTCTTCTAAGTTTTTTGAGCAAGTTTTTTTATGATGCATTTTTTTATGATGCTCAAGTCGTGATTCTTTTTTACTCATATTGAAATCTCAAAAAAGGTTTTAATTTAAACTAAAATAAAATTTGTCAACAAGGTTTTGAGCCTGCTACCACTATTTATAGCGTTACTATTTGGACCTTCCCCGAGGGAGTGGATCTTTCCTTGTTTAGACAAATGAATGAATAATAAACAAAGAATATTAAAAGGGAAACAATTCTTATATTGAGCAATTTACAAAAATTTGAAATTAAGGTCTAAGTTTGGAATTAACAATTTTTTTTTTTATTAAAGGAAACTGACTGATTATTATAATCTTATTTTAAATTAAAAAAACAGAAGCAATTCTTACGAGACTAATTATTATTATGATTATCAATAAAATGAAATAAACAAGTTGCAATACCGACTTTGTGAAGTTTAAACAAACAAACAAAAATTACTCTTCGTTGTAAACTAAATGATTAAAGAAATCCTTTTTTTTTTTTACGAAAAACAAATTAAAATTAAAAAAAAAAACTTGCGTCACGATTCTCGCTTGTGTAAGGACTTAAGGCGGCCTTAATAATTGCAGTCCCGATTCTCGCTTGTGTGAAGATGGTTGATCCTTGCTGCTTTTTTACCCAAAAAGAAGGAATTGCCACGTCTCGTCTCTCGTTCAGCTCAAAACCAACCGGCCTCTTCTTGTTGAAGACTCCTTCCTCCTTCTTCTAGTCGCTTGTGGAAGGGCTTTGGGCGGCCCTTATGAATTGCACTGTCATAGGTTCAAAGAAACTTCTCGTTAATTCAAGACAGAAGACATTCCTGCAGCGACCATTTAGGAGGAAACGTCTTGAAAATCGCCAAAAAAAGAAGAACCAGCAACCTGGAGAAGAAGAACACTACCGTAGGAGTAAGTAGCCATCTTTCGCTTTTTAAACCTTTCAAATTAATCCTTCCTTCTAATCTTCAAAAATTAATTATAAAATAACAAGAAGACTACGATCAAATTCCGTTTTTTGATGGAAACACTTCAGAACTAGCCTTCTGAACCGTCGCCTCTGGACTTTTTCTGACGCCCAAGGGGACCGGTGGCCGCAATTGAAAGAAATTGACACGGCCCCAATGGAAGGGGCGGGATCAGATCTCAGCGACCCTGAATTTGGTCCCACCCCCTTCAAAAATGAGTTTCTTCGATGGAAGAACACCGGTACAACGGGGGCTCAAGTTCACATTTGTGTTGCGAGCCCTCCCCCAAAATATGGAGCCAGGGATAAAGTACAATAAGCTGAAATATCAGTTAAATTCTGTGAACCTATCATTACCACATTTCGTTGACGGACACGGACTGAAATAGTTAATTGATACGGAATCTTCTGAAAATTACATTACACCTACAGCAATGCCCAAAGACAAAATTTTATCAAATGACCCTTCATAATTTCAACCCCCGCTGGCAAAAAGAACGGAGCAAAATCTTGCTATCTAAGTTTGTATGAAATATTACAAAAACAAGTAAATGCGAAAATTCATCTCTTTCCTTTTTCAGACAAATACGATGTTTTGCTAGGGTATAAAATCATGCAAGTACTAAATATAAAAATAGATTTAACTAATAAAATTGTTTTTTCCCTGGTGGCTCGATACCACTGAAACTTACATTTGAGCAACCAGAATTAAATAATAAATCGCTTTTAAATTTGATTAAAAAATGTATAAATAATAATGATACCAAAAAGGAGACAGCTTGTGAAGTCAAGTTCAGATAAGTAATGACCATTTGCCCCGAAATGTCAATACGCTCAGATTTGAGTAAAATAAGGGAAGATAAACCCTCATTAATCAGAACAGAGCATATTAACTCCGAAGAAAAAAATAAAATTATTGAATTTTGGAAAGAATTTTTTTTTTTTTTTTTTTTTTTTTTTTTTTAGGTTGTGAAAGTTACATTAACCTGTAAAATGAAAAATATCCCTAACACAGCTGAAAATCAGACTTTGACCAATAAAAAGTTTTAAGTCCAATTGCAGATGTAATGCAAACCATGGAAATATCCTTATCACGTAGCATAGGCAATGACACACTGCACGTGGGTCGTGCTGGTTAGTATAACCAAGCGGATTAAGGCAGCTCACTTCGTACATCTCTTCTTCTAGCATCACACATTTTATTTGTATTTCAAGTTAAAAATGACTTAAATTTACATCAATTAGCTATTTTATTACAAAATTTCCCTTTTAAAAATAAATTCATTAACTTATAAGCTTTTCGAAAGAAGGAAAACAAGGTGAAGATATAATTATTGAGAGAAATGATATTTATTTTATTTTATTCTCCATACGGGCAGAGCCCATTTAATACTTATAAGAAAAAGTAAAACAATAGTAAAAATATACATAGATTAAAACTATATTATACATAAGTTTTCTTATTAATGTTAATATATCAGGCTAAAAATATACATTGATTGAAATTAAATTATACATAAGTTTTCTTAATAATATTAACATATTAGACTAAAAATATACATTGATTGAAATTAAGTTATACATGTTTTTTTTAAATAATATTAACATATTAGACTAAAAATATACATAGATTGAAATTAAAATATACATGTTTTTTTAATAATACTGACATATTAGACTAAAAATATAGATAGATTGAAATTAAAATATACATAAGTTTTCTTAATAATATTAACATATTAGTCGGAAATCGTGATATGCTGCCTGTGTGATGTAGGTTTCAGAAAAACATTTTCTTTATCGTGCCAACGTTTCGATCTTTATTGAGATTATCTTCAAGGCATACATTGTTTAAATTTAACAAATATATGTAGGATGTGGAAAAAAGTGAATTTATACAATGCAAAAAATATTTTTTATATTCAATCAAAGATTTCTACTCACTCAAAGTGTTTGTTTTTTGCGTAATTGTGCCATTCTTGCGTGTCGTGTTGAGAATCACCACACAATTGACATATTGGACTAAAAATATTTTTTTTTTAAACTAATCGAAGTAAAATTGCAAATATATTATTAATGATAATGACAACAGGCGAAACTTAGCATTATTGAAAACAAAATTAAAGATAATATAGTAAGTAGTAGAAATATGTAAAATTTAGAAAACAAAAATATATATAGCTATATAAAAATATAACGGAGAATATAATAATATTGCTTAAGAAGAAATACTAAAAAAATAATAATAAAAATACACAAAAATACAAAAAGGAAAAAATTGCTGGCGATTAGTTTTGGAAAAATTTGTCGGAAATCGTCTTTCAATATCGGAGATTGAGCAGTTGAAAAAAATCTATTTGTGAATTATTGGCATCTTTCCATATTCTCTTAATTCCAGTGAACTTGAGAGCTTTTAGGAAAGGAATGTGGAAGGTTTGGCAGGATCTAGTGGTATAATTTGCGACATTGAAGGGAATAGAATGAAGGAGGTCTGGACAGTCGATGGAGGATTTTACTGTTGAGGATTTCATGGAGAAAAATAAGATTTATTTGTTATCTGCGGGATGAAAGTGACCTAATATGAAAAAGTTCCCTAAGATGAGAGGAAGATGAAGTAGAGGGCGATGGAGTAGATAGGTCCATGTGTGCTTATAGCCTAATATCCTGAGATATTTATTTTGAAGCTTTTCTATTAGATTAATATTTGAACCTGTATAGGGAGACCAAATCGACCTGCAATACTCAAACTTCTAACAAGGGAATTATTTTTATTTACGAATATTACAAGGGACTTACATCACTTACACCAATTGTAAGTGGTTATATTTTTTAGCCAATTAAATAAAATAATTAAAAGAACATACTGTTCAAAACGCAAGTTTGATTTACCAGATTATAAACGAGGAAAATTCGTCTTTTCAATATCGGATCAAACCGCTCACGCAGTGAAATGAAATCTTTTCCATGGCCAACAGCTCGCTCAAGGTGTCTTGGATGTTGGAGGTATCTAGGGTGTGATTCGAATAAGAGGACAAAATTGCGGTATAGTCCGCGTTGGTGGTTTTGATGGTATTAGGATGTATGCACACTAGAGATTCAGACCAGTATAAATGATATACAGGATGGGAAGAAGAATGTTCCCAATTCCAATCCAAGAATGTTCCATTGCGGGACACTAATCACTACAGTGCTTTTACTCTATAAATTCTTCACCGCTACCCTTTTCACCTCTTGACCCATTTGTAAAAACGAGCTTTGAGATTTTTAAAAACACGTTATTTCAAATAAATGCATTTATTCACTTCGTTGTACCGTTTTTATTGAATTTTACAATAAAGTTGGCAAGATTAAAAAGCAAATATTCTTCGGGTGCCTGTTCGCAAATCTCAGCAAGTTTTGACTTACGTAGGGTGAATTTATGTCTTTCAAAAAAATAGCCAAAAAACCAGGGTTGCACTACTCATAAAATTGACAAAATTTCATTAAAAATTCTTCAACAGTTAGTGAGATATTAAAATCAAATGGGAATGTGAAAATTTAGAGATAAGTAGAATGTTAAAATGGCCTATCATCGAAGAAGAAAATATCTACATAAAACTTGGCAACAACTACATAAAAAGGTTAAGAAAGCCATATTCTTTAGTTGTACAACAGATCCTTTGCAATATTTACGCAAAAGTAAAGAATTGGTCTTTATAAACGCAGTAATTAATGGTTTTTGAAACACCCATAAAAATCGTCACTCTTCGATGAGCCGGCAGTTTAATACAGAGAGCTTTAATGTTTCTTAACAGATCCTGTCTTTAAATATTCCCTTAAAAATTATTTATTACAACAAACAAAGCTAGTATTTTCCTATAATAATAACTAATCCGAAAATTAAAAATGGTTTTGAACATCTTAAGATTTTCAAGGGGCATGTTAAAAGTAGCGATATGAAGAAACTCTTGAGGATTAGTGGTGGTCAATCTGAAGGGAAATTACCGACAATTATCAGTTTAGAATCTAAAGTTTTCAATTAATAAAAATTTACGAAATTTGAAAATAAGCGTCGAGGACTTGGAATGAAGAAAATCATACTCACCATTTAGCAATTTGTTCAAATAAACATCTACTATTATTCAGAAATCGTGAGATGCGGTCTGGTGTGATGTAGGTTTCAGAAAAACATTTTCTTTATCGTGCCAACGTTTCGATCTTTATTGAGATCATCTTCAGGGCCTGGGATTTACAAATATTGTTTACATTTAACAAATACATGTAGGATGTGGAAAAAAGTGAATTTATACAATGCAAAATATTTTTTTTTAATATCTATTACGCGATATTGAAATGTTAATTAAAAATTCAAAACAAATTTCATCTGTTCGTCTTTTTTTCATTTTCTTCAGAAATTTCCTTTTTTTTTACTATTTTAGACAAAGACTTAATTATTAAACGTTAAAAAACGTGAAACTTTGATTAATATTTATTCAGATATCGTGAGATGCGGTCGGGTGTGATGTAGGTTTCAGAAAAACATTTTCTTTATCGTGCCAACGTTTCGACCTTTTATTGAGATCATCTTCAGGGCCTGGGATTTGCAAACAATGTTTACATCTAACAATTACATTTAGGATGTGGAAAAGTGAATTTATGCAATGCAAAATATATTTTATATTCAAACAAATCTTTGATTAATATGTAAAATTATATACAAATCAAGTTACAAGTGGGTGGAACTTTTTGCCTTTCGGTATAATAATCATTACACTGCAGTTCCACAATGCTGGTCATTTTTCAATTTCGTCGATCAGGAAGTCGCTGTCAACAAAGTACATTTTCGTCATGATGTTCGAAAAAAAGATATTCTCTGGTAAAACGCGTGTTGATTCGAACAGACCGATTAGTCAATTTGTATCTCGACCAGACTCGCTTTATTTTGAACGTCATTATTTCACCTTTATAAAACGCTTCATGTGTACTAGGCCTTCGTCGAAAGAAGTGGCAGTTTCATAAGGATCGGGTATTTCGTAACTTTCCGGAGACGATTTGCGGTATCATTCGGAAATTATCGACCTGTCGAAGAATACCGTTGTCAACCACATTGTCCCTTCCTGCGTACGGCTGCCCTATATTTCAAGAGCCATTTATGCTTATTTGATCATTACATAAAGCTATATTGGTCGAGATATGACCACACCAAAAAAATAACGCCTCGTCTTAATGTGACCAGCATGGATTTTTAACACATCCGATCCCCTTCTTAAGAATGAATATTACAAAAGAACTTTTATTTATTTCAGACTCGTTTCTTATACCCTATCCTTTTACTTACTTTTCTACAGTCGGTATAGGTTCCAACAGTGTATTTTTAATTTTTAGAAAAATATTAATTTTCTGGTACTTTGAAGCTAAAATGAGGTCGACCTTCAGTTAATAACTGAATTTAAGAGGGTTGGAACGTCAACTAGATACAACATTAGACTATAATTATGGCAAGCTTTCAACGTACAATACACCATCACCAGGCTAATGAATGATTAAATAGACCAAAAATTTAACAAATTTTTATTCGACAAAATATTAAAAAATGATATTAAATTCACTAGTTTTTGTGGTCCGCTTGACCAATTAGTATGTTTCAATTAATTAAGGTTAAGTTGAGATAAAAAAGTCAGTGTCACGAGCGGGATTCGAACTCACGACCTTCGGCTAAATACGCCGCTGCTCGTGACTTCGATCCTCTCGGACACTAACTTCCCATCTCAACCCAACCTTTTGAATTTTCCCTCTTTTGTCATTTTTCAAAACATCTTTTGCCCTTTTTATCTCAAATCAAAACCTTAATTGGTCAAGCGCCGTTTTGGCTGACCAATAAAACAATATCACAATTGTAACAATTAACTTCATAAATTCATGCAAGTTAATTATTTAAAATTAAAAAATGAAAAAAAAAGAAAATGAAACAAAGACATAATTTTAGAGAAAGCAAGTAAGAACCTCCATAACCCCCGACTAAGCACGTCCAAAGATTCATAAACGTATAAAATCCCAATAAGAACCTGCCAGCCTTTGTAGTACGCATGTCAGACCTTCATAACTTTCGACACGTTAAAAACTTGATAAAGGTGGACAAAAGGCAAACCTTCACAACATTTCAGTGCATGTCAGAACCATCATAACTTTAGTATAAGCAGGTCAGAAACTTGATAAATGTAGTAAAAGCGAGTCGAAAATTGCATAAATTTATAGCATGTCAGATCCTTCATAACAATTAATTAAGGTTTTAAGTCGAGATGAAAAAAAGTTAATGGCACGAGCGGGATTCGAACCCACGATCTTCGGCTAGATACGCCGCTAAGATAATATTTTGCAGATTGAACTTGCGTGGACGTGAATTTCCTTCCTCGCTAATATTTGGAAAAGTCTTGTTCAATCTTAGGCTACCGGTTTGTTCATCGTCTCCGGGAAACAGCCCTAAGAAGATCTTCTTTTTTAAGATTGGAATTTGGGTTTTCTAATCCTGTACAGTAATGAGTTACAGACTCATTGGATCATTAATCTTTCACGGCAAAGTGTATTTTAGGCCATTCTCACCCTGTCTTACTATTTAAAACTAAAACCAAAAAGGACATGAATTGAATCTGAATAAGTCCGAGAGTCTATCACGCTGACGACCCGGCTACTACTAATTTTAAGTTGGATTCAAAATTATTTTTCTAGAAGAGGAATCCCTCCTAACTTCCTAATAAAGGCTATCCTTTTTAAGGCGAAAAGACGTTGAAAAATTTTCTCTTGAGTTTTATCGTTTGATTATCTTTTGCAATGTTCGACCAGTATACGTAAGACACAAAATAACTTTGCAACAACGGCCAAAGCTTTCCATACTTCAGCAAACCGTCTAACCAGCCATTGAAATTAGAATTTGGCACGGCAGAACGATTGGCTTTGTATAAAGCTGAAACATCAACCGATTAGCCTCAGGAATTTTTACAATTTAAGAGGTTGAAACCTTAATTGGCTTATTTTGGTCAATTATTGTGTTGACAAGTATTAAGTGTCTTCCTTTTCATGATTTTTTATCTTCCGTTGGTGTAGCCTAAGAATCGATATTATTGCGTAACGCAAAATCATCGATTGCCTTTCTTTTATTAAATGTCTCGACTGTCCAGAAACGCGAATGAGATTACGTGGGACGAGATGCAACTGAACAGAGCGACGGCCACCGTTTAGCACAACTCGGCGTTTCTTTCACTTTGCGGTCGTTTGCCGCAAACTCTCGGTGGTTTGCACTGCTTAGTTTTCTTTGTTATGTAAAAAAGAAGTGCACCGCTCCGACGCCGATCTGTCCGATCCGACTTCCCATGTTAAATGACCAACAGACCGACGGAGATTAATAGACTTTTTATAATATTCGGTCTTCTGGTTTCGGTCCCGTTTAATGGACGATTTTGAAACCTTTCCGAAACGTTTAGAGAGAAATTTACCCAATTGGCCTTTTTTCCCTTATCTACTAATCATTTCGTTCTCTAAAAGCTTAACGTAATCCTTTAAAACAAAGCGATTACACGAACAAAAGTTACTTGTTTTATCAATAAAATTTCAACACAAACACTAGACTTATTTTTTCGGATTGGGAATGGATACATTAATATTTATAATATATTAGAACGAATATGTCAACTAAAAATAAATATCACACAAAATAAATAATAAACTAATTATTTACCGAATAAGGAATATGCTGACATTAAATTCAAGAGTACATATATTATGTTAATACCTTAATTTGTTGTGCAACATAGATACACTCACTTAACACATAAAAAGACATGAACAATCTTATAATTGATCAACTAATTAATCATCAAATCAATTATTTTGATCTTATTCTGAAAGTACCTAGTTGAAACAGCAACCAAAAAAAATATCGAACACAACTATTAAAAACATAGCTACAATGTGTAGATCGTTCTATTTTACCTAGATTCTCCTAATAAATATAATTTAAAATAAAATAAGAACCAACAAAAGCATAAATTTACGTAACAAAATATAACACTAAAATAAAATTATGTTTTGTTTTACAAAATTTTGAAGACTCTTCTTGCTTAATTTTAATAGTATAATTACCAAAGGAGACAGTTGTTTTAAAATTATTGTAAATTTAAAAAGAAAGCGCACTTAAAAAGTCCTGAACAATCTTATATTTGATCAACTAATTAATCATCAAACCAATTAATTTGATCTTATTCTGAAAGTACCTAGACAGTTGAAACAGCAACCAAAAAAACAAAAAAAAACTCTCAACACGAGACGCAAGAATGGCACAATTACACATAAGACAAACACTTTGAGCCCTGAAGATGATCTCAATAAAGGTCGAAACATTGGCACGATAAAGAAAATGTTTTTTTGAAACCTACATCATCTCACGATTTCTGAATAATCATCGACTAACGGTCACTAATCACTACAAACACAACAAAAAAAATTGTCGAACACAACTGTTAAAAACATAGTTACAATGTGTAGATCGTTCTATTTTACCTCGATTCTACTAATAAATATAATAATATAAAACAAAATAAGAACAAACAAAAACATAAAGTCATGCTTTACAAAACTTTGAAGACTTTTCTTGCCTAATTTTAATATTATAATTACCAAAGGAGACAGTTGCTTTAAAATGATTGTAAATTTAGAAAGAAATCGCACTTAAAAAGTCCTGAACAATCTTATATTTGATCAACTAATTAATCATAAAATCAATTAATTTGATCTTATTCTGAAAGTACCTAGTTGAAGCAGCAAAAAAACAAAATATTGTCGAACACAACTATTAAAAACATAGTAAATGTGTAGATCGTTCGATTTTACCTAGATTCTATTAATAAATATAATAATTTAAAACCAAATAAGAACAAACAAAAACATAAATTTACGTAACAAAATGTAACACTATAAAATAGAATTATGTCATGCTTAACAAAATTTTGAAGACTCTTCTTGCCTAATTTTAATAGTATAATTACTAAGGGAGACAGTTGCTTTAAAATAATTTTAAATTTAGAACGAAATCCTTTGTTTTTATGTTTATCTGGTATTAATATAAGGAGCAATTATTCATGAAAATGAAGTAAGAAATCCGAAAAAAGAAGAAAGCTCAAAGACAGCACAAGACAATAAAAATTAAATGTGAATGTAGCTCTTTATTTGAATGAAACTTTTGTTCTCATCAATGGAAAATAATAAAAACATTAGTATTATAGTCCTTGGCAGTGTTGGGACTGAGTCTGTTTTCAAAGAAATTCAAAACCAATTATTAAAAACTTATTTCAATTTGTACACATCTTCAAGATTATTTTGCATTGATTATTTCCGTAAAATAGACAGTATTGAATTTGTTTTTCCACCTATTTGACCATACCGATATCCATATTATTTGTAAATAGTAAAAGTCAAAGTTTATCTCTCGCCATGGCCAGTTTGGGTTTTTAGTTTGTAAAAGATACATGAAATCAACATATTTACAGTAGTACAAAAATAAGATAGGACAAAAGAACCAAATGGTTTATGGATTACCATGTCGACCACCAATAATTGTCTGTAGGTAAAGACTTTCTGCTTTATTTGTTTGAAATCTGTGTGTGTTTGTCGTTTCAGTGCTTTTTAATGTTTTTGCATATGAATGTTTACTAGTTTTTTCTTCTAATGATTTGCTTTCGTCACTGGTGTTAACTTAACCTCATACGTTTTTTCCTTTGATGCTTATATTGGAGTTCTTGATTAGGCTACTTGTTTCGTTTTGAATTGTATATTATAACTTTATTTTGTCAAAATACTTGACGGTTTCTTTAAACAGGGAAAACTACAACTGTTATTATTTCATTGTTAGAGATATTTGTTTCCCACATTTTTTGTGTTATTTTTTAGGTTAATGCATTATGGACAATCGCATAAAAAGACCTAATTTTTATTACTTAATCGCCATAATTTTGAATAGATTTTAATGCGATAGAAGTGCAGGTGTACTTGATTTACGTTTTATGCTTGTTATTTTTAATTTTTTGTTGCATTTCCGCTCCAAACTAATAATAAACGAAAATAATAAGAATTGTACTTTTATTAAGTACCTTATTAAGTACACGATGATTGCGGCCGTCACCACGTGTCAAACAAGCGACTCTCTTCCCATGTCCTGCAGGGACGAGGTTTCTTGTCGATTTCTGAATGTCCAAGAAATTGTGTTAAGTTAATTATATAGTAAATTTTATTAAGCAAAGCAAGCATTATATTTTCTTTGGTGATTGATCAGCCTTCTCAGTTTAAATATATTTTTTTTCCTTTCCAAAAGGTGGATCAGGGATGAGGCCAGGAAGACCGAAACATTTATTTTCTTGCCGAGCTTTCGGCAGAATATATCGCCTTCATCAGGACTTCGAAAAAAATCGTTATACTATATGAACAGGTACATGTGTGGATAACGGTTAGCCGGTAGAATAGTATAACGATTTTTTTCGAAGTCCTGATGAAGGCGATATATTCTGCCGAAAGCTCGACAAGAAAATAAATATTGTTTCTGTCTTCCTGGCCTCATCCCTGATTTACCTTTTGGAAAGGAAAAAAATATATTATCATTATAATTATTTTTACTATTTAATTAACATTTCTAAACACATTTGAAAAAAATATTTTTATTCGTTTGTGCAGAAATGATATCATAAGTGTAGTTCTGTCTACGGAATATTATATTTTGTTGTTCAGAAAGTTACATCATTACACACAGAGACACATACAGAGTGAGAGAGAGATAATATAGAGGTAAAGAAAGAGAGAGAATTAATATANTGGATATATATATATAGAGAGAGAGAGAGAGAGAGAGAGAGAGAGAGAGAAAGAAAGAGAGAGCTTTAAATAGAAATAGGAAGATAGATAGATGGACAAAGAGGGAGAGAGAAATGTAGAGAGAAAAGAAAGCAAGAGCTATAGATGGAAATAGAAAGATAAATAAAAGGAGAGAGAGAGAGAGAGAGAGAGAGAGAGAGAGAGAGAGAATGAGGGAGGGAGGGAGGGAGCGAGGGAGAGAGAGAGAGGGAAGAAAGCGAGAGCTAGAGATAAAAATAAATAGACACATGGATGGAAGGAAGTAGAGAGAAAGAGAAGGGGAGAGAGAAGAATAGAGAGATAGAGAGAGACAGAGAGAAAATAGCGAGATTAAGAGATAGGTAGACCGATAAAAAGACAGAGAGAGAGAGAGAGAGCATAGAGAAATAAAGAGAGAGACAAAGAGAGAACAGAGAGATAAAGAAAGAGAGAGAATTGAGAGATGAAGAGAGAGACAGAGAGAGAGATAATGGAGAAAAAAGAGAGAGAGAAAGAGGAATAGAGAGGGTGAGAGAGAGAGAGAGAGAAGAAAGGAAGAACTAGAGATAAAGATAAATAGACAAACGGATGGATATAAACAAATGGTATACATAACAATTTTTTATGAAAAATACTTACTGCTATCTAAGGTACTAGCGGCACCAAATGGTTCAAAGGATTTCTTAAATATATTATTATTATAGGAAAATTTTTACAGCAAAGTGGCTGCACAGAATCGCCTGATAATTAGAGGTAAAAACAAAAGCCATAAAACTATGGTATCTGGTGATTATGATTATGCGTGAGCGACGACGGACTCTGGAAAAGCATCTAGCTTTCTAAATCATAAAATATATTTTGTAAGAATAATTTTTAAAATATATATTTTTAGATTTTGTACATAATTTGTTCTAGGTAATTTTTATAATTTTGTTGGTGTGAACGAGGAAATAATCAAATAACAATTTTTTAATGATGGAAAAAGATTTCTATTGATTATAAAAAAAACCTACCGAGAAAATTTGAAAACATTGTAAAATCGTCCGTTGTCAAACGATTTAAATTAGTGTGGATTTGACATAGACTGTGACTTCCAAATAACAACTATTTAAGTGAAACGGAAAAGTGAGAAGAACCTTCAGAATTATAGATTTGCAAGTGTCTTGTTTCACACGTGCTCACAACTTTTTAGCCACTTAATAACAGTCAATCGCTTATAATAGCAAAGAAAAGTTAAGGCAATGAAAAATGCAAATAATGGAAAAAATAAGCATGAAACCTAAGCCTTTAAAAATATATAAAAACAATATATTTTAAATTTGCTGAAGATTGGCTAGAGAACGGCCATCTCTAAATAAATTAAACTACTGCGGAATACCTGGTATCATTCAATTTTAATACAACAAATAAATATTTTTTGTGATTGGAGTAATAAAATGAGCTGAACTATTACCACAAGAAATAAAACAAACAAGAAAAAGATATATAAACATGAAACAATGGTATGTAACGTATTATGCATTTTCCTACATAAAGAAACTGTAAAGTAGTTTTACAAAATAAAGCATAAGATAAAAAATAGCACTAAAATACACTATTCAAAATGCTATAAGAAACGCAAAAAATAGCCTAAACATGAAAACAAATGAAACTCATTCAATTAATTAAGGCTGTTAGTTGAGATAAAAAAGTCAGTGTCACGATAGCTCAAGTCGTAGAGTAGCAACGTATGTAGCCGAACGTCGTGGGTTCGAATCCCGTTCGTGACACTGACTTTTTTATCTCAACTAAAAACCTTAATTAATTGAATGATATTAATTGTTCAAGCGGACCACGAAAACTAGTGAACAAATGTAAACACCAAACGAAAAAACAGTCTACAGGCTATCAAGTCAACAGCATTTGTGAAAATAAATCATTATAACATTATTGATTAAGAAGACAACTTTTCAATAAAAATCTACAAAACTGGACATTATAAAATTAAGAACTACCTAATTAATTTGATCAATCTGAAAAACTAATCATCTTAAATAAAGCTCTTAAACCTGAATAGACAGATAAAAGTAACATCAAACTAAAATTTAGTCTTATATCAGTTGAAAACAGTACTGAACATAACGTGAACGTCCAAAAATATAAAAAGAGCATTGAATTGACATGAACATATTTAAAAAGGATTTGATCGTTATCAGTCATTTTGGTTTGCCTATCTTTGCTGACCCGCTGGCAGCATGACCGCAGAGAGACTAGGCGGACCAAGATTTTCGGAACTGACCAAATTTGAGGTTATTGACAACGTACACGACACAATAATACTAACACAGAACTTAGCTATAGTTTGGTCATTTCCAGTCATCAGTTTTTACCTTTTTTCATGCCGAAGACTACCAAGAAATGTAAGTTTTTAGAGCAAAAATTATGAAAAATAATCCAATTATGAGGTTATTATATGACCTCTGACTACTTTTTATTCATAATCTGGATCTCGGTTTAGTCTGTTAAAAAAAACAAGTTTGATTGTTACATGCCAAGCTTTCGACCTATTTTAAGGTCATCATAAAGGCAAAATAATCTTGAAGGTGTCTACAAACTGACATTTTTAATAACTCGTTTCGAATTTCTTTGAGAACAGACTCAGTAAAATAAATAAAAAATTAGGTCTTTTTATGTGATTGTGCATAATACGATTAACGTAAAAGAAAACACAAAAAATATGGAAACAAATATCTCTAACAATGAAATAATAACAGTTGTAGGTTTCCCTGTTTAAAGAAACCTTCAAGTATTTTGATAATGTAAAGCTAAATTATACAATTCAAAACGAAACAAGTAGCCTAAGCAAGAACTCCAATATAAGCATCAAAGAAAAAAACGTACAAGGCTGAGTCAACACCAGTGACGAAAGCAAATCATTAGAAGAAAAAACTAGTAAACATTCATATGCAAAAACATTAAAAAACACTGAAACGACAAACACACACACAGATTTCAAACAAATAAAGCAATAAGTCTTTACCTACAGACAATTATTGGTGGACGACATGGTAATCCATAAACCATTTGGTTCTTTTGTCCTATATTATTTTTGTACTACTATTAATATGTTGATTTCATGTATCTTTTACAAACTAAAAAATCAAACTGGCCATGGCGAGAAATAAACTTTGACTTTTACAAAAGAAGAAAGCTCAAAGACAGCATTACAAGTCTTTGAGCTTTCTTCTTTTGTCGGATTTCTTACTACATTTGCATGAACAGTTGCTCCTTATATTGATATTTGATGAACTTAAAAGAAAAGATTTCCTTCTAAATTTACAATTATTTTAAAGCAACTGTCTTATTGCTGTCTGTTGGATTAAAAAAACAAATTTAATTGTTACCTGCCAAGCTTTCGACCTATTTTAAGGTCATTAAAAAGGCAAAATAATCTTGAAAGTGTCCAGAAATTGGCAAAGGTTTTTAATAACGGGTTTCGAATCATTTTGAACACAGATTTTTAGAATTAATTATGGTTTTTAGTTGAGATAAAAAATTCAAAATTCGAACCCGGGGTTGAGATGGGAAGTTAGTGTCCGAGTGGATCGAGGTCACGATAGCTCAAGTGGTAGAGCAGCGGCGTATCTAGCCGGAGATCGTGGGTTCGAATCCCGCTCGTGCCATTGACTTTTTTATCTCAACTAAAAACCTTAATTAATTGTAATATATTAATTGCTCAAGCGGACCACGAAATTAGTGAACAGATTTTTAGTTGAGATAAAAAAGTCAGTGTCACGAGCGGGATTCGAACCCACTACCTTCGGCTAGATACACACGGTCGAAGGTCGTGGGTTCGATTCCCGCTCGTGACACTGACTTTTTTGTCTCAACTAAAAACCTTAATTAATTGAATGATACTAATTGGTCAAGCGGACCACGAAAAATAGTGAATTTGAACACAGACTTAATCACAACACTGCCAAGGGCTGTAACACTATTGTTATTATTTTAACTATTACTACTAACTTTTTTTATTACCTTATATTTAAAACTAGTCGTGAGGAAGACAGGTTCATTACAACAAACATCTACATTCACCTTTAATTTTTATTGGCTTGTAGGCCTTCGAACCCACGACCTTCGGCTAGATACGCACGGTCGAAGGTCTGGGTTCGAATCCCGCTCGTGACACTGACTTTTTTGTCTCAACTAAAAACCTTAATTAATTGAATGATACTAATTGGTCAAACGGACTACGAAAAATAGTGAATTTGAACACAGACTTAACACTGCCAAGGGCTGTAACTATTGTTATTATTTTAACTATTACTACTAATTTTTTTTATTACCTTATCTTTAAAACTAGTCGTGAGGAAGACAGGTTCCTTACAAGAAACATCTACGTTCACCTTTAATTTTTATAGGCATGTAGGCCTTCGAACTTTCTTCATTTTTTAATCACATTTTCATGAATTTTCTGAGACAATCAGGATTTCTGTTCATGCTCCTTATATTTCTTGTTATCTGATTCACCTAAAAACAAAGAATTTCTTTCAAAAATTGCTATTAGTTTTAGTAACTGTATTATTGAATTAGGCAAGAAAACCCGTTCAAAATTGGATAAAGTAACGAAAATATTTTATTTTATAGTGCTACATTTTTAAATGTAAAAAAAACGAGAAGAGCTCAAAATTTATAAGATTTCACCTCATTTTATACTCTTTTCTACGTTTATGTACTTTTTTTTAAATCAATCGTTTATTAGACTATACTTTTAACTAAAAAAAAAAATGGCAGTGTAACTTCAAAGAAGAACAATTAATTGGAAACTATTTGGACAATTCAAAACCTAGAAATTACATTCTGAG
The DNA here is from genome assembly GCF_000648675.2 of Cimex lectularius. Taxonomy (NCBI): domain Eukaryota; kingdom Metazoa; phylum Arthropoda; class Insecta; order Hemiptera; family Cimicidae; genus Cimex; species Cimex lectularius. The sequence goes on along the minus strand of NW_019393055.1, from coordinate 157,206 downwards.
GATTTAATCATGAAACACTATGTTAAAATCAAGGAACAATGATTTATTTACGTTAAAGATTCACAATTTTCTTGGACTACTGTTACTAGATTATTTGTCGATATAGTTTTCTTGACTGATTCTTTCAATGTTGTAAATCTTGAATTATGATCAATGAAGAAAATCTTTTTATCATGCAGTATAACTTACGCCGAAAGATTATCAGAAGTTCAATACTTATTTTATATTTCGTACAGGTAATTTATTTTTTCGTTTGTTATCACTGAAGTTTTAATATGACACTGAACCAGTTTTGTCGGATTTTGGTCGTGCTTTTGGGGTATGGAGCAAGGGTGAGACTGGTTACTACTCTCGATAGGAACTAGCCCTGATTAGTCAAATGAGCCAATCTGTGTCAAAATAGGGCTAAGGAGCAATGGAACCATTGAGCTGGAAAGTTCAGCTGCAATTATGACATAAAACTAAAGAAGCCTGACTGACAATCTGCCGATTGGTATCGTAACATCGGGCGGAGAAGGGGCGAGAAAGGGAATGGCGGTTATCAAGTGTTTCTTTTTCATCGACAGCCCGTGACGGCCTCCCTCCTTATCAACGTTTTACCTATATATAACTCACCCCGCCTCGAATCGGTATCACAGTTCATCACAGAATCTATCCATGGAATAATACAACAATGAGGGTAAGTCCAGTCGTGTAAAGTGTCAAGGGGGGTGGAACGAGTGCAAGTGGATTTTTCGCCGCTTCTCTACAAGCGACCCCGAACCACTTCGATAGTGCGATGACAAAAAGCCGATTTTTTTTCTCGAAAATTTTCAATTTCGATCTACGTGAACTAATGAGACGGGAAGAGTGCATAGTTCGTAGGATTTTATTTTTCGGTTCTGAATGAAAGCTTCTAAAAGCTTTCGAAAGGCACCATCTCAAGCTCACAGACAGTCGTCTTAATTAATCTTCAATAAAAGACAATATTGTAAAAATATAATTACCTGGATACATTAATTAAATTGTATTCTTTCTTTTAAAAAAGTACGCTTAACGCAAAATTATACCCAATTGTGTAGAATAGTGAAATATGAACTTTTTTCATTTAAAATTACATTAAAATGCTTAATTATCATACTAATTATCTTACTAATCACCAATTCATAAAATTATTATTGTAATGAAGGGAAAAATAGATTTTACAAAGGATTTATTTCCAACGAAATTAGACTTGGATGCAATTACAAAATGCATAAATTGAAATTGAAAGTTCAAAAATCAAATTGATCGTAATAATTTTAAACCATCTGAAATATGTTTCACGTTGTATAAAGTTTATCAATTGTGAAATTTAAATCGAATTTTTTTTTTTTTATCTGTTGGCAGCTTAAAACGGATCGTTATTTATCTTTTTAATATTATGGGGAAAAACTTTATTTTTGATATTTAGACAATATCTCTTGAAAAAAAAATTTTTAAATCATCAATTGCTAATTTTAAACGGGAATGATTCACATTTCGGAATTTTAGATAGAATCAACCTATGAGAAAAATTTCTACTTTATTTGTAAAAACATTAATCCACTATCATATCTGATCTGGTTATGCCTATTATGTAATAGACTAGGATAATTAAAGACATTGTAATTTAATATATTTAAAAAATATTTAATATAATAATTGGAAACGCAAGCAACGAAATTTTTGATATGAAAATTTTATAAAAAAAACAAAGTAGGTTTTGCTTACTAGAAATTGAAGATTTAAAAAAAGGTCGCTATAACAGTAGAGAAGAAGCAAAATGACATTTCACTCTAATATTTTTAAGTATGATAAAAACCTAACCTAATCTTTTCTACAGTTTTTATTTGGCGTACTGTTGGTAGCAGTGGGAGGAAACGTTTTCGCCCAATGCTTCGAAATTTTGCAAGCTGCTGAACAGGATGATGCCAATCTGTTATCAGGATTTGAACCAGAGCGTTCAGAGTAATTATATTCCAAATGAATGAATTTTAATTGAATTTGTTGTGTATAGTAATATTTTTAGGTCTTCTCGCCATATATTTCTCGTGCCTGGGGTGAAGCAGTCACCGCCGGCCTCTCCTCAGCATATTCAATCCGAGGAAAGCCCGGTAGAAGATACAAAAGCCGCCGAGGCAGTGACGCACCATCACGTCCATTCGGGCCATGTGAAGCACGTGCATAAGCACGAAGGAAGCGCCCACCACGGTCATAAACACCACGGTCACGCCGATCACAAGCATCACCACGGAGGGCATTATGGCCACGGTCATAAGCACCACGGTAGCGCAGATCATAAGCACCATCACGGTGGTCACCTGGGACACGGGCACAAACACGGTGGACATTTCGGCCATGGGCACAAACACGGTGGACATTTCGGCCATGGTCACAAACACAGCGGACACGCCGAACACGGACACCACCACGGCGGTCATTTCGGCCACGGACACAAGCACGGTGGTCATTTCGGACACGGACACAAACACGGAGGTCACTTAGGTCATGGACACAAACATAGCGGACACGCTGAACACGGGCATAAACACGGTGGACACTTTGGCCACGGGCACCAACACCACGGACACGCGGAACACGGTCACAAACACAGCGGACACGCGGAACACGGTCATAAACACGACGGTCACTTCGGCCACGGTCACAAACACCACGGACACGCGGAACACGGTCACAAGCATAGCGGACACGCTGAACACGGACATAAACACGACGGACACTTCGGCCACGGGCACAAACACAGCGGACACGCAGAACACGGACACAAACACGGCGGTCATTTCGGCCATGGACACAAACACAGCGGTCACGCCGATCACGGACACCACCACGGTGGACACTTCGGCCACGGACACAAACACGGTGGACACTTAGGCCACGGACACCACCACGGCGGACACTTCGGCCACGGACACAAACACGCCGGCCATTTCGGCCACGGGCACCACCACAGCGGACACGGTGGCGGGGGCGGTGGCGGTGGCCATAAAGATTTTCACTCCGGCGTAGGAGGACACAACGACGAAGTAGTTGTAGACTACGGCGGTTACGACATCCATGGAGGTGAAGCGGCTGACGAATTCGCAGCGATCGAGGACCCTTTTGACAGGGTCGATACCATTCCTGTCACTGAACTGAACGAAGCGGAAGAATCCGCAATTAAACCTGTAGAAATTCCTTTAAAAGTCTACGAGGAGCCAGCAGTTGAAGCAACTGAAGAAAAACTGGTAGCGAAAAATCCAAAATTCGACTTATCTTAGACTATTACTATAAGTAGTTTCACTAGTTAAATCAGCACATCGTTTTTATCTCGTTTATGCTGTTGTTTTTATATATTGTTTATTATTGTTGTACTGTTTTTGTTAATTATATTTGTTGGTTTTAAACCGTCCCCTATTTATTTTCATTTCGTTTCACTATCAGGTCTAATTTTCCTTTTAAATCCTTCTGCAATCTTTTTTTGTAACGCATGCAACGATGTGCTCCAGTAACGAAAGTTTTTACTCTCGTCAGAGTGCCCAATCAGTCGTAACAGATATGCTTCGATTGGAAATGGTGAATTTTTCCCTCTGACAGCGTCCAATTTCCAAACGGCCACAGCCAACAGCTTTGTCGAACTGACCTCGCGTAACTAAGCGTAACACACACGGCGTTTTCGGCTTTTTTAACAGCAAAACTGTTTTTACGTAACATGTAATGTAACTGTTTTTTTTTTAAACCTCTTGAAAATAGAAATAAAGAATTACGTAAATTGTAATAGAATTTGTGATATTACTCTAGATTTAGAGATGCTATTTTAAAACATTAATGAATGAGTCAATTGAAATATGATCATTTAGTAAAATGTCAGGTCTTTTTCGCAGAATTTGCTTTGCTGATAAGACGTAGGTGAGAACTTCTTAATATATAGTTTTACTTGGCATAAAATCGTTAAACGACGGAGTGTAAATAAGACATTTTCGATATGACACATAAGTAGCCTTACGATATGCCTAAACAGTGGAATATATCATTTTCCTTCGTAATCGTCTATTTTTGGCCATATTCGAAGAAATAATAGATATTACATACTAAATTATTCCAAGAAAAATACATTACAAAATACATTATAGGAAAACCTCTGGTTTGCTTCTAAATAATCCATGCAAAAGATCGTAGCTAAAAATAATTTGGAAGTACGTAATAGTGGTTCTTCTTTATAAAAAAAGGTCCAGACATTAAAAGATGACCATCATCAGCCAGCATACAACAGTTACTTAGATTCCTAATAAAATAATCCAGAGTATTGTGAGAAAGGCAGTAGAGAAAGGGAGTCAGACAAAGGGATAAATTGTATTGGAAGAAAAAAAAAAATGGTTCAAATAAAAGGACGTGTAGTGTAGTGTAGTGTAGTGTAGTGTAGTGTAGTGTAGTGTAGTGTAGTGTAGTGTAGTGTAGTGTAGTGTAGTGTGTGTGTGTGTGTGTGTGTGTGTGTGTGTGTGTGTGTGTGTGTGTGTGTGTGTGTGTGTGAAAGAGAGAGAGAGAGAGAGAGAGAGAGAGAGAGAGAGAGAGAGAGACGGAGAGAGAGAGGGACAGAGAAAGAGACAGAGAATAAGTTTGAGGGAGAAGGTATAAAACCAAACTTGACAATATAATTTAGGATAATTTTATGAATTCTTATTTTTTTTAGAACTATTTAATATTTACAACCATAGATACTATATTAAATAAATATTTTCTATATATGCCTAATTTGTCATTTGAGGGTAGACGAAGTCACCCAGTGACGACATACTGAAACTTCGTCATTCTTCACTCACTGAGAAGATCTCGAGGCCACTTTCGCTTCAATCGTCTTGGATGATTTTCTGGTAGGGTTGGATGTGATAACAGTCGTACCGGCAGATAGTTTTGTTTGCTCAGTGATAAATGATTTTTTTTAGGGGATTCGATAATGTAAAATTTACCTGCATTCGTTTCTTTAAATTTATTTCCATTCTCCTTTTTTTGTGAACCGTACTGTTAATTCATTCAGTTGTTGTAAGTGTGTAAATGGATGGCGCGAATTATGTATAAGACAAAAAGTTAACATGTATAGAATATCTGCAGTGTATATTACATACAGAAATGGGCCAAGTATGTTTCTCTGAGAAACACCCGCCCTAATGAACAAGGGAAAAATTCAGTTCTCTGAAGACTCAGCAAATCGGCCCGTCAGATATGATCTGTGTGGGTTAGTAAGCGTGAGGGAGGATGTTTTTCAATTTCCAAAAGAAGTCAGAGAGCCACTCGATCGAAGGCCTGTTCTAAATCAACAAGCATGCAGTTTTTATTCAAGGGAAAAGGCGATATTGTCCGCTAACGATGTAGCAGTCGAGGTTTGAAGTAAAATAAGCGGAATCCAAACTGATGAAGAGAAATAATATAAGAATTTTCAATTATAGGCAATATTCTTTGGAGTTTTTCCAGAATTTTGGCAAGATTAAATGGAAGATTAATTACCTAAGATTGGAAGATTTACTTGGCTTATGAATCATTTTAATTATTAAAAACTACCCTTGCAATAAAAATTATGGAGCAAATTTTAAAATATTTCTGTAGTAATTAAATCATATCCTGGAGCTTTTCAAGGAGGTTGTGGTTTAATACTGTCGTATGTCTGATTGAGTAAATTGTTGAGGATGACGAGAGAGTTGAACGTGGACATTCAAACCATGTTCAATGTTATGCCTGTGATTCTGATTAATTATGCTTATTATTAAAATAGAAATTCGATTAAAAGATTAAATGGCATTAAATTCAATTTAATGTCAAATTTTAAATGAGAAAGGAAAGGTAAACCTTTAATTATTTTATTAATATAATTTGAATATTATTGGTCATCCTGACTACTATTTTCATTACCTTTAATTGATTTTATATTAAATTGTCTGTTATAAGTCCACACAAAGAAATGTGTTCAGGAAATAAGTTAAATTCAAAACAAAAGTACTTTTGAACAGGCTTTTATAGTGAAAAACGCCGGAACTTCAAAAGTGGATTTTGATGTTGGAACTCCAGGATTTTTTTATTAATGAAGTTTTTAGGGAAAACGTCATTGCGCTATGATATTAGTTTACATGAGCCTGTATTATTTTGTAGGAAAAATATTTACAAATAAATAAAAATTCTTATGAAATTTATGAGTATAATTCCTCACATTGAAGATAGTTGAATTATACTGTTTTGCTATTCACCGGTGTTTGGCGGGTTAGTATTTTACGTCAAGAAGGAGAAAACCAAGTTAAGCAATATTTAACTTTTACTCGCAATACCGAAGAATTCACAAACTTCTTCTAAATAAGAGGCAAAAAATTTGGCCACCCTCCTTTTTTTGATAAATACTTGCAATCGTTATAATTTTTATTTCTTCGTGTTTACTGGATATTTTAAAGAAAAATAAAAGTTATAGCTAAATAAAAAAGCTAAATAGAGTAATGTAAATTAATTTACAGAAGAATTATAATTGCTACTTCAAACATCATCTTACCAGATTATCAATTTGGCATTCGAACCCATCATTCCACTGCTCATCAACTTCACACAGTTACAGATTTCATTGGACTGGAGTGTTTCTAGATGTTTCTCAAGCCTAGGACAAAATATGGCAAATTAAAATTATTTTTACCCCAGGCCTATATTCAATTACACAGTCATACCTTAAGGAAAGATTTCGCAGTAAACCAGGACACTTCTGAGATGGAAGAAGTGCTTGCAGGTGTGCCACAAAGGGCAATACTCGGCTGTACACAATTTTTACTTGTGATATGGCCACAAATGAGAATGCACTTTCTGCCAAAAACGCAGATGACACCGCCAAATTAACAAGTCGTCTTCTACACAAGTTCACTTACGTTACAAACCACATATCAACAATTGAAAAATGGAGCAATCTTTGGAAAATAAATTTTAACTTCACAACATATCACCTTTACACTCCGTTGAGACTTGTCCTAGTATATTGCAATGAACCTATTCCTCAACCCGACAACTACAAACCTACTTGGTTGTATGGGTGCCAAGTTTATGAATAGGCCAAATATTCCAATACTCAAAGATTCAAAGTTTTCAATTCAAAATTTTAATAGTAATTGTTTCTGCTCCTTTTCATTCAAACTATAACACACTTCATAAAGATCTTCATATGCCGAAAGTTGGTATCGCTGGGCGAATTTTACTCACTTCGTTAACTCGTCCCAAAGGTGTTCGATACTGTTAGTCCGGACTACATGCTGGTCACTCCAAATATTGAATTGAAGCCCGTTCTAATTAGTCACCAACGATCCTGTGCGGGGCTTTGCATTGTCATGCTTAAAAATAAAGCCGTCATCTCATCTTTCTCATCCAATGGTTTGTAGTTAAGAGTTACCGATCCAACATTTAAAAAAATCAAAATTTCAACGTTTTTGTGTGGTGATTAGTGACCGTTAATCGATAATTATTCAGAAATGCGGTCTGGTGTGATTTAGGTTTTAGAAAAACATTTTTTTATCGTGCCAACGTGTCGATCTTTATTGAGATCATCTCCAGAGCCTGGGAGTTACAAACATTGTTCACATTTAACAAATACATGTAGCATGTGGGAAAAGTGAATTTATACAATGCAAATAGTTTTTGTTTTTTCTGAATTTTTCGTGCAGAATTTTTTTCATCAATTTTGAAATGTAAACAGGTTTCCATACAACAAATTTAACGTTAATTCAGGTGACACAAACCAGATTTTTCTACAGTCAGTTATTCTTAAGTTTATAAGCAATTTAGTGGACCTAAGTCGAAAAATTAAAAAACACTCAAAACCTGAAATTACTTCTTGAGACATTGAGACTTGGACAGGGGTTTGATAACGAGATTGCCATAAAAAATCACAGGTCAAAAAAGCTCCAGGCTTTCTTTATTACTCCTAAAATCCTCCAACACTTAACCAAAAAATCAATATTCATAACTTATTTATTTAATTCTGTTCTTCATACAACCTACTTCCCTACGGCATAGAACTCTCTTATATAAATGTTCCCTCAGCTAAAAAATCCAACACATTTTACTACTTCATATAAGCCAATAATACTACTACACATTGTGACAAGTGAAAAAATAAAAGCTAATGTTAAAAATAATTCGTGAAATTTTAAATTTTCAAAATAATATCCCAAACCATTAACAGAAAATAGAATGTTTTTTGTTGCACTTGGTGAGTAGAAACACCAACTGAAATTTTCGACAATTATCGCCAGTCACCCTGTATATCGCGCAGCTGTTAGGGAACCCTCGACGATTAAGTTTGTGCGACTTTCCATATAAATGCTTGCAAAACCATAACACCACTACATGCTTCTCCTGAGTAAAAATCATGATTTTCGTCCAATCTCGCTCAGACCAATCGATGTGATTTTTTGCAACCTAACCGAGCTATTGTAGGGCTTGTCAGAAGGACCAGTGGCAGGCCTTCTCGCAATCCAGCATTCAAAAATCTTCACCTTACACTGCGCAAACTGCCATTAACATTTCTAACTTGTTGAAGTCATTGCTTGATCTCACCAGAGGTTAAGTGTCGATTACGGAGTGTATTTGAAACATATTTGAGATGTGGTTGATGGATGCCTTCTTGAGTAACTTCCAGCATCTCGGACAGGAAGACCCTGCGGAAAATTGTTTTGGGAATGTTAAACACCCTGGCCACATATGCTAGGCTTCTTCCATCTTCTAACAATGCTACGATTCTAGTCCAATCTTTATCATATAAAACTATCACTCAAATCTGAAACTTAAAAATGGTACATCTTAAAAAAATCAAACTATCGGAACGTTAGAAATAAGCTTTACAGAAAAACAGAGATGGACTATTCAATGATTTATTTACAAAATCCATTTTAAACGTGGGATATTTTATCTGTTATATTTACCTCTAATCCTTTAAAATGGACCAAATATTGTTTTAAGATAATCAATGGGGATAATCTAAGAGATAATTCAAAATATTAAGGATGGCCACTTTTTTTGCCTTACAGTATATTATCCTCCTAAAGGTTTTTCACCTTCGGACGTTCACTTTGCCATAAAAAATCTCGGTCAACGAAAGCTCCAGGCTTTCCTTATTACTCTTAAAATCTTCCAACACTTACCCAAAAAATCTATATTCATAATTTATTTATTTAATTCTGTTCTTCATACAACCTACTTCTCTACGGCATTGAACTCTCTTATACAAATGTTCCCTAACCTAAAAAAACCAACACATTTTACTGCTTCTTATAAGCCAATAAGACTACTACCCATTATGGGTGAAAAAATAAAAGCTAATGTTAAAAATTCGTGAAATTCTAAATTTTCAAAATAATATCCCAAACCATTAATTTGGTTTTCATTACTTTTCAACGGTGTTTTCGTGTGGTACACATTACTTCCTCTTATCTGGAGTTAGGAGAGTTCTGTTCGGAGGTTTTCTTGGCGTAAGCCAAGTTATTGAGCGAGTTTGGCACCCGGGCGAGTTCATGTTCAAGGTCGTCCTTCCCTTCATCGACATCTAACTCTCATACTGCACAGATGCTCTGGCCGGTTCTTCAGGTTCATCAGGGAAGGTCCGGTTGTACGTGACTGACATCCCATCTTCAAACCGCCACACTCACATTTGCAGACGATACAGCGATCCTCTCTAGTAACTCCGATCCTGTCATTTCCATTCCAAATCCTCCAGCAACACCACGCACTACAAGAGTCTCGTGTGAAAACAAAATAATAAAATTTAACACAGGCAAATCCACCTAAATTACCTTCACTCCGTAAAAAGATATTCCCTCCAGTCTACTTAAATAATATTTCCCTCATAACTCCAGACAAAGAGCGGGTACTTCGGACTTTACACAAACCCTTTACGTGAAAGTTATGACAAAATGCGTGCGTTCTTCCACAACTGACAAACGTTCTGCTTTACCACTCAAAAATAAAAGGGTGGAATTGTAGAGTTCAGGCAAACATCCACCGAATCCAAACTGCTCCAATCTTTAATCCTACGAAAAATCCTTGATGATCCGTTTTACGTATCGAACCTACCGACTTGAATTTGCTTTGTTCAAGATGAAATACGTACCAGTTACCTCAAATTTTACACGATAAGGAATGCATTTGGGCTAGTGAGTTAGAGTGGAGGGATAGTTCAGATTGGAAATGGAGGAAGCGTCGGATTAGATCCTTCACGACTGGGATTATAAGATTTTTATGGATTATTTGATTGAAGATACAGCGGAGAACTTTGGATTGAAAGGATATGATCTTGGGGAAGATCTGACCCTACAGTTCGATACATAACTAAAAATTGGTCTGATGAGTAATCGGTTTTTTTATGTGTAATTTTGGCTGATTTTGGCCCTAGTAAGTGTCTAAATAGTCTATACTTTTGGTGCCTTTTTTTTCTTTTTAATTTGTATTTGTGTTCTATGTAAATCTGCTATCTAATGATTATTTGGAGATCATGAGATGCGGTTTTAGAAAAATATTTTCTTTGTCGTACCAACGTTTCGATCTTTATTTTATTTTTTTACGAGGGTTTGCAACAACCCTCGGGGTTTCGTTTTTGAAAAAAAAGAAGCCCATTTGTAAGTATGTCGGGTTCGAATGCAGGGCCGCTGGATTCGAACCCGGGACCTTTACCTTACAGTGATGAGCGTCGTGTCAACGCCTAAACCGTTGCGGCCACCACTTCTTATATTTATTGAGATCATCTTCAGGCCCCGGGATTTATAAACATAGTTTAAACTTTACAAATATAGGATGTGAAAAAAATGAATTTATACAATGCTAGAAATTTACATTTAGTCAAAATATTTTTACTCATTCAAAATGTTTGTTTTACGTGTTATAAACCCCAAGCCCTGAAGATGATCTTAATGAAGGTCGAAACGTAGGCACGGTAAAGAAAATGTTTTTCTAAAACCTACCGCATCTTCGAATAATCATTAACTAACGGTCACCAAACACCACATATTTCTGCTCTGTAAGTAAACCCTAAGGGAGCAGACTTTGTTGGAAGGACCTTGTTAATTTGTGCCAGGTGAGAAAATCAGACGTTAGATTTTAAACGTTATTTGTTGACTTTATTGACCTGATCTGCACCGAGCGTACCAGTAGTGAGATGTTGTTGGACTATTTCTGTTGCTGGATAGGGTTGGTGACGTCTGCATATGTTGTGAGTTGTGTTTGGATCATCAGTGTACATCGTGTAGAAGACGGGACTAGGGCACTTCTGCTACTTAAACCAATGGTTTTCTCGAGCCCCATTAATGAATGAACGAATAAACATTTACTTAAAAAAATACTTGTTACATCCTACTTCAAAACGTTTTCCTATCAACGCACCTAGTCCTAGTTTGTTATTATTTTTAATTAACCAAACAAGTAAATAGTGGAGAAAAATATTGTCTTAAAAACCCACTAGGTATCACATAGAATTAACAAATGAATTAACAAAAATATGTTAACAAAAATATAAAAAAATAAATGAGATTAACAAGAACAATGCAACACTAGTAATTGAGCTCAATGGTAGAGTAGCGGCGCATCTAGCCGAAGGTCGTGGGTTCGAATCCCGCTCGTGACACTGACTTTTTTATCTCAACTAAAAACCTTAATTAATTGAACTAGTAATTGAATTATCACAAATTGTCTTATAGTATCACAGCTTTGGTAGAGGAAACGATAAATATATCACAAATCCTAGATTTATGTATTGTGCCTATTCCTTCTATGTTTCCATGGAAATCTTATGATTCTTCCTTCTTGGTCATCTCAAAAAACCACAACCAGTTTTTATCCACAACGTTGCGGATTTATTTTAATCCTTCCTCAGGTGAGTTAACGCCTGTACACAGAACAAATTTTTTTTTTCATTTGTTTCTTCACTACTTACAATGGTTAAAAAAGTGGTCGTCAGTCATTAATAATTTATAACAATTTATTTTAAAAAAGGAGCCAGTGTGGTACTTATTCAGACTAGAAACAAACGTTTAATATTTTGAACCCGACTAGACTCTTATCACAACCTCTCATGTGACGTTCGACCTCTTATCAACATCTTATCACAGACCAACGTATTAAAAATACCACTCAACAGGTAAAATTGCATTTTTCTTATAAATCTATTTTTAAACAACAAATTTTATTTATTTTATTAACAATATTTTAACAATTATTATCACAACTATCACAGATTTTAAGTTTCCTACAGAGTTTAAAATTGACTAGAATATTTTTATATATTGTTTAATAAATGAAAATAGCAATCACTTATCATATCACAGTCTTGACGGTAATTAACAGACAGTTTATCTTTTTTATGTAAAGGGCCTCTAGGAACTTTCGTTTTTTACTATTTCGTTCCTTTGTAACAATATTAACGTCATCAAATAAAAAAGTGGGACCGCGGTAGCCGAGTGGTTAGCATGAGAGACTCTCACGCCGCGGTCGTGGGTTCGATTCCCACCGTCGCCTCTGGCCCTTTTTTCCCGATAACCCCCAATTTGAACAACATATATAAGAGATTCGTCATGGCTAATATGCAAAGATCATAAGACCAATTTAAAAAAAAAAAAAAAAAAAAGTATGACTTTCAACAACTGCATGTTGTGCCAAAGCAGTTTCATTGTTTTTATTATGTTTGGACTGTGTATTTATGTTGATAAATTCTATTCTTTAGGTATTGTTTGGTTTCACCATAGTATACTTTCTTCCAGTCTTTGCATTCAATTTTGTATACCAGGCCTGATTGTAGTGCTTTCTCAATTTTATCTTTTAGCGGTGAGTAGTATTTTTTGACCGCATTACTGTTTCGGAAGGCCAACTTAACTAGAAGGAACTTCCTTTTCAGACAACTTCTCAACTGTTCCGATAACCCTTGGATGTAGGGGAAAGTGAACATCATACAGCTCCATGGAAAGTTAACATCATACACTCCTACATCCCTACAAGTAGTGTTCTTGCTGGTGGAGAGACCCATAAAAAATTTCCTGGACAGACGCTTTAATTCGGACTTAATATTCTCCACTCCCGTTCTGTCATGTAGCAGGTCAATTCAGGTGTATCGAGGTAGTGAGGTTATAAATTTTAGAAATTTATTTTGGACCGTTTGCAGTTTTTGGATGTTCGATTCGCAGGGCAACTCCATGCTGGGCAAGCACACAGCAGAAGATAATTAGTTTATTTTCAAATCTCATTCCACTCTCAAGGGCCATCAGAGGAAATAAGGCTTTTATGGATGTTTTTTCTCCCTTTCGTAAACTATAGCATTTATATGCCAAGAGAAGTTAAGTTTTCCCTCCAGAATTAAACCTAAGTACTTAACCCCCTCACACCACTCGATTTTGTGTCCGTGATTGGAAATGATTTCCCTGAATATTAGTCGTCGTTTTGTGAAAAATACGGCTTGTTTTGGAAAATTCTGAGTTTCCAGCAGTGACAAAACCTGCAAATCCTGGTGATGCTGCCATTTAATTCACAATTGTCTTAGGCCCAGGATGAACAATAGACATCTACGTCATCCGCATAAAGAGCAATTTTATAATTTCTCAGTGGTTAAACTAAAGTAACCATATAAACAATTTAGTTTACAAAAAATCTATTACTTCTTGACTTGCAGCATCAGACGCTGAATAAAAACATTTTTTCTGAAACTAATAAATTATATAATTTCATGTGACGACTGAAAAAAGATGTTTTCTACTTAATTTTCAATTTTATTCGTTACATTAATATTGTTTTTTTCAAAAGTGTTCCCTTTGTAAGTTTGCCGGGACAAAGAGAAACTTGGTCTGTACCAAACGGTCGGGTAGTTTCCACGTATGCAACAGCCGAAATTCCTAAAGGCCTTGTTTCAGAATCAAAATGTTTCGGCTGAATTACGTCACGTGTGGCGAATAATCGCGTTATCACACTGCGATTTCGTTTCACAACGAAACGCTGCTTCGAGGGCCTCGTGGTGCAAGTCGATAATCGCTTAATTTAAAAATTTACCGACCACTCACACCGTGTTTAAAAAGAAACCTGAAGAAAAAGAAATAAACCATTGTGTTACTATGAAATGAGACATGCTTTTTATCTCCCCCCCCCCTGAACGTGGCCCGTTTAAGCCGTGAAATAATCGATAAAGTAGGCAAAAACGTTCTTAGTAATACACCACAAAAATTTCGCCTTCCCTGTTTCTGTTTTAAACAAATATAACAAAGAAAAATATAGCCACCAGTTACAATAAATAGCATAGGAAATATGAAAAAACACAAAAGTATAAATTTACGGGAAAAAAACTGTAATCAGATAAGAAGACTTCTGACTGTGTTGACCCTAAAACATCGAAAAGTTATGAAGTTTTTGAGGCAAAATAATATGCTTCAATTTTGCAAAGTTGTTAAACCCAGCCTTGCATATAAAAACTGGAGCTTTGCTATGGATAGAGATTTTTCAAAGATACTGAAGATAGAAAGTAAGACAATAGCCGCAATAAGAAATATAAAACCACAGAGTCGTATTAATAGAAATTTCTAAAGTGATAATTATAGAAAAAATATATAAAGGAAGTAAGGAAAAGAACAGCAAAGCATGAGAGGACTGACTATGAACTAGTCCACCAACAATCGACATTATGCAATATAGTTTGTAGAAAGAGAAGAAACAGAGAGATAAAAAAATAAACAGTCTTTTTCTCTTAATTTTTTCTCTCTCTACGAAAGAGAGAGAAAGAGAGATGGGCTAAGAAAGATTGAGATAGATAAAATAAGAAACGGACTGGCAGGGAGGGAGAGAAAGAAAGAGTGAGAGAAAGAGAGAGAGAACAAACAAAAAGAAGAGTGAAAGAAAGGGAAAGAGAGCAGACATAAAAAAAAGGGAGAAAGAGAGAGAGAGCAGACCAAACAGGGAGAGAGAAAGAGAGAATGAAAGAGAGAGCAGACAGAAAAAAGAGAAAGAAAGAGAGAGAACAGACAGAAAGAGAGAGAGCAGACAGAAAAAAGAGTAAAAGAGAGAGAGAGAGAGAGAGAGAGAGACGTAGAGCGGACATATAAACAGCAAACAGAGAGAGAGAGAGAAATATATGGGTAGAGAAAGATAAAGTAAGAAATGCACTGGCAGAGAGGGAGAGTAAGAAAGAGAAATAGAGAGTGAGAGAAAGAGAGAAGGAGCAGACCAATAGAGAGACTAGAGAGAGAGAGGAGGGGTGAGTGAGTGGAAGTGAGAGAGAGAGAGAGAGAGAGAGAGAGAGAGAGAGAGAGATTGGCTGAGAAAGATTGAGATAGATAAAATAAGAAATGGACTGGCAGGGAGGGAGAGAAAGAAAGAGTGAGAGAAAGAGAGAAAGAGAGCAGACAAAAAGAAGAGGGAAAGAAAGAGAAAGAGTGCAGACATAAAAAAGAGAGAGAGCAGACATAAAAAAAGAAGGAGGAAGAGAGAGAGCAGACAAAAAAGGGAGAGAGAAAGAGAGAATGAAAGAGAGAGCTGACGGAAAAAAGAGAAAGAAAGAGAGAGAACAGACAGAAAGAGAGAGAGAGAGAGCAGACAGAAAAAAGAGAGAGAAAGAAAGAGAGAGGGCAGACAGAAAAAAGAGTAAGAGAGAGAGAGAGAGAGAGAGAGAGAGATTGGTAGAGAAAGATAAAGTAAGAAATGAACTGGCAGGGACGGAAAGAAAGAAAAAAGAAATAGATAGATAGATAGATAGAGAGAGAGAGAGAGTGAGAGTGATTGACAGAGAATGATAAAGAAAGAAATAGTCTGGCAGGGAGAGAGTATTTCTTATAGCATTTTAAAAATCATACATTAACCCAGGAAAATAGAAAAGACATTTGATTTGACCAAATTTGGTTTAATAAAAGTAAAACCATATAAAAATAGTATAATTGACTCATGCGATGTTTTACAGGTGCTGGTGGCTGTCCATTTGTCGCTTGGGCAATATTTAAATAATGTAATACAGGAACGCTCTCAGTAAGTACCATGTTTGTCAATCTGAGCACTCTAATCGTCTGATTTATTAATTTTTTGTTTTCAGAAGAAATAGAGTGTTATTATACGTGCCAAAAGTTGTGAAGAAAATAAGACATACACATACCGTTTACGTGCACAAAAATGATAACAGAGAATCGGACCATCATTACAAGGGTAAAGTGGTCCATCATCATCACCACAGCGGGAAAGTAGAACACGTCCATAAACACGATGGAAAGAGTAAACACGAACACGAACATCACGGCAACGGGGATCACAAGCACGAACATCTCGGCAAAGCCCAGCATAAGCACAAGCACCACGGCCTTGCCGCACACTCGCACAAGCATGCCGGGCACGCCGCACACAGTCATGCGCATAAAGGCCACGGTGACCACGTACACGGGCACAGCGGTAAAGGTCATCATTCGCACGATCACTTCGGCCACGCGGAACACGGCCACAAACACACCGGCCTGGGGAGTCACAAACACCAACACGACGGATCCGCTCATCACTGGCATAAACACAACGGAGACGGCAAGCATCATCACAAACACGACGGCATGGCGCATCACGCTCACGCACATCATGGAAATCATCTCCACGGCGACAACCACGATCATGACGAGACTCATGGTTTCTACTACGACGATCAAGACGACGAAAATAGTAACGACAATCAACACGACATGGATGAAAAAAAACTTCACATTTTCCTCTATCCTAACAACAAATATTACGGACTTTATTTTACGGCTGATAGTCCCGATCAAGTAAATAATGACGAAGCTGAAACAGACGAAACAGACATCAAAGATTCCACAGAAGTCGAATTATCTAGTGAAGATGATGAGAAAAGGAAAATGGACGACGGTGATAGCTTAAAACCCGACCATACCAAAAGAAAAGACTGTCGATTGTACCTATCTAGGAAAGTTTGCCTACAAACTATGCTGAGCTGATCGTTTAATTTCCCAGTAAAAAAATAAGCAAAATAGTTATGATTGATATTTTTATACTTTTCATTCACTTTACTGTTTATTTTGTTCTTTTTAACCAAGAAAATAATTATCGTTTCATATACTAATTTTATGTTCAATTTAGACAAACAGTTTTAGAGTAACAATATATTACTCGTGTTAAGATTATAACAAATTTATTGTGGGCTGTAAACTACTTGCTTCTACATTTCTGCTAGCAACAATGCTCAATTAAATGTTCAAATAATAAAACTAACAATAAATTGCATAAAGAAACAGCGAGTCGGATTGTGTAATACTTGTCAATCCTTAACAGTACAATTTAAACTTACGTTTCTTTTTTACCAATTTGTTCAGCTTCACATTCAATCTGAAAAGGACTTCCTGCAGGGGTAGGTTTAGTTCGACCATAAAGCTATAAAAAAGCGTTTCATTTTAAAAGTAAGAAATCCGTTGGTACTTCCGGATGAAGTGATTTTAACAACTATTAAAGATCGATACTATAACTTCTTACTGTAGGAGTTCCTTTAGTCGTAAAACTTGGAAAATATAAAAGAGCGGTGGTCGACACTCCGAGTCAAAGCCAATTGAATCCAGAAGGAAACACCATGAAAGTATGTATATTTTTTCCAAATAAACATATTTCAGTTCAAACATTGTACGTAATATTTTTTTTCTGCTATAGGAAATTTGTGTCTTTATAATTTATTATTATTTTATAATAAAGTATGAAGGATGTCATGGTGCAGAAGAAATCATTTCTGAGAAACCCAATCCAGGATTGTAAGAATTTAAATTTAAGTTTAAATCATTTTTTTTAATAATCGTTTTTAATTATGATTTTAGCGATAATACAGAGGATTCTTTTGGGTTAGATTTAGTAGATGCCGGATCTCTAAAGCACACGCACTATCATAAAGCGGTGTTTGAGCATGTCCATAAACATAGCGGAGATTTCGGCCATGGGCACGAACATTCCGGACATGGATATCATTCTCACGATCATCACGGACAAGCTGAACACGAGCATCATCACGGCGGTTCGTGGCTTCATGGGCATAAGCACACAGGTGGTGCAAAGCACGATCATAAGCACTCGGGATCTGCTTCTCATGGTCACAAACACGTTGGGAATGTAGGACACGGACATCAACATGCCGGACATTATGCGCACGATCATAAACACGATGGTCATGCCGAACATGTACATTCACATCATGGTTCGCACTCTCACGAGCATCATCATTCTGGTAAAGCTGACCACGATCATCATCATGAAGGGCACATCGGACATGGTCATAAACACCGAGGCAATTCTGAACACGAACATTCACATCATGGTTCTTACTCTCATGGACATCATCATTCTGGTAAAGCTGACCATGATCATCATCACAAAGGTAATGCGAAACATGAACATCATCATTCTGGTAAAGCTGACCATGATCATCATCACAAAGGTAATGTGAAACATGAACATCATCATTCTGGTAAAGCTGACCATGATCATCATCACAAAGGTAATGCGAAACATGAACATCATCATTCTGGTAAAGCTGACCATGATCATCATCACAAAGGTCATGCTGAACACGGACATTCACATCATGGTTCTTATTCTCACGGACACCATCATACCGGCAAAGCCGACCATGATCATCATCACAAAGGTAATGCGAAACATGAACATCATCATTCTGGTAAAGCTGACCATGATCATCATCACAAAGGTCATGCTGAACACGGACATTCACATCATGGTTCTTACTCTCACGGACATCATCATTCTGGTAAAGCTGACCATGATCATCAACACGAAGGAAAGTTAGGTCATAGCCACAAACACCATGGCCATGCCGAACACGAACATTCACATCATGGTTCTCACTCTCACGCACATCATCATTCTGGCATAGCTGACCATGATCATCATCACAAAGGTCATGCCAAACACGGACATCAACATTCCGGCAAATCTGACCATGATCATCTTCAAGAAGGGCAACTTAATCATGGTCATAAACACGAAGGTCATGGCAAACACGGCCATCGCCTTTCCGGAAAAATACTTCACGGTCATCATCACGATGGAAATGACAAGCACGGTCACAACCACGAGAATAATGCAAAACAAGCCTATGATCATTCTGGAGGTAACGATCATGACCTCGAAGACCTCGGATCCTCGTTACACGATAGCTACACTCAGCCAGCAACAAGCACAGCCAACTTATCGACCAAAAATACAATGATTACAAATCCTCTAATATTGCAACTTCGCATATTTCAAATGTTGATGAGGTGAAAATTCCATCGGGAAAATACTTTTCGCTAACAGCCTTACCAGATACAGACTTACCTTCGGGGTTTTCAGCAAGATACCAAATTGTACCTGTATCATTGAGTAATGCATTTTACCCATTGCAGCTGTATTAACCAAAGATTAGTAGTTATGTTAGATATCCATTATAAACATAGAAAAATAAAATAAATAATAAAATAGTATAATTTACATTTATTTGACACCCCCGTTTTTTTTCCTATGTTAAGTTTCCCATGAAAATTCAAATTACTCCATCCATTCAGGATTCGATTTAGAAATTGTGCTTGAACTATACAGTATGAGAAAATTGTTCAGCAGAATGGAAAGAAATGTGGAAATAGCGGTTGCAAAGAGTGAACGATCCTGCTAGAAACTCGTGACCTAGACAAGGAACTGCCTTGAGGGAGCCCTGGCCACCACCAGGTGTCGTAGGGAAAGTGATTTACCATGACGGTACGCCGACCGAGAATAATCCACCGTTAAACAAACTCCGTCGGATCCAGACCGTTCCTTTCCTCTGGTTTTGTACTTGCCGGGAATTTTCCGCATGCTAGGAGATAATTCGCAAAGCCGGATTGACACCGGATTAACAGTGCACACGTATTCCGCAAGACTCGGTACACATTCCGTTGACAAACGATATTACTGAACAGGGAATAAACCAGAATACAATTTTTTGGCATAAAATTTACGGAAAGCAAGACCTAAAAATCTAGGATACGAAAGAATGAATGACCCCAGACTTAGTGAGAGCTCGGCCCCACCGCTCTACAGCTATATTCTGAGCCTGCATCTGAAATATATTAGGAAAGTACTGAACCACACCAGACTGAGTTTTTGACCGACATGGTAAAAAATATGCATATTGTGGCATAAGCAGGTTGGATGTTCGATGTAGGAGTAAGTAGGGAGGAACTGAAGTCCTCTAATACCTGATTAAAAAGTGGGAGGCAAGTAAAAGTAACTATCTGAACTTTCGTGCAAGAAATAGCTTTCATCACGACGTGTATGCAAGACTCGACTTAGAATTAGGCCGAAACTACATGGTTCCAGACAACCTATGACGTGAGTGAGATTGAACTGCCGGCCATGGAGACAGGATCGTCTCTTTTGCTTCTCGTATAACCACAATGTCCCAAAGGACAATTCTAACTTCAGGAGTATGCCCTGTTCTAAGAGAGTTCCGCCAGAAGTACTTTGGCATACCGAAGTTGAATAAAGAAGTCATCGCAATCTTTAACGAAACGGATAACTCGAGGAAATTTGGAATTGCTCCAGCTGAACTGCCGACCATAGAGACAGGACCGTCTCTTTTGCTCCTCACGCGCTTTTTTACCGATATTTGATCGACCACTTCAATTTCTAAAATCAAATAAGTATCTTAAATAACAAAAATAAAGTGTATAAGGCAACAAGTACAGCTAAGGGCATTGTCAATAATAACTTTTGCGAAATGTAAAGCTAATGAATGTACTCTTGTGTAAATAAACCATTTATTCATTCTTTCATTCAAATCTAGAAATTATACGAAAAAAATAAATCAAAGTAAAAGGAAGTTCAACAAGGCGTTACAAAAATTCAAACGGATTGGAAACATTTCGTAAAGTCACATCGGCTGTGACAGAAAATTGACTATGAAATTGGCTCGTTGTCAACGATCCATTTAATTCTTGAATGATTTATTGCTTTCTTTATTGTATCACACGGTTATGGAAATTTTGTCGAAACACTTGTCATTTCTTTGGCACTGTACCCGTCGTGGTAGAACCGTTCAGAAAGCGGTCATTTCCAGGAGCTGGACCATAGGGAAAAAATGGGTGCTAACAAACAAACCCAAGTGAATTAGCAACGCGCGATTAATTATCCCTGTTTGTTAATAAATATTTAAACAAACATAAAAATGAATACATTATTTTAACAAGCCATTTGTTTAAATAAACACGAATTATTTCACCTCACATTCATAATTGACTTTTTCAATTATCAATAGTATTGAAAAAATTTGAAAATATTTCACAAAATCAATGGAAACATGGAAGCTTGATTGGAATTGATAACTGCTCAATTGATTTTTAATCAAAGATGTCTGGCACAAAAGTTGGATAATTTTTACTTATTTCACATCCGTGGTATGTCCTGAATCCTCATGGAGTATGACACAAAGTCCTAGCGGACTTAATGAAACTGTGAAATACACTTCAATTATTAATAAATAAATAAAAATCTCAAAGGTGATCAAGTCGATTTTATAGTTTTTAAAAGTTCAAAATGCACGAACGTATCCCTGGATGTGAAAATAAATCAAAAACAAAAGAATAAAAGAACCAAAAAAGGGATTTTTTTACACAAGTTTAATAATTTCAAAAAAAATTTCAATTTTATAATCAATATTAAGTTCTTTTATTTGCAATCCGTAAACCTAATTTTGAAAACGTTTCCGCAAAAATTATTTCAACGTTATACCTGCTTTCAAGGGTCGCATGGCTGGTGATAAATTACAAAAAAACAATATTTAGCCAGTTTGTTGTGTAAGAACAAATAACTTTACCCATTGCGTTTAAACGTTTTCAGCTTTGGACTCAGCCGTTGCAAAATTGGGCGAAAGTCGCGGATTGAAAATCACTCAAGTATATTGTATTTTTACCTATTTCATATTTTGTCATTATTACAAATGTTAGATCCATCGTTCAAACTGCCATTTTAAAAAGCGCACTTAAGCAACAGAAAAATAAGTAAAAGTTTTGACGTTAAATAACCATTAAAATAGAGAAATTCTACCTTTTTTTTTGTTTTTTTGTATGTAATACGTTGTCATTTTTATTTATTTTCCAGTCTAGGATCTCACAATTATGCTTTAAACATAAACGAAATAAATAAAAAAAACCACTTGTTAATTCACAAAAGACTGTCACGACATTGCTTAAAAAATATTTTAACGTTTCACGTTTCATATTCCATATTAAAATAGAGAAATATGTGTGGTGATTAGTGACCGTTAATCGAAATTTATTTAGAAATCGTGAGATGCGGTCTGGTGTGATGTAGGTTTCAGAAAAATATTTTCTCACACACTCGGGCACTCTCGACACGACACGCAAGAATGGCACAATTACACAGAAGACAAACACTTTGAGCGCTGAAGATGATCTCAGTAAAGATCGAAACGTACATCACACCAGACTGCATCTCACGATTTCTAAATAAATAGAGAAATATTTACTAATTTTATACAAAAAACAATCGGGCCAAGTTAACTGTAATGCATTGGTGGTGGGTTGTTTTTTCCGAGCTATATGTTAAATCTGGAAAAAATATATTTGGACCAATTAGCTACTACCATTCCAGTTGTGAATATTAATTTGATTTCTCAACGATCAAATTTTCTACCAGATTATCATTGTCATCACAGCATTATTAGCACTTTTTCTATCTTTGTTTATTAAGTAGACAACGTTATAATTAATAACTTACTATAATATTTTATCATCTGAGCTCTCACAATCAATATTTAAACATGAACGAAATAAATAAAAAAAGACGTCATGAATTTTTTTAAAATATTTTGATTTCTCACATTGCTACACAACTTGAATTTATAAATTAACCAGTATATTTTTTACTTTGAAAAAACGTTTGAACTATTGGACGTTTATGGTCAGACTTCCAGCGATCACTAACTTTTTTTTAGGCTTTTATAAAATAATTGATAACTTACTATCATATCTTGCAGTCTAGAATCTCATTAAAAATCTTTAAACTACACATCTTCAAATTATAAATTAATCAGCTACAGAATTTTTATTTAAAAATAAATGTGTGAATCGTTCAATTTTTATAATCTGATTTCGAGCAATCACGTCGTTTTTTTTACTGAAAGTTTTTAACTTTTTGTACATTTTTAAATGATTAATTAATAACGTACTATAATATTGCACTGAGCTCTCACAATCAATATTTAAATATGAACGAAATAAATAAAAAAAGACGTCATGAATTTTTTTTAAATATTTTGATTTCTCACATTGCTACACAACTTGAATTTGTAAATTTTTACTTTGAAAAAATGTTTGAATTATTGACTTCCAGCGATCAGCAACTTTTTTTTAGGCATTTTCAAAATAATTAATAACTTCTATCATATTTTGCAGCCTAGGATCTCATTAAAAATCTTTAAACTACACAGCTTTAAATTATAAATTAATCAGCTACAGAATTTTTATTTGATAAAAATGTTTGAATCGTTCAATTTTTGTAATCTGATTTCGAGCAATAACGTCGTTTTTTTACTGTAAGTTTTCAGCTTTTTATACCATTTTTAATTATTAATAACGCACTATAATATTTTACCATTTGTGCTGTCACAATTAATAAGAAAAATTTTTTACTTTGAAAAAATGTTTGAACTATTGGACTTTTTTGATCAGACTTCCAGCCATCACCGAGTTTTTTTTTATTTTAAGCACGCTTTCTACGTTTTGTAGGCTTTTTTAAAATAATTAATAATTTACTATCATGCCTTGCAGTCTAGAATCTCATTAAAAATCTTTAAACTTCACAGCTTTAAATTATAAATTAATCAGCTTTTTATTTGAAAAAAAAAAAAAAGTTTGAATTGTTCACTTTTTATAATCAGATTTCCAGCAATCACGTTGTTTTTTTTACTGAAAGTTTTCAACTTTTTATACCATTTTTAATGATTAATAACGCACTATAATATTTTAATATAGTATAGAAATAAATAAAAAAAGACGTCATGAATTTTTTTAAAATATTTTGATTTTTCACTTGACTACACAACTTGAATTTGTAAATTTTTTACTTTGAAAAAATGTTTGAACTAATGGACTTTTATGGTCAGACTTCCAGCTATCACCGATTTTTTTAATTGTAAGCACGCTTTCTACTTTGTGTAGGTTTTTTAAATAATTAATAACTATAATATTTTACAGTCTACAATCTCATGAGAAATCTTTAAACTATACAGCTTCAAATTATAAATTAATCAGCTATATAATTTTTATTTGAAAAACAAAATGTTTGAATTATTCAATTTTTATAATCAGACTGCGAGCAAAGTTTTTTACTGTAAGTTTTCAGCTTTTTTACGTTCTGAAGTCTAGGAGCTGCAAAATGCTTGTCGATCGTTAATTTACGGTTTAAAAATGAGAGTTAATGTAATTTTAAATCCCTTGAACTATTACTTAAGCGAGAATGAACTATCTCTTACCCACAAGTAGCTGATTCATTAAATTAAATGAGGTGTTCGAACAAATTGCCTTCTGCGCCACCTTCTTTTTAAAATGATCGCTGGACGTAATCAATTTGAATTAGTTGATCGACTTTTTCAAAACAATCAGGGTTACGATAAATATAATTTTTTATTCGGCTCCATCAAATAATTACAAGTTAGCAAGGTCCTACGACCCATGAGTCGCTTTTGCTCTTCAGTTGAAAGTTTTCACGAGATAAGTTGACATAAGATTACAGTTATGAGCGGGGCACCGTCGATAATCAATTTCATTACGACCTGCAACATCAATTATTTTTCTTATAATTTCTGTTCGAAATAATTGCAAGTACCTTTATCTAGTGAGAATATGAAAAAAACACTGGTCAAACGATGTTCTCTCAAATTTTTTGACGATTTTCTCATCATTTCGAGTGCTTTAGGAAAAAATAATACAATTTTTTTTATTATTGATGTTATGAGTTTGATGGGACCGCACCAAGGGGAATTATTGTATTGAAATAGGTAGTACTTTGCAACTTTATTTTTATATATGTTTAGTGATCTAATTGACCAAATTACTTATTTCAATTAATTATTCTTTTTATGTAAGTTCTTGGTTGAGCTGAAAACGCTAGTGTCAGAAGCGGGATTCGAACCCACGACCTACGGCTAGATACGCCGCTGCTCTAACCACTTGGGCTGTCGTGACTTTGAATGTGAAACTAAATCAATAAATTGGTAAAATAGGATAATTTATTAGACATTAAGCCAAATCAGACGACGGGCTACAGCCCATGCTATTCGTGCTTTAATTTATTGTGCATTTTGCATTTTACTTTTTTTTCTTAAGATCTTTTGAAATGTAATAATAATAATAAACAATTTTCCATTCTATTCTATTCTACTTTAATAATTTAAAAAATAAAGAATAATAATAAAAACACTGTTATTGTGTTAGCCATAGATTTTCTAAATATACATTTTTTTTCGATCCTTTACTTCTTTGCACTACCTTATTATTTTTAAATGTTGTTATTATTTTTATCTATTCTTTTATTGTTTTACTGCGTTTAATTTTGTTAATGCATCCTTCGAGTTGGATATTTATTCCCACACTGAGAGTGAAAAGTCTTTTGTATAAAAATATGTTGAATTATTTTAAAAAGTAGGCAAGTTTATTTGAGATAATTGAAAAATGCACAGGTTATGAATATCACGAGAGAGAGAAAGAGAGAGAGAGAGAGAGAGAGAGAGGGAGGGAGAGAGAGAGAGAGAGAGAGAGAAGATGAGAGAAATAAATAAAATTAGAGAAGGGCAGAAATAACCCATTAAAATTTTATGTTTATATGAATACAAACGTAGAAATATAGATAAATGGGTAGAATGATAAACATAGAAGTGTTGAAAGTCAGAAGACCGGGATAGATAAAAAGAAAGAGAATAAGAAGGGGAGAGAGCGAGAGAGAGAAAAAAAAGAGAGAGAGAGAGAGAGAGAGAGAGAGAGTGAGAGATAAGTTGTAACAACAGACAGGGAGAGTCAGACAGAGAGTGAAAGAAAAAGATTGGAGACAGTAAAAGGCAGGGAAAGAGAGTGAGGTAAAGGAAAAACAAAAACAGAGAGAGAATCGGACAGAGAGAGAGAGAGAGAGAGAAAGACAGACAGACAGAGAGTAAGAGAGATAAGTTGTAACAACAGACAGAGAGAGTCAGGCAGAAAGTGAGAGAGAAAGATTGGCGACAGGAGAGTGAGATGAAGGAAAAACAAAAACATAGAGAAAGAATCGGATAGAGAGAGAAAAAGTGAGATAAAAGAAAAACAAAAATACAGAGATAAAATCGGACAGAGAGAGAGAGAGAGAGAGAGAGAGAGAGAGAGAGAGAGAGAGAGAGAAAGAAGTTGTAACGACAGACCGGGAGAGTCAGGCAGAGAGTGAAAGAGAAAGATTAGAGACAGAAAAAGGAGAGAGAGTGAGATGAAGAAAACACAGAAACATAGCGAGAGAATCAGAGAGAGAGAGAGAGAGAGAGAGAGAGAGAGAGAGAGAGAGAGAAAGAATATACAGAAGCATAGAAAGTGATGAATAAAATTATAAGACAACAGAAATAAATCACTAAAAGAAGCATATTTACGTACAAAGACAGATTTGTAGACATACAGATAAAATGATGATTATAAAGTGTTAAAAAACAGAGAGACCTATAATAAAGAAAGAGATAAAAAGTCATAATTCCCATTAGATTCTATCCAAATTCGGACATTTAAACAGCCGCGGAAACGCATAAAATATCTTTTTTTATGTTAAATCATAAAACTTTTACATTTTATGTTTATAAGTGAAAAAATAAGAATTGAATCAACTAGAACACTTTAAAAGTTTTATTTTTATATCTCATATTTTAATTAATTCAAGAAGGTCAAATATATACCATTACGTGCAGTTCATAGTGTTCTAAATCCCTAAAAATATATCCTGTAAATCATTGGAACCGTTGCAAAGTTGTAAGTATTTTTGGGATTTTCTAAAAAAATTGGACACCTTCCCCCCCCCCAAAAAAAAGAAATTTATTCGACGGTTTTGGAGGGTGTGATAAACGAATTTTTATTTTGGTTCTTACTAAAAAATATCTTTTAACCCACTTTGCCAAACGCGAAATCCATATACTGCCGATCAAATGCCAGCTATTTACGTAAATACAATTATTTTGTGACTGATCAACTTTGCAAAATAAGCAACAACAAAAAATCACTATAAATATCGCCCTAGGGGATGATATTTATATCTTACTAATACAAAAGCAGAAAAGGTTTTCAAGTATTAAGTGGAGAAGCAAAATAGGAAAAAACTTAGATCAGCCTGACGTTTTCTACTAAATTTCAATTTTTTTTATCTTAGGGACAATAATGATTATGTTGATTTTTATTGGCAAATATTTAAGAAAGGAAAATTAAAAATCATTGTAATTTTTAAATAAAAGTCACTTGAATTTTGATTGTTGTAAGACGACAAAGGAAGAAACCAAGTTATTTTCTACCCTTTGGCCCAAAAATTATGCGACAGGAGGAAAAAAACGCGTCGACTTACCGAGGCCAGGATCCGACTGCACTTGCAACTTCAATATTACAGATATGCATTGGATAACGGAGATATGTTCCAGTTGGATGTACATAACTGCTGTAGACCGATTTAGAGTTAACGCGCGGGGAAATTGTCGCCTCGCTGCAGAGCAGGGTGGGGCGCCCATAGAAACAGACTCAGGAGGAAAAAACACCCCGGCTACAGGACAATGGTTGGAGAAAGGACTGCCCCACCATGATACGACAATTAAGACACAGACAGCCGTGTCTAAGTGATTGATTTTTTGATGTAGCAATATTGTTATATATACCGGGCCGGCGAAGGAGACAGCATCAGTCCAGTGTTGATCACCGACCAAGATACACGGTGAACAGGATACAAAATCACTTAAATATGAGGGTGAGTTTCAGATCTAATTCAACTTGTTCCGACAGAGTTTAATAGCTAAACTTCAAGCTTTGAAATTTCAACTTCAGAAGGCTTAAGGCAACTTAAATTTGTTGTTTAAAACATGACCGATCTCAAAAATTCAATTCTAACAATTTTAAATGTTCAAGAATAATAGATTTTAACTTATATAATAAAAATTCACTGCACAGTACAAATTTATATTGTAAAGCTATAACGTTAAACACAAGTACAATTAAACAAAGAAAATATGCTTCGCAGTGAGTAGGAATGTTTTTCTTCATAAAATAATTATAATTAAAAATTCAATATGTTGAGTTAATACTTCGTCTATTATATGATGACAAGATAAATTCTACCGAACACGCTCCACCGGGTGTTTCTCCAGGTCAGATCTGGTGGTGGCGGAACATAGGCAGAAAATTGGCGATAATACTCAGCTCCATGTAGTTGTTGCACTACCATGTTTGCGTCATAGTATTTTGTAACGCGGTGTGTATCTCGGTACTATGTTTTTTCCTTCATGCCTTTTCCAGGAAATGCGTAACCCGTTTCTAGTCGCAGCGCTAGCGGTTGCAGTTACAGCAAGTTCAGTCCAAGTCGCGGTGGTCAGTCCTGTTGGCACTTCACCTAACACTTACCCCGATCTAAAAGCCGAAGCGACAGGGTAAAGCGATTTATCGATATACTAAAATAACCAGGGAAGTAGATCGCTCAATCCTCTTTTAAATTTTTCAGAGCTTTGGGGACCAAATACCTGGGTGATAACTCCGGTGACGATACGATCAACCATGTTCATTATCATTCAGGCAAAGTCGATCACGTCCACAAACACGACGGTCACTTAGGACATCAGCACAAGCATCACGGTGACCTCGGACACGGACACAAGCATCATGGAGAACTGGGACACGGACACAAGCATCATGGAGAATTAGGACACGGACATAAGCATCACGGTGACTTAGGACATGGTCATAAACATGGCGGTGACTTAGGTCACGGACATTCTCACGGAGGTAGCGTCGGCCATGGTCATAAACATGGCGGTGACTTAGGTCACGGTCATTCTCACGGAGGTAGCGTCGGCCATGGTCATTCACACGGCGGAAGCGTCGGACACGGACATTCTCACGGAGGAAGCGTCGGACATGGACATTCACACGGAGGAAACCTTGGACATGGTCATTCACACGGAGGAAACCTTGGACACGGACATGCACACCGAGGTAGCGTCGGACACGGACATTCACACGGAGGAAACTTAGGACATGGGCATTCACATGGTGGAAATTTGGGACATGGACATTCACATGGAGGAAACTTAGGTCATGGACATTCACATGGCGGAAGTGTCGGCCACGGGCATTCACACGGAGGAAGCGTCGGCCACGGACACTCTCATGGAGGTAGTGTTGGACATGGTCATTCACACGGAGGGAGTGTCGGACACGGACATTCACATGGAGGAAGCGTAGGTCACGGTCACTCTCACGGAGGAAGCGTAGGTCACGGTCACTCTCACGGAGGAAGTGTAGGTCACGGTCATTCTCACGGAGGAAGCGTAGGTCACGGTCACTCTCACGGAGGAAGCGTAGGTCACGGTCACTCCCATGGAGGAAGCGTAGGTCACGGACATTCTCACGGAGGTGATGTAGCACATGGTCATTCCCATGGCGGTGACTTGGGACACGATGAAGTCCATGAAGGCAACATTGGCCATGGCCATACTCACGGCGACGACGACGGAGGAGCTACAGGCGGCGGCGGTCTTGGAGGTGGTCTCGGAAGTGGACTTGGAGGTGGTTTCGGCGGTGGGCACAGTAGTGGTCTCGGAAGCTTCGGGGGACACAGTGGTTTCAGTAGTCTTGGTGGTTTGGGTGGCCACAGTGGTTTCAGTGGTCTCGGAGGTTACGGCGGCCACGGTAAATCCGCAGGTCTCGCATCTGCCGTTTCCTACACGGTGCATCACGCAGCTAAAAAGTCAGACGACGTACCCCTGGCGCCTAAATCATCCAATTCGGTCAGTTATCAACTATTTGACCATGGATTTTAAGAGAAAAATTTTCAGCACCACTTAACCTATGTAGTGCATTTGTTATCAATATTGCTAATAGTTCACATCGTTGTGATTTTAAACCAAAGTGTTTCATTTTCTAGTATATTTCACACTTTATGTTGTGGTTGTTATTGTTTATTATAGTAAAATAAAAGAAATTTGTATTTAAGCCTTGCTTTTTCTTCTCATCCATAATTGAAACCTAGCCAAAACGATAAATTACAAATATATATGAGGGATTATTCTGATATGACATGAGAGGTATTTTCGACTTGCTTTCATCAAATACATAGATACACACATAGATTGATAGATAGGAAGAACGAGATCGAAGAAACAACAGCCCTGTTACAAAGTTGTTTCAAACAGACAGACGTTAAAGACACTAGGGAAGTTAAAATCCATGGATACTCGAACAAGAAGAACAAAAAGGAACAAGCATCCGGCATAAAAATTGAATAACATCAATCAAAGAAAAAATGGATGATCTAAGAATTGAATGGATGTAGATTACAAACATGAGGGCTTATTTAGGAAGGATCGGAGTATTGAAGGTCATACTCTGTGGGGTTTCTGTTGGTAATTCATCATTAACTTTTTTTTAAATTCAGTTGAGTGTTAGGTTTCGGAAGAGGAGATAAGGATAACGGTTCTTCTAAAATGGCGGATGTGTCAATGTGTGGGGTGAAAACGATGGTAAGGTATTTAGCAAATAATGCTTTTTCAACATCAATGAATTTTTATTTGTAGGACAGTAGTCCTTTGGAGCGAGAACAGTTGATTTGTCTTTAGTATTAAGTTGTAAAATTTTCGATTTGTACGTCTTTTAGTGTTTTCAGTTCTCGTCTTAACCGTTTGCTAAAAGTGTTGATGTATACATGTGGTATTTCTCTGCAGATCTACCAAAGGGTGTAGGGTGTCGAGCAATCGTAGGGGGGTCAGAGGATAGTACAGTTGTGCCATGGGCAAAAGTTGCAAGGTGGGTGAAGTCGGGACATCTGTGTTACAAAGAATATAAAAGATTGGTAGAAGCACGCTGCTCCCTTGACTTAAATGTTTATTTGGTGTTATTGGTTATATCAATGGGAACTTATTAGAAGAAATTTGAGAAAGAAAAAAGTTTTAAGTAGTGTCGAGCTAAGAAATAAAGCCTAATTACAGATGAATAACATACGATTATTTTTAATTATTACTAAGCAGATGTGAATCGAGAGATGTATTCAATTTAACTAAGGGGTACAAAAACAAGAACATAGCTGTCATGTCAGTTAGCCAAGCAGCCATCAAAGCACTAACCTCAAACATTATTAGTTCAAAGATGGTGTTGAACTGCAAAACCAAAAACATATTAGGTATGTAGAACAAAGTCAGCCTCTGCAGGTCCCAGGACACGAAGAGTAGTAGGCATCGAAAAGCGGAAACCCGTGCAAGAAAAGAGGCTGCTATTCGGCTGATAGGACACGAACCCTTCTATGGCATAGGAACCCGTACTCGGAGTACTTTAGAAAGAAGGATTAAACAAATGGGGAACAATAGAAATCATTCACTGACAAACAATCAAAGAATCCGCTAAAAAATTTTGGAAGGAAAGAAGTAACACAATGTATCAAAGGAAGCAGGAAAAACTGCGAATCCTAACAGGATTTTTAACAGGACATTGTAAACTAAACGGACATTTAAAGATTGGCATAACCCAGCCCGGCACGTGCAGATTCTGCAAAAAAGCAGAGGAGACACCAACACACCAATTAACAAAATTTGGCTATACTTGCCCGCAGGAGGAACTGCTTTGGGACGTACAATGTAACGATAGGAGAAATTCAACTACTGAAAGAGGGCTTACTAATCAAATTCCTTGATGTACTAGAACCCACCGGTGTGCTATTGGCATAGAACGGGGGGTACAACAGCTCTAAAAAGGGCGCAGTATAATTCACACCCTGACTAACAAATCTACATGGAAAATCACATCACAAGGCACAAAAAACTGTATTTGAAAGTAGACTTATTTTTTAAAATGTTGATAGAATTATAAGAAATAAAATAGTTTCTTGAGAATAGCACAGGATTCCTTTTGACAAGGATGTGACGTCATACTTTTACATATGACGTCACAGTTTCTTACAAATTGAAACCCGTTGTCGTGCCTGTCCCGGACATTCCATAACCTTCCTAAACGTTAACCTTTCTTGAAGAACTTTATTATGTAAACTTGGAATATGAAAAGTAGTTTATTTTGTGCTTATTCTGTTTGAATGGATGAAAGCTCTCAAACGAAGAAATTAATAAACTACGAGTAATAAATCGCATTGGATTTCTAGTCAGGATTAGTTAGCTTTCTTCGATTTCATCGTATTATTTGGTTTGATTATATTTTTCTACACTGAAGGACATTTGATGTGATTTGTTTTGTGCCGGTAACATGTACCGCAGTGACACTTTTAAAATACTAATAATATAATGAAAAAAATATTTGATGTTCAAACTGTCTACTGATTGATGGTTTACCATACAAATATGAGCCAAGGTGATAATGTTTCTGCCAAAAATGGGGAGGAGACCCAGGAAAAAACGAGTTTGATCGTTAACTATTTGCCTAAGAGTTTCATGCAAGAAGATATTAGAAAATTGTTTTCTTCAGTGGGTGAAATCGAGAGTTGCATGCTTATGCGAGACAAGGAAGAAGGTTGTAGCCTTGGGTATGGATTTGTAAACTTCAAGTATTCGCAAGACGCCGAAGCAGCCATAAACAAACTCAACGGTCTCAAATTGCAAGAAAAAGTTCTTAAAGTGTCGTTCGCAAGGCCATGCAGCGATGCAATAAAAGGAACGAATGTGTACATAGCAGGCCTCCCTTGTAAGATCACAGACGCTGAACTGCTTTCGACATTCAAGAAATTCGGCTGCATAATCGACCACAGGATCCTCAGGCCGAATCTCGACCTGGTGGATCCGAACGCGGCAAGAAGTGCCGCCCTGATCAGGTTTGACAAACGGGACGAGGCATTGCTCGCGATCAACCAGTGCAATGGAAAAACCCCTCCTGGTATGCCGTCTCCCCTCGTAGTCAAGTTCGCCAACAGCCCCAAGCTAAAAGCACAGAAGAGATCGTTCATGGAATTCACACCGATCGACCATCCGCCGGGGAAGATGATGGTACCTTTGAGCAAGCCATTCCCCCCGTACCCTCCCTTAGGAGCACCGATGGGATTCTTAAACAATAGCT
This sequence comes from Cimex lectularius, assembly GCF_000648675.2. NCBI lineage: Eukaryota > Metazoa > Arthropoda > Insecta > Hemiptera > Cimicidae > Cimex > Cimex lectularius. The sequence continues at coordinate 123,904 of NW_019393055.1, read as the reverse complement.
GGAATGACTACAACCACCAGGAGGTAAAACCGCTTAATGCCAACTATTCCAACGGCCAGGAAGAAGCCTGGCCGCTCTTCGTCTTCAATCTAGGATCAAATGTAGAAGAAGGCGACCTCTGGCAACTCTTCGGACCTTTCGGTGCCATCAAGGGCATCAGAGTTATCAAAGATAAAGGCTTCGCTTTTGTCAACATGATCAACTGGTTAGATGCAAAAATGGCCATTCAATCTCTCAACAGAACCAATTTCAAAGATCGAATAATTCAAGTATCTTTTAAGATTTCTAAAAATAAATACTAACTCTCTTCCCATTCCTCTTTTGTATTTATTTTTGTCTTTATCAGATTTATTATTACGACCTGCCTCTTATGTATAATATTTTTTTTTTTTTTTTAATTCACAAGAAATACCAAGCAAGTTAAATTTTTCTTTCGATTGTAGACTCTTATAGTTTAAAATAAAATGAAGTCAAAAGAAACGAGTTATATTTTTTTATTTACTTTACAATATAACAATTATTTTTAATTGATGAAAATTAATTGTCATTTGTTAAAAAAAATTGCATTGATTTTATCATGATTAAATAATGTTTATATTTTTTGCTAATATAATTTTGCTTGGCCCTATGCTTTTTGAATAATATAATGACAATTATTGAATTTACTTTTTTTTCTATTAATGAATTATGAGTTTCTAAGCTTTTTCATTTTTTCTTGTTTGCTGTACACAGTTTTCTTTTCTTTGTCCGCCTTTTTTCAAAAATTATACAAATTTCAACTGAGGTGCAGAAAAAAAGCAGCTCTTTAGCCCTTTGACCTTTGCGACCATTGTATTTTCGGTCAGAAAGAATAAATGTTAGAGTTGGTTTCTTGTAATCGATAGTAATGATGTTCAATTAGTCATGGTGCTTCCTAATGTTAAATTGTGAAAAAAAAATTCTTTTTGACGATTCGTTTCTCAAACATTCGCAATGATTTGTAATAAAATTTGTTCTCGACTATATAATTATCATTATTTTTTAAAACGGCAATAAGTAGCAGTTTCAACTATTATGTTTAGATCAAGTGTTTATACTCAATGTACAATTTATAAGTGACTGTTATGTATTTATTATTATGATTATTAACTTGAAATTGTTTTTCATTACCAGCCTTACTTGAGTCGGACTTGTACGGTTTGAGTAATAAAACGATTAAAGTTATTACAGGCTATTTAATTTCATTTATGTTTTTATTTCCTTAGCCGTTCATCATAGATCAATGGCTTTATAATTTAAAAAATGTTAGATCTTGTGACTTTTATATTTGTTTTTGCATTGAGGGAAGAAACTATGTACAAAGTAGTGGATTGAGAAAAGTACCTTTTAATCCATCTGTTTAATATTTCTTTCTGTATATTAAGAAGAATTTTGCAATAAAAAGTTTTTTATTTAAATTTGTCTAACAATTATTCAATTTACAGTTTATTTAGTTCCTTCTGTTTGTTATATTATGATTAAACACTGCATTATTTATTATATTTGTTTTAACTTTTTTTTTCGTAGCCAATTAAAGGTTAATTTCTGAGTCTGGTGTACTGTTGAAGTTAGTATAATTAATAGTAGATAATCAAAACGAGTTGGTAACCAATTCGTAAGTTTGTAAAGTTAATAATCTCTATTTTAAAAAATTCTCTTAATTTCCACTTCATATTGGCATTTAGCTTGCCATTTTTTTTTATTTTTTTTTTTATTGGTCTTATGAACTGCATATTAGCAATTGTACGATTCTGTTGTTTTGTCATAGGGGAGAATGGTAGCATAAAAAAAGGGCCAGGGGTGATGGCGGGAATCAAACCCACGATTTTGGGGTCTACCAGCTCGGCTACCATGGTCTCCTATTTCATGTATTTTTTTAATATTCCAATATCGATATTTCATCAGTACATAACACCATTTGGCCGAACCAGGGTTCAGGAAAAGCAAGAAATATGGTTAATAATGAAGGACCCACGATCGATCCTTGGAGGGAAGGCATTGGTTATTCTATTGTAGGGAGATGAATGAGAGAATTGGAGGACAAAAAGACTCCAATTAGGCTTCTTTCCTAGCTTTTTCACACTGTTATAAAAATTTCCATAAATCATAAAGATGGAAATCTAGGAAGTAGGGTTTTTATATTCCCGAGCATTCTTCCTCCTTGCATAACCTTCAAATCAGTCATTGAATATTCCCAAAAGACAATTATCGCACTACTGCCAAGCTTTCAGCATTTATTATACCTTCCTCAGAGCTCTATATTCATAAACAATATTCATTATAAATGTATAATAATAACTGGACTTAAAATAGTTCTCATTTTCCATTTTTATTTGGTTATTTGGATGCTAAGTCAGTTGAAATTTATATATACTTTTTCTTTTTTACAAGTAAACTTCTAATAGGTATTGTCTTTAAAGAAATAGATAAATATGTAAACAATTAAACATGTTTGGTTTTGCCAGGTGCAATATGGAAAGTGTGTAAAGCATACTCATCACATGCTTACTTAACCTGAATCAAGGCACTTCTCCTTTTCTTTTTTCAATCCATCTGAGATGAAACAATTCCACATTTGTTTTTGTTATCGCAAGAATAGATTCAGGGCCTATTGCAGATTCTTCTTCTTGCCAGTTTGTCTGCATTTTTCTTACCCAAAATTCCTTTGTGTCCTAGTACCTAAGATATAATCAGGATGTTGCGTTTTCTTAGGAATAGGAGTTTTTTGAATGCATTCATTTTGATGTGACGGCTGCTTTACTATCTGTTCAGTCTTAATTTTTTTTGAAATTTTTGTCCGAAATTTATTTTTATTTTAATGTTATTAAAGATGAGATGATGTGTCAACTTGCTGTTGAACAACTTGGAAAAAAGGATCTTCGGTGAGATCACAACAGAAAGACAATTATTTTAGTTTTTGCCGAGCTTTCAATGATTATATCAGGGCTTTAACTCGATGAGTGTTGAAATATAACTTAAGAACAAGAAACTGCATTTTTTAATAGGATTATTTAAAATCAGGTGAAGCTGAGTATCTCGGTTAAAATATACATACAAGTACATGCCTCTTTTTTTTAAACAAAATTACTTTTTCTCCAGGTACATTTGAATATCAGTGAAATTTGAGTATCACAGTTAAAATTAATTAAACTATTTTTAAATTTTAATATATATAGATAACTTAAATTAAAGTGCTAACTTCTACCACAAGGGAGTGTAGTCACCTAATTTTAAATAATCTAAGTTAAAACCCTGATGATGATGATATAATCGTCAAAAGCTCGGCAAAAAATTAAAGAATTGTCTTTCTGTTGTGACCTCTCCGAAGATCCTTTTTTTCAAGTTTATTTTAATGTAATTTATGGCCAGGCTTTCTAATTGTGTAAAAAAGCCTTTTAATACTGTAATTGTTGTTCATCTGAGCCTCTTGTGTTATACATTAGTGCTACATTTCCAAATCCAATAATTATATTTATTTTTTCTTTCTCTTTAGGTATCTTTATCTCACACTCTATCTCTCATTTTCCATATTACACTTCTTTCCTACTTCCTCTTTATTCTCTTTGTTCACTTCTACAAATATTCTTCCATATTTTTTAATATTTTTCAAAAGATAGTTCCTACTCACAGTTAGTTGTTTTCAGTGATCTGGATTTCATGCTTATAGCTCGTCATCAGGTTGAAGGAATTTACACCACGTCTCTCGACACGAATTGTAAGAGTATTGTTTATAGTGCAGAGCATTGTAGTATATAGTAGAGTATTAATCCTTTTTTTTTTTTTTTTTTGTTAAACAGGTTTATAATTATTTCCTTTTAACTTTCTGATAATTAATTCAAACTTTTTTATGTGAAAATGCCCTTTTAAAACTGTCATTATTATCTGTACTTCTTGTATAATGGATTAGTGTTACAATTACAAAAGTAATAATTATAATAATTTTTTCTGTCATTTTAAGCATCTTTACCTCACTATTTCTCATTTTTCATATTATAATTTTTTTAAGCTCTACAATATTCTTTAACGGTCATATTATTTGCTTTTATCTGTCTGAGAATTAATTATATTTAGCTTTTTTTTAATGTCATGTCCAACATTTTTTTTCCAAATTTTCTAGTTATGTGAAGACGCCTTTTAAAACTGTCATTGTTATCTGTATATCTTGTATAAAGGATTAGTGTTACAATTACAAAACTAATAATTATAATAATTTTTCTGTCATTTTAGGCATCTTTATTTCACTATTTCTCATTTTCCATTTTATAATTTTTTAAGCTCTACAAATATTCCTTTATTTGCTTTTATCTGTCTGAGAATTAATTATATTTAGCTTTTTTTTATGTCATATCCAACATGACTTGCCGCCAAAATTTTTAATTATGTGAAAAAGGCCTTTTAATACTGTCATTTTATCTGTAATCTTGCATAATGGATTAGTTTTACAATTACAAAACTAATAATTATAATAATTTTTTCTGTCATTTTGGGCATCTTTATCTCACTATTTCTCATTTTCCATATTATAATTTTTTTTTAAGCTCTACAAACATTTCTTTAACAGTCTCATATTTTTTGCTTTTATCTGTCTGAGAATTAATTATATTTAGCTTTTTTTAATGTCATGTCCAACATTTCCACCAAAATGTTTAATTATGTGAAGTAATAATTATAATAATTTTTTCTGTCATTTTAGGCATCTTTATCTCACTATTTCTAATTTTCCATATTATGATTTTTTTAAGCTCTACAAATATTCCTTTAATAATCTTATATTATTTCCTTTTAATATTCTGAGAAGTAATTATATTTACCTTTTTTTATGTCATGTCCAACATGACTTGCCGCCAAAATTTTTAATTACGTGAAAATGCCTTTTAAAACTGTCATTATCTGTACGTCTTGTATAATGGATTATTGTTACAATTATAAAACTAATAATTACATCCATTTTTTTCTGTCATTTTATGTATCTTTATCTCACTAACTCTCATATTCTATATTATACTTTTTTGTTCAGCTCTACAAATATTCCTCTATATTTTGTTGTTGTTAAACCGACTTATAATTATTTTCTTTTACCGTCTGAGAAATAATTATGTTTAGGTTTTTTAATGTCATGTCCATCACCAGATAGTATTTTTAATTATATGAAAAAGCCTTTTAAAACTGTTATTACGTGATCCACATCATGTGTGTTTCTTATATAATGAATTAGTGTTATAATTATAAAACTAATAACTATCTTTATTTTTTCTGTCTCTTTAGGCATCTTTATCTCACACTCTATCTCTCATTTTCCATATTAAACTGTTTTGCGTGCTTTTTTTATTCAGCTCGACAAATATTACTCCATATTTTTTGTCATCTTTTCGAGAATTATTTAGTTTTTTAATGTCATTTCCTGTCATCACTTGTACCAGTCTTTTTAATTGGGTGAAAAAGCCTTTTAAAACTGCCATTGTGTGTTCCTCATTTGGACCTCTTGTGTAATAAATTAGTGTTACAATTACAATACTAATAGATAAATTTTTTTTCTGTCCGTTTATTCCTTTCTTTATTTCTCACTCTGTACCCTTCCCTTTTTCTTTTCCTGTGTGCTTTTTTCTGCTCTATTTTTGTCTTTTAATTTTCTACTTTTTTATTTGCATTTAATGTCACCCCTGTGCCTTCTAACTTTTTATTTAATAGAAAATTATAGTTTTTCTATTTTTATTTGTGGATTATTCCTTAGAACAAAGCAATGACATGTTATTTGACAAATCAAGGATCAAATCATATTACAAAAGTATGATGTATATTACATAGTTACATATATATGCATAGTTAAATATAAAATAATTAGCTAACTTTTACTGTTATCTTTATCTAATCTTGTAAAAAAACTCATGTTTCTCAAATATTTTTTCTGACCTTTAAACTGTCTTGAGATGACATAATTTGAATACATTTAAACTCATTTAAATATTTGCTTCAATATATATTAATATAATATATGAAGGTACATAAAATGTACAGAATAGAATGATATATCGGGTTGTCCGGAAAATAATGCAGGATTTTAAGTTTTCATTAAAAAAAATCTATATAAAATATTCTGTTTACGTTTACAGGATTACTCNATGGGAAATTATTTTGATTAAAGAACATTGCTTTAAAGTAACTAGTTTCTTTTTTTTTGTTTAATACCAAAATCCTGCATTATTTTCCGGACAACCCAATATAAAACGATTATTTGAAGATCGTGAGGTGCGGTCTGGTGTGACGTAGGTTTAGAAAAAATTTATCGTGTCAATGTTTCAATCTTTATTCAGATCATCTAAAGATATATAAAACTTTGATTGTGTTCAATAATTTGTGGCATATTCTTTGGCTTTTATAATGTGTTCTCCATCAGTATTTAAACTTTGTTGCATCTCCTGATGTCTGATTATTCATCTGCTCAAACTGACCAAGTTCTTAGACTGTTTATGTGCCTGTTTTTTGTATTTTGAAATGAAAGTTAGAATTTGAAATGAAACTGTTATTTTTCGCTGTGTAGAATAACCAGTGTCCCCAAAGGATCTATCTTGGGTCCTACATTGTTCTCTTTTTTTCCTGCTTTACCCGAACCCTGTTGCAAAATGTTGTCATACGCTGATGAAATGTCAACAAGCTAAATGCCAAAGAAAAAGCATTAGGAAGGCAAATGTTATCATACATAAAACTAAAATTGTTTAAATTTCATTTGTCAAAATTCCATAATGGGTATTTTGATCCAAACAGTTGAAACAAGCTTGAGATGCCTTGTTCCAACCAAAATGTGGCAAATTCCACAAATTGAAACTGAGAAACAAAACCCAAATAAAAGAATTGTAGCAACAGCAGTCAAAGCTGTCAATGACTAGTACTTCTTAAGAAAAGGATCGAGTCAGTTGAACTGAACTAAGTAACTAGGAGTAGGAAGGGTGCAAAGCTTGGGTTTTGAATAATGATAATAATAAAACTCATTTATTATTAAATTGTATTTATTAATAAAAAAAGGTATAAAAAAATTTAATTTATTGACGATGAATCAGTCACTTATTAACATTTGATTGACAAATACTTTAACGACTATATTTTGTACTAGAATATACGAGGTAACTGAGATGAGTGGTGATGATTGATGGGTATTTACAGCTGCACCATTTTTTTATGATACAGGATGTTTTTAAAATTCTGCTCTTGGTTTTATAAGTTCGCCCAAGTAACTCAGTCCCATCCGTGCCAGCCGTGGTCGTCGTGGTCGTCATGGTAATAGTGTCCTCCATAGCTGCCGGTATGGGTATGGGTGTGGGTGTGCGTCTTGACGTAGACTGGAACCTTGTGATGGTGGTGCACGGTGTGCACGTGGTATGGCACATGAATCACGTAGTGAGTGCTGAAAAATTTTATGAAAAAAATTAATTATTTCTTGTGATTTTATTTTTGAGCTTTATTCTTTTAAGGTTATTGAGTATATGAGATACTTTTAATAATGGTTTGAGGACTTTACAATTGTTTTTGTAAGTTCATTGGGAAAAGTAATGGAAATAATGGGTAAAAAAAAATAATAATAATAAATATAAAATATGGTAAGTAATGGAAGTAATGGGAAAGTAATGGACTTTTGAATGTTCTGAGAACTTTACAATTGTTTTTGTAAGTTCATTGGGAAAAGTAATGGAAATAATGGGTAAAAAATAAAAAAAAAATAATAAATATAAAATATGGTAAGTAATGGAAGTAATGGGAAAGTAATGGACTTTTGAATGTTCTGAGAACTTTACAATTGTTTTTGTAAGAATATTGGGGAACGTAATGGAAATAATGGGTAAAAAATAATGCAAATAAAAAATGAAAAAAAAAAAATATAAAAAAATAATGGCAAGTAATGGGAAAGTAATGGACTTTTGAATGGTCTGAGGACTTTACAATTGTTTTTGTAAGTACATGGGGGAAAGTAATGGAAATAATGAGTAAAAAATTATGAAAATGAAAAAATAAAATAAAAAATAATGAAAATAAAATAATGGTAAGTAATGGAAGTAATGACAAAGTACATTGACTTTTGAATAGGCTGAGGACTTTACAATTGTTTTTGTAAGTTCATTGGGGAATTAATGGAAATAATGGGTAAAAAATAATGAAAATAAAAAATGAAAAATAAAATAAATATATAAATAAAATAAAAAATAATAAAAATAAAATGATGGTAATTAATGGACTTTTTAATGATCTCATGAAGTCCAACTTGGTTATACAAGACCCAATATATTTTTTATTTTATTTTATTTTTTTAAAGATAATTGTACACTTGGCTGTAATGTGTTAATAGAGGCTTTATATTATCAAGGTTTTTATCTAAAATCAATAAAAATTTGTAATTTTTATAATTATTTGTTACAATATTGGATGAATGGGATGAATGGATATTCTTCGAGGTTAGAATTTTTGCTCAAAAGCCAAACAATTTTTGGACGAAGAAAGGCACAAGTTACAAGCAAAACGTAATTATATATCATGTTTTTAGATATGTAGATGATTGTTAAAGAAAAATTTAAAGCGTGGTCGAAAATAACAGACATCTTCACAATTGGCACTGTCCTAGCGTCGGATGATCGATGGACCTGTTGGAAAATCGATAAATGCTATCGGCTCAGTTACGCGGATATAGCAATTATGCTGTTATGCTCTGCACTTGCAAGTTCGAAAGGCATCCGATTACATCTGGACCCCAGAACCAGCTCCCTTTCACGAGGAAACGGTCCACTTGAACCCTATTTTCAAATGCTAGAGAAATCCGTATGTACTTCCGGAAATAACAGGATATTTGAACGATCATTACGTGACACGCCGGTTCGATATGTAAAGAAACAAATAGAAAATAAAGAAAATTTGAAAGGAACAAGATATACCACCAGGTCATCACACTCTTGCTGTATATCCTTGTCAGAAAATTTTCAGTACTTTATCACTGAAGAATCAGACTTTCAGCTTCTAAGGGATTATCTAGTTGAAAAGAAAATTTTTAATTGAACTTACTGTTTTCCGTATCCGCCTGGGGTAGGGAACGATGAGACGACTGCGACGAGGGCGAGAAGGAGGGCGACCTGAAACCGGAAGAATTCAGTTATAACTGGGTCGAAAAACCTGTCCTGAGCCAGGAAGAGTGACCCAGGGTTATTATGCTATTATGCAACTTGCAATATAATGTCCCGATGCAAAACTTGACTCGATCCCCGGGCAGACCCTTCCAGCCCAATAATCCGTCGACACGCCTTGTTTTCAGCATCGTTTGCTTCTTTACGTTTCTTCTTAAAAAAACCATCGTGATTTTCCCTCCGGCCAAATAAATTTTGCAGTGGATTACGTACAAATTGTGGACTGAATCGAAACTTGAGAAATTCACGCTACTACTCTTGTTTTCCGCTTAATTAAAACAGCATTAATTAATTGTTTATTGCTATTATTCAATTCCATGTAGAAAATGAGAACCCTTTCAACTTATTACACTCGTTGGTTTCAGAACAATTTTTTGCAAGTATATAGTAGTCATTCAATTAATTAAGGTTTTTAGTTGAGGTAAAAAAGTCAGTGTTATGAGCGGGATTCGAACCCACGACCTTCGGCTTGATACGCCGCTTCTCTACCACTTGAGCTATCGTGACTTCGCTAAGTCGGGGGGAAAATTCGAAAGGTAGGTTGAGATGAGAAGTTAGTGTCCGAGTGGTTCGAAGTCACGATAGCTCAAGTGGTAGAGTAGCGGCGTATCAGGCCGAAGGTCGTGGGTTCGAATCCCGCTCCTGACACTGACTTTTTTATCTCAACTAAAAACCTTAATTAATTGAATGATATTAATTGGCCAAGCGGACCACGAAAAATAGTGAATTTGAGTATACAGTAGTATTTGATCATTTCGGTCTGCCTACCCTCGCTTGTCAGACTCGTTTTGTCTTCCCGCCATCTTCATTGTGAGCCAACGCCCAGAATCTCATAATAAATCATATTCATTTAAAAGATGAAGTAGACGCTAAATTATAAATGCTTATCATTCAATTATTCTCACAAATTCGTAAAATTTTTCGTCAAAATTTACAAAAATAAATATTGCTGTTGAGCACTTTGAGAAATCCCTTTAAAAAATCAACTTTCGTAAAACTTAGCTACCTTGCTGATAGAGTAATAATTAATTACTTATTAACATTATTCAGATTTTTCTGATCAAACAATTTCTTTATTTTAGGTCAGTTTTGCTTTCAGTCAATAATCATGGAATTTTTTTATTGAATTTGACTCAAATTAAGCCTAATTAAAATTAGAGGGTTATAAACAAATTCTTTAATGTTCAGGCTAAAAAATTCATCCCTCGTGAAATCTGTCAATCCCCATAAACTAATAAAAAATTGATTAAATTCTTAAAAAATTGCCAATTAAAATTTAACTCTCAACACGACACACAAGGATGGCAGAAAAAAAAACCACTTTGAGCCCTGAAGATGATCTCAATAAAGATCGAAACGTCGGCACGATAAAGAAAACGTTTTTCTTAAACCTGCATCACACCAGACCGCATCTCACGATATCTGAATAATTAAAATTTAATACAAAAAAAATATTTTCTAGAACTTCACTGAGTCTACCAAAACTCTTCATAATCAGTACAAAAAATAAGCAAATAGAATAAAAATCGTGGGATTCTTTAAACTGTATATTCACGGGTAATCCATCTATTTTAGAGAAAAATATCTCATCATCAGCATAAAATTCGATCGAAACAGTAAGAATTAATTATCAAGATTTTTAAAAAAATAAAATCTCGAATTAAACAGTACAATAGATTTTAGGTTCTTATTCCTCTTTCGTTAGATTTTACATTCTCAGCACTTTTTCCCCATTTCACTATCGACTCCCTTATTTAATTATTTTTATTTTTATATAAATATATATTGCATTTTGTCATTAGATTCTTAGCTTCTCTTTATAATTTGTCATAATTTCTTAAACTGTCAAGACGATTAACACCGAACATTAGGGATTTTTATTTGTTTCCCGAGCCTGGAATTGTTCCGATGTCACATAAAATTTATGTTTATGAAACTATATCATCCCATCTGTAAAACTGTTAAATCTGGACGTCTTCAAAACAAACTTCCTTTTTTTCAGTTCTCAATTAAAAATTTAATAAATTTGTGTATAATTAGTATTAATTTAAAGGTGATACAGCAATTGGATCATTACAATAATAAATCAAAAAATCCTTCTACAGTTTATGATATTTTATAAGGTTTGAATTTTATTGTTTCTGTCTATTTTTTCCTGTAAGTTTTGAAAATTTCTACTTGATTTACGTCATGTAGTTTTTATTTTTTGGTATTCCCTGCATTAAAGTTAAAAGAGGTTTCGAAGCTGATTAAAGAAATCGTCAGGTATAAAACAAGACGGAGGCATTCTTGGACAGAAAGTTTCTCAATTAATGGACCATTTGTTTGTCCGAGTAAATGTCCAAATAAAAATAAGAACTTCTAGGTCACGTACTTTCTTCAACGAAGTGTTTACGAATGGAAATAGGGGAAGAAATGCTTTCAGGGTCTTAATTGGACTTTGTCGATAACGAGTCCTTTCATTCACCTTCGAACAGATCGTGAATTTTCCCGGTTTTGATCCTGACGACTCCAACCGTAATTCGATGTAAATTAGGAGTTTGCGAAAAAGCGAAGTAAAAAAATAAAACACAAGCGCACGAGCGTACTTTCTAATATCAAGCCACAACTTAACTATCCATCAAATACGCGATTTTTGCCCACGACTACTTTCCCGGTAGCAATTGCGGCTTTTGGAGAAAAAAATTCCGCCTATGATGGAATAACCGTATTAACGTTGAAATACCGGGCGTTCATTTATTATGGAACATAATCACTAAATGGCCAATTTCTCAGAATTCCTGGAAAATTCCTCGGCATGTGAAAGCGATCGGAAATTGACACTTTTATTCCGATCAGGCTTGTTTATACGCATATTAATTCTGACTTTTAATTTATAAGAATTTTTTTCTAAATTGAACAACTGTTAAAAGGCAAAATCAATATAAACTTTCAAAATTTTAGTACTATTTAAACAAAAATGGTAAAAAAAATGTAAAAAAATTGAAATGAAAGGAAAATAAGTATGAATTAGTAAAAAGGTTGATCTACTTCAACCCTGTACCGGGACGTTTTTTAATAAAGAAAATAAAACAAATAATCTAAAAACCAAAATTACTTGTCCGTGTAAAAACCAAAATAAAAATCCAAGTTAAATAAGTAAAATTTTTGAGAAAAAGTGGTTGGATTTAAGATTCAACCAGATTGGAAATAAAGGCAAATTTGCATTCATCCGTAAGTCAAGTTGAATTTAGTTGAAAGTTACATAAACATAAACAAGTGAAAAAAAAAGTCCAAGACTAGAAGAGCAAATAATTAAATAAAAATTATACATCAAGTAAATATCTATTAATATGAACAAAAAATAAACGCCACGTGAAAGTTATATTTATAGGAAGGGAAATAAAAAAGAACGAAAAATTTTAAGGCACTCACATTTATAGAAAAAGAGTAGAAAGTAAGTAGAAATACTTTGATTGAATATAAAAAATATTTTTCACATCCTACATGTATTTGTTAAATTGGAACAATGTTTGTAAATCCCAGGCCCTGAAGATGATCTCAATAAAGATCGAAACGTTGTCACGATAAAGAAAATCTTTTTCTGAAGACCCCATCTCACGATTTCCGAATAATCATCGACTAACGGTCACTAATCACCAAACATTTATAGAAAAAAAGAACCTATAAAAATTTAGCATGTTTGCCATCGGATTACATCATTTATCTAGATAACAGATCAAGTTCTAATTGAGAGAATCAAAAATCAAATCACGATTTTTTTAGTTGAATTTTTTCTAATAAGTGAAATTAATAAATGAACAGTCACACTGATGATGGAGAGAAGGCTAGACGCGACTGACAGGCCAACCGATAGGCAGATGAAAATGACTAGTAACGAACAAATTGACTGACACATTGATAAATAAAAGAAAGTTACGCATATAGAAAAATATAATATAAACTAATCAAACTACAGACAGCATTATACAATTTTTATCAATTCCATGAATAGAATATTTGATAAACATCAAAAATATTTTTAAAAAAGAAATAAAAATGCATCATTGTATTATGAGAATATTATTAGAAGATTAAAATAAAAAATCCCTCATATAACGGTTTTCCATTTGATTTTTCGTTGAGTTGAACCTGGGGGGGGGGATTTGCATGCAATACAGATAAAAATTTAAAATCCTAAAGGAATCCGATCACAAATATATCATAAAATAACATAACACATAGAAAAGATCGTAGGATAATCCAAATAATATATATTTTCAAAATTAGCGAAAATGCCAACGTATTTAAAGTAGAAATACTAGACTTGCACGAAATGAGAATATTGATAAAATTTAATTACTGGATAACTAGTGTCAAAATCAAAAGATACCTCAAAACAAAAATTGTTCAATTGGATTTTTTTAAAGGTGAAAATAATTTAAATGTGTATTGTCAGAAAGATGGATTAAATATTAATTTTAGAATCGACAATGTTCAATATTGTTTGACTGATCATAAATCATAAGGGAAAGTACGTGGAATATCAATAAAAAAAAAAGTCAAAATTGAGTGTTTTTCGTAAAATTTCAAAATTTGAATATAGGCTCAAATTTATCATTCTGTTATCGGGATTTATTTATCAGATTCAATTCACGATTTTATTTTAAATTATTTTAAATTTTAAACTTATTTATTTATGTACTAAGTTATTCGATGAAAGTAAGACAACACAAAGTGTAAGCTAATATTTTTTCCCTTTCAAATTTGATTTTAACAATGTAAACATTAATAAATGATTGAATTAATTTGTAGAGTGTTTCTATATGTTCGTAAAAATATAAAAATATTACCGAAAGTTTTTATTTAAAAAAAATATATATTAAATTCGTTTCTTTTTAGGTTCAACATTTTGTAGAGGACAGAAAGCTAAATATTCCGAAAATTTGGTTAAATATTTATGGAACGAACTGTGTATACGTATATAAATAATTTAATTTGTTTGTATATATAAACAAATTAATTTTTTGGTCATTTAAGAATAAATAATTTAAATAATTCCCTTGGTCCCACGGCGAGTCTTACAAGGCGAAAATTCGACGACTTACCGAAATCTTGAGGGATGCCATTTTTCTAGCTGTTTCTATTCCCTTTGGAGACGGTTTGTGAAGTCGTTTGTATCTGTAGAGTAGACGGTGCGTATATATAGTTAAAGTGTGGTGTGGTACAGGGCGGGGGATGCCATGCCGGCCGGTGGGGCACCTTTCATTGTGTAATCGCACCTTCCTGCTCTAAGGACCTTCCGCTTTTTCGCATTGCCGGTGAATCGGGGTTTTGCAATTGGTGGACGGCCGCGGCTGGAGGAGCGCCTCAGGAAGAAATTTTGGAAAAGTCAAGAAACCGAATAAAACCACAGAATTACTTCCAAGCCTAGTCCAGCTCCTGAACATAAGTCATTACACATTATCATGTTACGTATTACCAAAAATCTTGCATTTAAACAAATTTTTTTGTATTTTATAGGTTTTCCTACAATGGAATCTGATTTTTCACCCCACACTCTTTTCTTGTTATACAAAATTTCACGCTAATAAATACGTTACTACGGATATATTTCACAGTTTGATCATTAGAGGGTTTTTTTCTTTTCTTTTATTACCGTATAATAAAAATAGCAAGAATGGTACTGTTGGAATCTGCGGGGCAAGACGAGGGGATCTCTCTCTCTCACACTCTCTCTCTCTTTCTCTCTATTTCTTTCTCTCTCTCCCCCCTCTCTCTCTATCTCTTTCTCTCTCTCTCTCTCTCTATCTCTCTCTTTCTCTCTCACTCTTTCTCTTTCTCTCTCTTTCTTTCTCTCTCTCTCTCTCTCTCTCTCTCTCTCTCTCTCTATCTATCTGTCTATCTATCTATCTATCTATCTATCTATCTTTTTCTCTCTCACTCTTTCTCTTTCTCTCTATTTCTCTCTCTCTCTCTCTCTCTCTCTCTCTATCTCTATCTATCTATCTATCTATATATCCATACATGACAATGAAATAAAATCTAAACTTTGTTTACACAGTATAAAAAAAATCCTCAGCTGTCCAACAGTGTTAATGATGTTAAAAAATTTAGATTTAATTCAGAGAAATTATGAATGTTTATGTTGAACGACTGACATCGGAGTAGCAAAAATTGCGCTGGGATGACCCAACCCAAAAATATTTACTTTTTGTTTGCTACAAAATTCATTCATTGCTTTTACAGGAATCTTGAAGCAAATGCGATTTTTTTTTAAACGACGGTTTGGTTTTAAAACTTTTTATGTTCTAATCCATTGACCAAGTTACTTCTTTCAATTAATTATTCTTTTTATGTAAGGTCTTGGTTGAGATAGAAAAGGTGTCACTAGCGGGATTCGAAGACCTTACATAAAAAGAATAATTTAATGGATAATGATTTTTCACCCCAAACTCCTTTCTTGCTATACAAACTTTCACGCTAATAAATACGTTACTACGGCGATGGCTCAGAGATTTATCAGTGAAGATAGCGGTAGTGAAATGTCATTCAACTTTTTAACTCTGATTTTTTTTTAAATTTAATTTTTTGTTTTGTTTCTTTACTCTTGTTCACTATTACTTATTACCCAAAATTGTGGGGAGTTGTAATATTCCATTAATAAAAAAAGTTCTTATTCTAAGTTAAAATATAAATAGACTGTTATATAATAACCTAGAAATGAACGCACAATAAAGTCGGAAACTACACTCAAATTAGAAATGTGTGGTGTTTAGTGACCGTTCGTCAATGATTATTCGGAGATCATGAGATGCGGTCTGGTGTGACGTAGGTTTTAGAAAAACATATCCTTTATCGTGCCAACGTTTCGATCTTTATTGAGATCATCTTCAGGGCCTGGGATTTTCAAACATTGTTTAAATTTAACAAATACATGTAGGATGTGGAAAGAAAAAAAAATGAATTAATACAATGCAAAAAAAAATCTTTTTATATTCAATCAAAGTATTTGTTTTCTGATTGAATATAAAAAAACTTTTTTTTCATTGTATAAATTCATTTTTTTTCCACATCCTACATGTATTTGTTAAATATAAACAATGTAAATCCCAGGCCCTGAAGATGATCTCAATAAAGATCGAAACGTTGGCACAATAAAGAAAATGTTTTTCTGAAACCTACATCACACCAGACCGCATCTCATGATCTCCGAATAAACAATAACTAAAATTAGATTTTTTAAAAATCTCTTGGCTCCTAGGGCCCATTTGGTAAGAACGTTCCGACAGATGTTTAACATTTTTCAGTATATACTGCTCAAAAATGAATAGGTATATTGGCAATTTTGTAATATTTACTTTTCCATCTATTTTTATTTTGTTATAAATTACTTTAACGTTTATTAGAAGTTATGTTTTTTACTGAAGGAAAATTTAATTAATGGATTTTGAAAAAAAACAAAAAAAAACGGTTTAATTTCATAATTTTATTTATTGGACACAATATTTTTTTTAAACAATTGATACTAATAATATATAATGTTGCAACGCTATACTCAGTTGTTGCAGGTCAACTGGCTTCGGATGGTGATCGAAAAGCCTTCTCTGCAACGCACCCACATATGCTCAATTTCAAAAGTATGGAGAAAATGGGGGAAGGGGCAGATGGGAAATTCTCAGGCTTTGTAAACATTGATGAACAACTCTGCCTCTATGGGGTCTGGCATTGTCGTCCAGAAATCGAAAAACCCTGCCAATGAGATCCCTGGTTTGGGGGATGTATTCCTCCATAATTTCTTGGTCATAACGGACTGCGGTGAGGTCGCATTTGACATTATGGAGTCGAATTCGTCCTCCAGTGTAAGTCCCAGCCCAGACCATTACTGCACAAACTGGGGCATTGTCCGCACCTCCTGTTCTTGGTAGACCATCGCCAGCTATCACTATACAGACATCAGTAATAGTAGCCTCATCAGTAAACATAACAAGATTCCAACTTGTGTTCTATTCTAGGCGCTCGCTGCACGATATTCTCCTGAGTTGCTGGTGGCGGGCTGTTGCTGCAGGTCTCGAAGGTGCTACGATATGTGCTATTGATAAAGGCCTTGTCAAAACATCTCTCACAGCAATGACAATATCTCTGTCCTCCCTTCGTGGCAACCTCTTTAAAGCACAAGCTGCACTCGTGTCGGCCTAGGGTCGGCATGGGCGGCGGGTGCCTTAGCAGAGTCACACGAGGGCCAGTGCACTAGATTCTGTCTGCATAGACGGGGGAGGGTGTATGGCCATCTGTTCCACGGCGTAACTGAACATTGCAAATTCAGCCCTAGTTACACTGGGAATGGATTCGTAGTGGAAAGCTTGCGTATGGCCAGCGTAATTACCCCCGGCTTCACGGGAGACGTTGCGACCGGACGACAGCGTGTAAGCGTTGAGGACGCGACGATCATGCTGAATAGTCCCTCGAATGCGTGAGTAAGCGAACGGAAACGGGTAGTGAATCGGTATCTATGACTCGAGTATGTTTTTGCATTGTTGTGCGTATGACCAGCGTGGTACCCTTGGGGAAGCGAAGTATCGGACCAACTAGGCTGAGCCTATGGCGTCCCTCGAATGCGCATAGCAGGTGTAGGCTGAGCTCGATAAGAGATTTTACCGTAGGCGGTGCTCATCTAGGGAGTGGTTAGCAATTCCACTTTAAACTAAACCGCTGCTGGGGCTTTCCCGGAAGTTTCTACGCTAGGGGAGATACTCAGGGAGATAGAGTGGCCTTCTCTATCTAGGGAGAACTCGGGAGAACAGGCTGATGTATTTTGGCCTGTTAGCCCTTTGCGTGCGGCATACGACCCGATGCACAATGCGGGTCCGACCATTCGGAGTGAACAAGCGGAGAGCGAGGTTGTCTCGGCCCTTAGGGGCTGGGGCGCCTCTACACCATTGCTGCGACAGTAACACAATTCCGTCATATGCGGAGGTGCGTCAGCTCTCATCTTGAGAATCAAAACGTCCGATAAGGCCGAATAGGCCAGGTGCGGACGCTAAAGATCCTCTTGTCTTGTTGACGATGTTCTCGGGAACGGAATCTCTGTCCTCCCTTAGCGTAGTAATGCCCTGAGATCCACTATCAGGCCTCCTATTGGCACTCCAGTCTCTCGGAATCGGGCTAAAGCCCGGGAGATCACCCTCTTAAAATCTGCCTCTGCGATATCCACTTTCCGGTGTCCTCGATGACTCATTCTCACAATATTGCGAACTTCTGGTTCAAGATGATGTCTTTCCATATTTAAAGAGAATACAACTGGATTAAAATGAAGAAAAGACGAGAAAATGTGTTTGTTTACCAAATTGGTAATCTTTATGCTTGCTTTAAGTAAATCCATTATTAAAATTGAGGATTAACATTTGTTTTTGGTTTGTATTTTCTATTTTGTTTTATCCAACTAACAAGTTTATCAAGCACACAAGAATATATGGGTTAATTTAATTAAAATTAATATAATAAGAATAAATTGGGGGCGTCGGTGGCCGCAACGGTTTAGGCGTTGACACGGCGCTCATGTAAAGCGGCGGTAAGGTAAAGGTCCCGGGTTCGAATCCAGCGGCCCTGCATTCGAACCCGGCATACTTACAAATGGGCTTTCCTTCAAAAACACCGGCACCCCGAGGGTTGATATAATCCCTGCTGTTGCAAACCCTCGTTAAAAAACAAAACAAAAAAACCTCTAAATCAAACTGAAATATATCCGTAGTAACGTATTTATTAGCGTGAAAGTTTGTATAGCAAGAAAGGAGTCTGGGGTTAAAAATGAGAATCCATTAAATTAATTATTCTTTTTATGTAAGGTCTTAGAATCCCGCTCGTGACACTGACTTTTTTATCTCAACCAAGACCTTACATAAAAATAATAATTAATTGAAAGAAGTAACTTGGTCAATTGACCACTAAAACGTCAACGGATTAGAACATAAAAAGTACGACATACTTAAAAATGGGATTTTTTTCAATAACACTATCACCCCAAGGGTTGATATAACCCCTGTTGCTAACCCTCGTAAAAAAAACCCCTCTAATAATCCAACTGTGAAATATATCCGTAGTAACGTATTTATTAGCGTGAAAGTTTGTATAGCAAAAAAGAAGTTAGGGGTTAAAAATCAGAATCCATACTTGGCCAATTGACCACTAAAACGTCAACGGATTAGAACATAAAAGTACGACATATTTAAAAATAGGATTTTCTTTTTCAAAAACACTGGCACCCTGAGGGTTTTATAAATATCTCTATTCATTTTTGAGCAGTTTAGTATCAATAAAAATCTGTAATTTGGTCAGACGCGTTAGTGAATTTTGCTTTTTTCAGAGTTGGATCTGTCATACATTCGGCGTGGATAAGAAGATCAGTAATGATTCAATTATACAGCTCTTTTAGCCACAGTTTGTGTTATTTAATTAAAACATTTGCGCTGTAAGAATGATATACGCAACAAAATTTTTTAGATCGGCTGTCGTTCAACTACATTTTTTTTAATACTGCCTCGTTGATTGGTGCAATTACCGGTCAAGTTTGGCAACTGTGGTGCACCTATTTTAAAAGCAGTTACTTCTGGCCTATATATGTACTTTAAATCATTACGAAATGGATTGAAAGGAAAATAATATACGTCTCCGTTTCAGACAAACTATCGATTATTCTATATCTATATGTTAATTTTAATACGCACATTGATAATTAATACGGTACAAAATATGAAAGGACATAATAAAATCATATAAGTGGTTTAAAAAAAATTGAAGTTTTTCTATGTTGAGTAATTTTTGCGTAAACCAGTGTCACTAAGTATTTATTCTATTCACTAATTTCGTGGTCCGCTTGACCAATTAATATATTACAATTAATTAAGATTTTTAGTTGAGATAAAAAAGTCAATGGCACGAGCGGGATTCGAACGGAAAATTCAAAAGGTGGGGGGGAAGTTAGTGTCCGAGTGGATCGAGGTCACGATAGCTCAAGTGGTAGAGCAGCGGCGTATCTAGCCGAAGATCGTGGGTTCGAATCCCGCTCGTGCCATTGACTTTTTCATCTCAACTAAAAACCTTAATTAATTGTAAGCATTTATGCTGTACTGATCATTTAAATATTTTTTAGGCTTTAAAGGCCTAGTACTTTTGTTAAATATAAGTTAAAACTCATCTTTGTTTAATAACTGTCTTGATAATGGATTTACGCAAGTATTCAAGACGTTTAAAATAGGATTTTTATTCGATTTCAGATGGCCTTTCGGCCAATCGTGATTACTTAGCAGAGTTCATCCCGCGATGTAAATTACGGCTGTTAATAACTTCCAGAAAGGTTCAATCCATCAGTGTAGTTTATGTAATTTTAGGATGTGTACAATCTCAACGAATGGACATTCAATACCCTCAGAGCGTCGGGTCCGTTCACCGGTGCGAGTGCAAAAGGTTACCGGCGTTATACAACCCTGCGATATGGGTACTTCAGAGCTTTTGGACGCCTTTCAATTTTTTTCTATATTTTTGTTTACGAAACACGAGAGAAGCGGGCCTTTTGTCTTCTGATGCTAAAACTAGCCCATTTCACAACTCGCTTTCTACGAATGCCAGCCGAATATTGATTGCCCTTTGACAGACGATTCGCTGTTAGCCGCTTCGAAACCACGCACCTGTGGAAATCATAAACCGAGATCATCTTTTTTATTACTTTATTCTTTGAAGTGGAATAGTATCTGAGTGCCATGATAGAAAATGGACCGTTTATTAAGTTAATTATTGTATAAAATATCTACTTGTCTATAATAATAGTTATATACAGGTCTGTCAAAATAAACAAGAAAAGATAATCATTTTGCTAATGTTTATTCCTTATGTAGAGTACAACCGAAGTTGAGATTGTGAAATTTGCTTTTTACCCAGAAATGAAAATGGCGGGAAGCCGAAACGAGTTGGTGGGATTAAAAAAGACGGTACGGTGAGCAAATAATGTTATTCCTTGTTCGTTTACTACAATATACGCAGGATGAACCGACGATCCCTTAAAAAAAGAAGAAAAAAGAGTGTGAAAGAGAGAGAAAGAAAAAGGAAGGCACGGGGGGAAGAGGGAGAGAGGGAGAAAAGCAAAAAGAAAGGAAGGAGAGTGGGAGAGAGAGATGAGTGAGAGAGAGAAGAGTGAAAGAAAAAATAAAAGAGAGAAGAGAATGAGAGATAAACAGACAAAGAGTGAGTGAATGAAGGAGTGAGGGAGTGAAAGAGTGGGAGAGAGAGGAGTGAGAGAGAAAAGAAGAGAGAGAGGAGAATGAGAGATAAACAGATGTTAGACCTTTAGGGTATTTTTAATGAAAATTATTAAAATACAATTTTAACAATTACAATAATTCACTAATTTCGTGGTCCGCTTGACCAATTAAACATTACAATTAGGTAAGGTTTTTAGTTGAGATGAAAAAAAGTTAATGGCACGAGAGGGATTCGAACCCACGACCTTCGGCTTGATACCACTTGAGCTGTCGTGACCTCGAGGTCTCTCTTTCGAGGTCACGATAGCTCAAGTGGTAGAGCAGCGGCGTATCAAGCCGAAGGTCGTGGGTTNAAAGGAAAAATTTAAAAATAAAAGACACTGTAAGGGAAACAGAATTTATTCAATCCAATTATTTCTTTTCTAAAATTATATTTACACTCTTCTTTCTTTTAAATTGAATCTTCAAACTTAAATTTTTACAAAAAAATAAAATCAATTCTTCTTGAAACAATATAAAAAAAACTTAAAATATAATTAAGAAGTATTTAAACTATTGTTAAAAATAAATGAATTCATATTTACGTATGCGCAAGCCCCAAGGAATAAAATTAAGGAAATATGGAATAGGAAAAAACTCACAGGATGAATGCCGTTTTCCTGATGTTTTCTCATAAGATGATTCTTCACAAGCCAAGTTGAAGCAGCTACGTTCGAGGTGGTTTGTTCGCAGTCTCACAATGGAATGCATCCTGTCCACCGCCTTTTAGCCTTTCTGCACTTATGTCTCCCACGAGTTCCAAAATCCATCGCCTCCTTCTCGTTCATTTCAATTTGTTTGTTACACAGACAAAAAGTGAGTGAATGAAGGTGTGGTGGAAAAGAAGAGAGAGAGGGGAATGAGAAATAAACAGACAAAGAGTGAGTGAATGAAGAGTGGGGGAGTGAAAGAGAGAGAGAAAAAAAGAGAGAGAAAGAGAGAGAGAGAGAAAGAGGAGAATGAGAGATAAACAGACCAAAAGTCAGTGAATGATAGTGTGGGGGAGTGAAAGACAGGGAGAGAGAGAGGAGTGAGAGTGAGAGAGAGAGAGGAGAATGAGCGATAAACAGACAAAGAGTGAGTGAATAAAGGAGTGGGGGAGAGAGAGAGAGAGGAGATTGAAAGATAAACAGACAAAGAGTGAGTGAATAAAGGAGTGGGGGAGTGAAAGTGAGAGAGAGAGGGAGAGAGGAGAATGAGCGATAAACAGACAAAGAGTGAGTGAATAAAGGAGTGGGAGAGAGAGAGGGAGAGAGAGAGAGAGAGGAGATTGAAAGATAAACAGACAAAGAGTGAGTGAATAAAGGAGTGGGGGAGTGAAAGTGAGAGAGAGAGGGAGAGAGGAGAATGAGAGATAAACAGACAAAGAGTGAGTGAATAAAGGAGTGGGGGAGTGAAAGTGAGAGAGAGAGGGAGAGAGAGAGAGAGAGAGGAGAATGAGATATAAACAGACAAAGAGTGAGTGTCACTCATCCACCAATTAGGAAAACTGGTTCATTGGGAATGGTTTGATTCTAAAAACTTCTAATACGAGAAATAGTCTAGAAAATCAACCGATAAAACACATGAGTGTAGTTATAGATTCATATCTCTCCTGGGATGCACATTGTCAATTTGAAGCACCTAAACTTAGCAAACAACTATTTTTACTGAGAAATCTCAAATGTAATGTGGAGACACTCAAAGAGAGAGATGGGGAGTAGCTGAAGTGGTAGACCAGCGGTGTATTGAGCCGAAGGTCACGGGTTCGAATCCCGCTCGGGACCCTAACTTTTTCATTTCAACCAAAAATCCTTATATAAAGAGATTAATTAAGTACCTCATGAAGTTTTAATTAATGCTCATTAATGCTCATAAAAAAAACACGTAAAGCTATAAGAATTTTAGGGAATTTAAATTATAGGGGATGTTGCAGAGAAACATTTACTAAATTAAACGTTATGACATTGCCCAGCTTATATATCTTACAATGTGTAATGTATTGCTACAAACAATATGAAACTTCAAAAAAATTTAATTCTTTACATAAACACTATACGAGAAAATGAAATAAAATACATTATATTTAATGGACTAATGGCCAAATTACTTCTTTCAATGAATTAATCTTTTTATGTAAGGTGTCCGAGTGGATCAAAGTCACGATAGCTCAAGAGGTAGAGCAGCGGTGAATTGAGCCGAAGGTCGTGGGTTCGAATCCCGATCGAGACACTAACTTTTTCTACTCGACCAAACCTTACTTAAAAAGAATAATTAATTGAAATACGTAATTTTGACAATCAGACCACTAAATATAATATCATACCATTTTGTGAGATTCGTTTTATATTGCTAAGAATTTGATTTTTGGTTTTGTTTATAAAAGTTTTCACAAAATATGCATTAATTAATTAAGGTTTTTAGTTGAGATAAAAAAGTCAATGGCACGAGCGGGATTCGAACCCACGATCTTCGGCTAGATACGCCGCTCTGCCACTGAGCTATCGTGACCTCGATCCACTCGGAACACTAACTTCCCATCTCAACCCCACCTTTGGAATTTTCCCTCCTTTTTACCATTTTCTTTTTTTATCTCAACTAAAACCTTAATTAATTGTAATATATTAATTGGTCAAGCGGACCACGAAATTAGTGAATTTAATGATTTAAAATGAAGTATACTTCACTAAAGCTCTCCGTGGCCATTTCATTTGTCGTCGAGAATCCAATCCGATTACACGACATTTGAAAAATGGCAAAATGGAGGGAACATTCAAAATGTGGGGTTGAGATGGAAGTTAGTGTCCGAGTGGATCGAGGTCACGATAGCTCAAGTGGTAGAGAAGCGGCGTATCTAGCAGAAGATCGTGGGTTCGAATCCCGCTCGAGCCATTGTCTTTTTTATCTCAACTAAAAACCTTAATTAATCGTAATATATTAATTGGTCAAGCGGACCATGAAATTAGTGAACTTACATAAAAAGATTAATTAATTGAAAGATGTAATAAAAGAGTTCTTGAACGGCTGAACCTTAAAAAATGTGAAAATTTGTAAACATTGGGCTATATTTTTTTTAATAATCTTCCAGATGATGTCAAACCGTTAACTGAAAAAAAATTAAACTCGAAGTAACAAAATTCCTCACTGTTAATGCTTTTTATGACTTTGAGGAGTTTTTTCGCGTATTATTAGCTAATAAGTTATTACTACCATCCATTATATCAGGGACTTATTTTGAGACAAAACAGGGAGATAAACGGTCTTCCTGGTCTGCCTGATGATCCGTCAGACGCGTTCTCACCATTGAGGATGGCGGAATGTACGCTTCTCACAAACTATAGAAGAGAGTCTGACCAAAATGATCGGAAAGACCAAACTTTTTTTTATCATTTGTTACCATTATTGTTTATCATTTGTCCTATATTTTGTTGTACTAGATCATCTCGGTCCTCCTGTTATCGTTGATTTGTTAGTGTTTTCTTCATCTTCAGTGGTGGAGTGTGTAACTAGTATTAAGAAACTACTTGTGTTTAGGCGATTAAACGTTACATCTCTGGACCAAAAATTCGATTTGCTGGAGAATTCGTTTGCACAACCCTTTTTCACTAGGATTCAAATTTGGAAAGGCCTACTTACAAGAGAGTAAGTTCACGGTCAAGCGACGAACAGCTAATTTCACAGTCGACGTGACATAACATCCGGGCACACGGCTTCGCCTCTTCAAACGAGTCCTAGCTTTGTATCAAATCAAAAATCATTTTTTGGCTTGACCGAATTAATGAAAATAAAAGCAGTTATGCAAAATAGGAAGCGGCTCTCGTTGCATAAATATTTAAGCGGAACACATAAGACATAAACAAAACTTTAATGGCGCATTTTCTGAAGCGACGTCGAACAATAGAAACGTCCAACAATGCCCGGCAGTTGATCTCCGAATTTTTAAGATAACTGGACAAACAATTTTGTTGTTGGTACCTGAAAATGAAATTTTTAGTTATATCAGATATCCTGGCAACTACAGACATAGATTCAAATTTTAATTTGTATCAATGCAATATTATTCAAACTAATAAAATTTGGAACTAAGAAAGTCAATTAACAGTGAGGAAACAGCGAACGGGCTATTCAAAATATTTGCGTAATGACATAATTATTTAAGGTGTTACAAAAAAATTGTTTCCTGTTGATACTGCTGATATCTTCAAGCAAGAATTATTCACCTAATCCAACTGTGATCTTTTGATATGTGGAAACAGGAATTTTCTTGTTGATGCAGCCTTAGCGACAAATCTAGGGAACGGAATTTTTCCTGCTGTTATTTTAAGTTGGGTATGACATCCTCACGCAAGATTATTTCCCTCTGATCCTGCTGATATTTTCGAGCAGAACTTTTCTTTTTGATCCTGCTGATACCTTCATGCCGGATGTTTCCTGCCGACCCTGCTGATGTTTTCAGGGAGGATTCTTGGTAATCTTGCCGATATGTTAAACCTGATGTTTTTCTGCTGATCCTTTCTGATATCTTCAGACAGAATTTTTACTGCTCATTCTATTGATAATTTCAAGCTAGAATTTTCCAGTTTTATTTGCTGATATTTTCAAGCATAATTTTTTCCTTTCTGTTCATGCACATATCTTCAAGCAAAATATTTCTTGTTGATCCTGCTGATCTGTCTTCAGTAAAAATTTTCTTATTGTCTCTGCTGATATTTCAAACAGCATTTGTTTGCTAATCCTGCTGATATTTTCAAGCAGGATTTTTCTTATTAATTTTGCCGATATGTCAAAACAGATGTTTTTCTGCTTTGCCTGGTTATTCATTAACAGGATTTTTCCTGTCGATCTCGCTGATATTTTCAAGCAGGATTTTCTTGATAATCTTGCCGATATGTCAAAACAGTTGGTTTTTGCTAAGCCTGCTAATATCTTCAAGCAGGATTTTACTGGTGATCAGGCTGATTCTTCAAACAGGATTTTACTGCTGATCCTGCTGATATTTTCAAGCAGGATATTTCTTGGTAATCTTGATATGTAAAAAAAAAATGTTTTTCTACTTGGCCTGGTTATTCATTAACAGGATTTCCTGCTGATCTCGCTGATATTTTCGAACAGGATTTTTCCTACCAATCCTGCCGATATTTTCAAGCAGGATTTTTCTGGATAATCTGCCGATATGTCAAAAAAGATGTTTTTCTACTTGGCCTGGTTATTCATTAACAGGATTTTTCCTGATGATCTCGCTGATATCCTCGAACAGGATTTTTCCTACCAATCCTGCCGATATTTTCAAGCAGGATTTTTCTGGAAAATCTTGCCGATATGTCAAAAAAGATGTTTTTTGCTAATCTTCCAAGCAGGATTTTACAATTTTTAAAAATTCGATTTGCTGGAGAATTCGTTTGCACAACCCTTCTTCACTAGGATTCAAATTTGGAAAGGCCTACTTATTTACTCATATCAATATAACTCGACGAAATTGGCCAAAAAACCGGCTGTTCTCAGTTGACCCAGAGACTAGGGTTGCGCAACAGGGAAAGAAATTTGGTGGACCAAGAAACCGTCTGTACGTTGTTTACATAAGACCTGTACGCTTTTTAATCGGTTGCAAATTAAATTGGAACGCCACCCTCCCGTCCTTATGGGAAACCGGTTTCCGGCGGAACTGGATGTAAAATTTCAAAAAGGAAACGTCCATTCCTTCTGCCAATATGAAACGTACCGGTTTTATGATTATCCTTCATGGCTGTAAAAAATCGTGCTTATTGAACGTTTTCCTTATTTTCATTCTGTAGGTTATTGATCACTTTATTTATTATTTGGGGCAATAAAATTTTCAAGTCCATTGAACTCGAGTTGATTGACCTTAAGTTTCATCTTTGATTGAGGGAATTGTTTTAAATATTTTAAATTTGGTACTTCACTGCAGGTAATATCGAGATAAAATTTATGAGTGATTTTATAATTATTCCTTTTGATTTGTGTCATTTTGGATTATATTGAATAACAACAAAGAGAAAGTGATTTAAGGAATCAGAGCAACTTGTGGAACAACAGATACTAAATTTACCAAGTCACAGTTTCATTTTAGTTTTATTTGTCATAAATAGTTTTAAACTTATTTTTTAGATAAGATCAGATATTTTTCAAGCAACTTGTTAGGTCTAAGTCACATAAACATCTGAAAAAAAAGTAATTTTGGATTTATTACAGTGATTTTTAAGTATGAAGTAATTTTGGAATCATGAGTTCTGCAAATGACTTATTTTATATTATAGGTGCGTCGAGTTAATGATTTCCAAAGTAGAAATAAAACATAACTTTTTCATCTACCATTCAGAAAGCTTTCAAGCTTAGTTTGAACCCATTAGATCATGATGGTTCAAAATATTTCTTCGAATTTTTCAAGAATTAGATTAATTAATTATAAATATCCGCATAAGATTTTGAGACAAACCGAACAAAAGTCTTGGAATTTTGGACAGAAATCTGCTTTAACCGTCCAAACTCAACATAATTCAATTAATTAATCTTTATGTAAGGTATTGGTTGAGATAGAAAAGGCAGCGTCATGAGCGGGATTCGAACCCACGACCCTCGGATAGATGCGCTGCTCTACCACTTGAGCTACCGTGACCTCGATCCACTCGGACACTAACTTCCCATCTGAACTCCACCCTTTGAATTTTCCCTCCTTTTAGGAGGTGAGTGGATCGAAGTCACGATAGTTCAAGTGGTTGAGTAGCGGCGTATCTAGCCGAGGGTCGTGGGTTCGAATCCCGCTCGTGACACTGACTTTTTTATCTCAATTGAAACCTTAATTAATTGAAAGATATTAATTGGTCAAGCGGACCACGAAACTACTGAGCTCAACATAATGCTACATATGAGGACTTTGGACATATGAAATGGACCTGGAGTTCCGCCAAGCTATTTTGTATCCAGCTTACGCAATACTTTCTTATTCTTCTCTTCTTTCTTCTTGGTTGTTCGCTTGTTTTCAGATCTTTTTAGGTGTTTTTTCAGAAACTTACAACAATTTCAAAATATCCTTTTATTACATCGATATCGATTTCGGGGCGCACCAGCCACCCTTCTGGTCTGGTTTCTATTTTAGAACCGTATCATGCGGTTCAAAGTTCTTTATTAAGTCATTAACTTCATTATCTCCAAAGATCTCAACATCGAACTCCTAGCCCTTATTGTCTTTTACTGAAATTATTTTAAAGTGACAACCGCGCGGAAGGGGGTTTCGGCAACGAGTACTCAGATATGTCAATACGGGGTCCTACAAGGGAATACTCTTGGTCCATCTTGTTTTCCATTTATACCGCTAGCCCGAGCATCCTCGACTTGATAACCAAAACATCACAAATATCACCGAAACACTGAAGATGTCGAAATGCCGAAACGCGTCTGAACGCTCAAAAATCAGCGAGGGTTAGCAGACTAGGATGATATTTATCAAACCTGCTAGGTCTTCCTTTCTTCCTGCACCTTCGCCCAAAGGGCTTTACCAGGAAGTACCTTTAGTCGACCAATTGGCTCTGCCTAGCGATGTTTTCCGCTCTTCCGGAACTTTGTCCAGGATGGCCTTCTTGGCTCTTTCAGCTTCTCTTTTCCAATTAAGTCTTAGCCTAACAAAATTTGTACAATCAGTGAGAGTATGACTAGCTGAGGTGCTCCACTTGAACACGATGGGTATTCCTTTAGACGAAATGAGAACAGTTTTGCTGCGAAAGTCCTCATGGCCAGTCCATTACTTGAGACATGAAATGGTCGACATTCTTTACCTTATGCTAGGGAATAACTGGTATGTATGGCGTCCTCGGTACTTAAGTCCCACCGACGTTGCCAATCTGTCGTTGCCCAGTTTCGACGTTTGTTGCATTGATACTCGGCCGTTTATCATTTCTAATTCATTCGCAAATCTATTGGCATCTGTCCTGAAATAACTTGTAATGCCACCGTCGATGTTGTCCTATAGGCTTCCGTGCCCAGCAGTAATGCTTTCCTTTGCGCTTTTGTGAGCTCTGCCCAATCTGTTTTTTTTATGTGCCTTGACCATGCAGGTGTCGCGTACGCTATAATTGATTCACATATTTGTACATAATAAGGCGGCTTTTATGGGTGATACGTTGGTCCACTTATTGGTCTTATTTGGGAGTACTTGGGTACAACTCTTGTACTCACTTCTTTAATGCGTTCCTTTGCGTTTTGTTGAAAGAGAAAGCCTCGGGATATTTAATATACGCGGAACTTTGGACTTCGCAACATTGACGTTTGAAAATGTTGAAAGGATTTTTGCCAATAATAAACATCGATGTGAGAAACCATTCGAGAGATAGCAGGACATTCCTTTTTCTAAGGCAATTATTAAATGCCGCTATATTTGGGTCGTTTTTCGGTTTATATCACAACTTATACAACGGAACGGCCTCGGGCCGTTCAAAATGTTATCGTTCGCAAATGGGTGAAAGCAGTGCTCCCGAATCCTGGGAGGCGTGTCCGTCCGTCGACGCTCGCTAGGTCAGCGTTAAAAGTGGATCCCCTTCTCACAGGAAGAGCCTACATAGTTGGAGTTTCCTGACGAGAGGGAAACCGGAAGAAAGGAATTGGTCTAGACCTTAAGCGATTAGACCACTGCAACGAATGGGTTGCAGGAGAAATCACCCATGCTTACATTACGTCCGACGTTATTCATTATCATAATTGACAAGACCTATTCCGACAAAAAAATAAATATCCTCGGTCAAGTTGGGATTTTCTACGAACGTGAAGACTTGAAAGTACAAATGGCAATGAAACAGCTCCCACACAAATATATAAATATTATTTAAGCCTTTACATATATAATTAAGCTTGTTTATGTAGCTCTTTATGAGATATTAAAGAAGAATGACTTCACAAAAATCACTCACCAATTTTCATCCATTAACGTCACTGATAACGAAATGCTGAAACTAAGAAATCAATACAAGAAACGCAGATCAAAATGATCGGTAATGACCAAATTAAATCTGAAGCATCTTGCTATTTTAGGCAAACCTTTTTTTTTTTAACGATCCTTGGGGTTTTCAAACTGGCGTCCTTGTACGTTTGGGTTATAAGCAGGGAGAGGGGACCGTGCGACTTTTCCGCGTAGCGTCAATATCGGACGGTGCGAATCAGTTTCCGATCAGTTTGGCCCGACCTGTATAACCGGGAATTCCCTGAAGATGGCGAGAAGCCTAAACGTGTCTATCAGGCTAAAACAGTAAAGATAGCCAGGCCGAAATTGTTGTAACCGACAAAAAAACACGTTCGTCGCCTCGCAGACCTCATTGAGAAACCAAACAACAATTACCTGTTAAAAATTTGTATTATTCGTAGATAAAAATGGTCTATTTCTCACTGAGAAGTCTCTTTTACCATTTAATAACTCAGAGCCAATAGTCTTTCGAATACTCCTACAAATCTGTTTGTATTGAAGATTTATGACCAAACTGGGCTCCATAAACAAAAATCGATGTTATAGCCACATCAACATTGTCAATTCGGGCGTTGGTAGCCGCAACGGTTAAGGCTTTGGCACGACGGTCATCACTGAAAGGTAAAGGTCCCGGGTTCGAATCCAGCGGCCCTGCATCGAACCCCACAAACAAATGGGCTTTTTTCAAAAACACCGGCACCCCGGGTGTTGATATGATCTCTGCTGTTGCGAAAAAAGGTAATGATCGGCAATTTATTACGCAAAACTTCTTCATTTTTCACAATTGAAAAAAAAAAATGAAAAATTTCCGTTTTGCGGTTACATATTTTCTCTGATTCACGGTAAAAAAAATTGAATCATGTGTACCTGAGCGATACCTAACATATCCCTAACCTTACCAAACTTAACCTATGCTAATCCGTCCCTAACATAACTCTGACCTAACCTTCAAGCCTAAACATAACCTTCTAACCTTAACCCTACGGTAACAAAATCTAATCCAAACTGTACTACATAATCCGCGATCATTCGGCAGCATACAAATTCAGGTTTAAATTCTCTCTTTATTCACCATCAACTTCTTATCCAAAACAACCTCATCTTCAAAAAGCGGACATTAAAATTATAAGCTAGTGCGTCGCAATCGCATATTTTCTCCATTTCACGGAAAAAATTGAATCGTAGGTATCTGGGGGTATCTAACATAACCTAACTCCTAATTTGATCTAACTCGTCTTTAAATCTAGCTCTAACCTAACCTAACCTAACCCTAACCTATCTCTGACTTAACCATAACCGAACATAACCCTGACCTAACCTAAATCCTAACTTTAACCCTGGTTAATATAATCTTACTTTAACTCTAATTAAATCCTAACCTAATCAAGCTCATGCGCATTCTTCGCTGACGCGAAAATGGCTACCCAACCAAGAAATAAACGCGACACACTGTCTACCCTATTTGATAAATAATATTGATCTCTGTCTAAAAGTCGAGAGAGAACTTTTTATTAACTATTAACCGCAATTAACGAGAAAATAATATGCACAATATTGATATAAATAGTATTGGCTCCAGGCGTAAGTTGAAAAACAAACGGTAAAAAAAAGAAAAATTATATGTTTCGACATAGATATTTGAAATTTTTGTCTTTATACAGAATAATTTAAATATGCCTAGACTATTAGACTCAACAAATTACTACCTGTTAATTGGTGGGGACGGTGAAAGTGTCAATCCAGGCCGTTTATGTGCTGCAATAACACGTTTCAAATGGTTTTCTTGTTGCATTATGTCCGTGTAGTGTTTGCTGATTGAAATTCTTTATCAATTATAAACAAATTGGAAATAGGTTTTTAATCATTTTATTTATGAAAACCGGAATGATTTAATGGGTGATTATGTTTGTTTTTCTTTTTATACTTTTCTAATTGTCCGGGTCATTTCACGCCCTGTCCTGTACAAAACGCTTCATAAAACTGTAATTATTGTTTGTTGAATAATTAATTAGATTAAGATTAAGGTTTTTAGTTGAGATAAAAAAAGTCAATGGCACGAGAGGGATTCGAACTTTTTTATGGGAGAGTGAAAGACAGGGAGAGAGAGAGTGGAGTGAGAGAGAGAGATGAGTGAGAGGGAAAATAAGAGAGAGAGGAGAATGAGAGATAAACAGACAAAGAGTGAGTGAATGAAGGAGTGGGGGAGTGAAAGTGAGAGAGAGAGAGAGAGAGAGAGAGAGAGAGAGAGAGAGAGAGAGAGAGAGAGAGAGAGGAGAATGAGAGATAAACAGACAAAAAGTGAGTGAATGATAGTGTGGGGGAGTGAAAGACAGGGAAAGAGAGAGGAGTGAGAGAGAGAGAGATGAGTGAGAGAGAAAATAAGAGAGAGAGGAGAATGAGAGATAAAGAGTGAGTGAATGAAGGAGTGGGGGTAAATACATATAATTTCATACCATTTTGTGAGATTCGTTTTATATTGATAAGAATTTGATTGTTGGTTTTGGTTTTAAAAGTTTTCATAAAATAAACATTAATTAATTAAGGTTTTTAGTTGAGATAAAAAAGTCAATGGCACGAGCGGGATTCGAACCCACGATCTTCGGCTAGATACGCCGCTCTACCAATTGAGCTATCGTGACCTCGATCCACTCGGAACACTAACTTCCCATCTCAACCCCCACCTTTTGAATTTTCCCTCCTTTTTACCATTTTCCTTTTTTTTCTCAACTAAAAACCTTAATTAATTGTAATATATTAATTGGTCAAGCGGACCACGAAATTACTGAATTTAATGATTTAAAATGAAGTATACTTCACTAAAGCTCTCCGTGGCCATTTCATTTGTCGTCGAGAATCCAATCCGATTACACGACATTTGAAAAATGGCAAAAAGGAGGGAAAATTCAAAAGGTGCGGTTGAGATGGGAAGTTGGTGTCCGAGTGGATCGAGGTCACGATAGCTCAAGTGGTAGAGCAGAGGCGTATCAAGCCGAAGGTCGTGGGTTCGAATCCCGCTCGTGCCATTGACTTTTTTATCTCAACCAAAAACCTTAATTAATTGTAATATATTAATTGGTCAAGCGGACCACGAAATTAGTGAATTTAATTAAGATTAAGGTTTATTTTATTGGTTTTTGTTCGAAATACTTCAATTTAACGCTTAAGGAGACGGACGATGCAGTTAAGGTTACTACCCTTCAACTTCCGAATTTAACCACTGCGATCCTGTCTTCTGACGATAAAAACGAAATAAAAACACAATCAGAAAATGACAGAGTCGGTGAGCCGGATCGAGAGAGTAGCTCATGCATATCAAGTGCGGTTAAAAATACGCAATAAGAAGATGACAAACGCATAGAGATGAAAGATTACTCGATGTGTTCAATCTGCAACGCTGCAATTCTTGGCTCCTTATAGAGAGCGAGTAGGAATAAGATACGAGAATTGTGCGAGAAGTAGACTCAACTCTGTACGCGTACATGCACGGCAAATTTGAACTTGTACAAATCAGTAATCAGAAAGAGTTCTTTTTTTTTCTTGATAACGTCTACAATATACAAGGGATATTGTTCATTGAAGATTCTTCGGTTGACCGGAAGGAGACAAAATGACTCATGTCTCGACATTTCTGGGCAAGGAGTAAAAATATCCTTTGCGCAATAACTGCTTCACAACGTTTAAACCCATGTAGGGGTGTGGGAGCATAAGACATAACGCTTTACACCCGAAGCAGGACTTGGGAACAGCAGGTCACGTAACCCCTATTAGCATTATAAAACAAAAGTGAACAAACAACTCACGATAATTATTTCATATACAGTTAATTTGTTGAATTGTATCGTTTTCAAACAGTTAAATCCTTAATATTATACTTATATATAATATATCAGAGAGATGGCGAATTTGAAATGAAAACCTTCGTCAAGCTTTCAAAGAATCTATCTTCTTCATCAGGACTTTGAAAGTATTTTTAACGATGATAGTGAGGGATCACTGGGATCTCATCAAATACTGAAATGTTCAAAGTAATGGTAGCCATCCTGCCTTCAAAAGAAAGCACTCTCTAGTTCCAGTTATGGAAAATCTTATGTACATGAACGGTTTTACATTAAAAAGAAGTATATAGATTATTTTCAAGCAATCCCGCCTAAGAATGAAAAGTTCCAATAAATGAAAACAAAATTTTAGTAATAAAAAAAATTTAGCTGTAGTTTCCAGTACTTCACAGTATCTTATATCAAGACCTTTTTTTAATGGCCCACCACATCTACGGAAGAAGTTTCTCGTTTTTAGAATTTAATTTTTCTCATTTAAATTCCACATTTTGTCTCATGTTCAAATGATTTTATGCAAGTCTCTGTAAAAATAATTGTTTAATGAAAAATATTTTAGTTAATTTTGACAAACCCACCAAAAATTTTAGACAACTGTTATATAAAATTCAAGAAGCTTGAAAATTTCTAGTTAGTTTGATCTCCACTTCCAGAAAAAAAATAAATAAACGAAAATTTGTTTTTTTATTTTTCCTGAAAAAATTGAATAATCGGAATTGATCCCTTTGAATGATATAATTAAATGTGTGGTGATTAGTGACCGTTAATCGATAATTATTCTGAAATTGTGAGATGCGGTCTGGTGTGATGTAGGTTTCAGAAAAACATTTTCTTTATCGTGCCAACGTTTCGATCTTTATTGAGATCATCATCAGGGCTCAAAGTGTTTGTCTTCTGCGTAATTGTGCCATTCTTGCTTGTCGTGTTGAGAGTGCCCACCCATGATCGAAACGATAAAGAAAATATTTTTCTGAAACCTAGATCACACCAGACCGCATCTCACGATTTCTGAATAGATTTAATTAAAGTACATCGTTTCATTAACTAATTCAAAATTTATTAAAATAACAATAAACTAATTTATTGAATACTTATTAAATTCACTAGTTTTCGTGGTCCGCTTGACCAATTAATATCTTTCAATTAATTAAGGTTTTTAGTTGAGATAAAAAAGTATGTGTGACGAGCGGGATTCGAACCCACGAACTTCGGCTTGATACGCCGCTACTCTACCACTTGAATTATCTTGACTTCGATCCCCTCGGACAACGCGGCGTATTGAGCCGAAGGTCGTGGGTTCGAATCCCGCTCGTGACACTAGCTTTTTCATTTCAACCAATACCTTAAATAAAGATTAATTAATTGAAAAAAATAACATTAGTCGTTACGTAAATTTGTTATAGAAAACAATATGGGAAATTGTACCTGGTCAACCGGTAAAAAAAACAATCGTGCATTTCCCAAGAATATCAGTTATCAAATGAAAGTAATCACCATGCTAAATAAAAATCCTAAAAATCCAGTGGAGGAAAGATAGATTAAGTAATAAATCTGGGCTTAATTAAAAAAATGAAAATATGCCGCATTTCGATAAAATAAGATTTACCATATTTTATATAGTTAAAACTCATCAATCGGGGGGAAAAGTTCAAAAACTGACTGCTCTTTACGAACAATTCGCAATAGAAAAACGTGTAATCGGTGATGCAAATCGTTTTGATCAAAATGCTTAAACGGCTCATCAATTCGCATCCGCCCCCTGTGAAATTTCGTAACGAATAACATGTTCACATTTGTGTATGCGTGTTCACGTTTTGGCGTAGTACGACGAAGAAGTTTGATATGACTACGAATCTTCATCGGCGAAAGGGGTTTTACGTAACAGGACCGTGGACGGGCCTGTATAAACTATTCCATCCGTGCTATCCCTCGTATTGTCGAGCAACTATTTATATTTATCATTCTAAAACTGTGGAGGAATCAGATCACGATTTATCCCCTCGAATTAAAAAAATAATTCAAAAATCCTAATTCGACTCACGAACCGTATGTGAGTGGAAAGTCAGCATAAAAACTTTTTAATTTTATTACAATCTGCATTAATCAAAATTTTTTTCTCAACTAAAAACCTGAATTAATTGAAAGATATTAATTGGTCAAGCGGACCACGAAATATAATGGTGTTAATTTTTTTTTTAGCCTCGGTCACTAGAGAAAAATTAAATAAATAAATATAGAATTTATTTCGTAAGATCTTGCACCTGGGCATGTTTTACAACTATTAATATATAATAATAATAACGCCAAGTTCGAAGGTAGTGGGTTCGAATCCCTCTCGTGCCATTAACTTTTTTTCATCTCAACTAAAAACCTTAATTAATTGAAATATATTAATTCGTCAAGCGGACCACGAAATTAGTGAATTTAATGAATACCATTTAATATACAAGAAATTGAACTTCGATCTTGGGGACAACAATTACTTGTATAAGGAATGCAACTGGAATTTGATCAAGGTTGTTTTTCGCGCGTGAGGTCAATTAATATATTTAAATTTTAAGCCTTGGCTGGAGGAAAGAGACCAAACATGCTATATATGTAAACTAAAAATTTCATTTTTCGGCAGTTTGTCCAACTTTGGAGAACGTTAGGTTAATTTGGTACCACAGATGTCGTTTGACATTCCGTGACTATATAGAACTGTTAAATGGGAAAGATTGGTTTAGTTTGTATAGATATATTATAGATGCGCTGAAATGCAGAGATAATTTTATGTTAAGTTAATAATTTGTATGTTAATTTAAGTTTTATTTGAATGTAATTATGAAAGGGTCAACTGGCAGACGACTAGATCATGCCATTACAAGTATTATTTTGTTATTTTGTAAAAAAAATGTAATATTTTGTTTTCTTTTCAAAATATACTTTTATAAAAATAATAATAATAATAATTGCTTATTGCCTTATCCTGAAATCCTTCAGGATG
The DNA here is from genome assembly GCF_000648675.2 of Cimex lectularius. NCBI lineage: Eukaryota > Metazoa > Arthropoda > Insecta > Hemiptera > Cimicidae > Cimex > Cimex lectularius. Next base: position 86,687 of record NW_019393055.1, on the reverse strand, counting down.
CTGGTCCAGAGGTGAAGTCAGACAGATGCAATCCGGCGTTTCACAAGGGTGCATTTTTTAATCATTCTTCCTGGCTACTAGGGCTCACAGAGAGGCAAAGAGGACAAAGAAAAGGCCGATGTATTGTCCAAGGAAAGTTCGACGAGGGCAACTATCGGCCCTCAACTCTTGTGACATACCAAACCGCCAAAATCGTAGATCCGTCAAAGTAAAAATAAGTCCTCTGTTCATAGCAGGACAATACGAAAAAGTCCTTATAATATTTTGAACTATGTCTCTGTTTGGAGGGTTTTGTAAATGTTGGTACAGGAAAAGGACCATTGCAGAACTGTTAAATCTATGGCGTGTTACGTTAATAGGTCTTAGTAGAATAATATTGGTCTGCTGACCGTACAGATGCAGAAACAAGCCTGTGCAGATACTGCCAAGAAGAAGATGACACAGAGGAACGGAAGGTTTATCCCTCCTTCCGTAGTAATCCATAATCTCTCGTCGACCTCACTATATTTTCAAGCTACTTCAGTTCAAATCCTCCACACACTTATCACCCGCTCGTTTTTCAATGACCTATATTTTCCTCGTTATAAAATCTCCACATTTGAGAGGTTCTTCCCAGCTCGAGTCACAAATCACAAATCTCTGGAATTCTCATCCTTTGCCAATCCGCAAAGCTGCCTCCCTTATCCCTTTTAAATAACTACTAACACCTCATCTCTCTCTGTCCATTCAGAAGCAACGGTTCAAAATATTAGGTGCTTTTGCTTCATTAGAAAACTTGTTACCTTCCTTTTCTCAACTTTTAAGATTACAGTTTGTGATTCGCACAGGACATAGAATGCTTTATTATTACAACTTTCTCTAGATTCTTATTATTGCTACTCTTTTTTTATATTTTATATTATATGATTTACAACAGGTCAAATTATTTCACTTTATTCACTAGTTTTCGTGGTTCGCATGACCAATTAATATATTTCAATTAATTAAGGTTTTTAGTTGAGATAAAAAAAGTCAGTGTCACGAGCGGGATTCGAACCCACGATCTTCGGCTAGATACGCCGCTACTCTACCACTTGAGCTATCGTGACTTCGATCCACTCGGCCACTAACTTCCCATCTCAACTGCACCTTTTGAATTTTCCCTCCTTTTTGCCATTTTTGAAATGTCGTGTAATCTATTTGATTCTCGGCGACAAATGAAATGGACACGGACCGCTTTCGAATCCCGCTCGTGACACTGACTTTTATATCTCAACCAAAAACCTTAATTTATTTCACTTTATGTTATCGTCCAACCTTCATTAATTCAAGTGCCACATTTGTAAAAATGTGTGACTTATTCTTCCGGGACTCTCGTCTCAGAATAAAATATTTTTCTCGAAAGGTTTAGTAAGCTGAGATTCCTACTCCTGAGACAGGAAAAGCCCCTGCCTGAAGGATACGCGCGAGTCCTGAAAAAGCTTGGAGTCTGGTGAAAAGCCTTAAGCTTAATTTACCAATGAAGATGCACACACAATATTGTTAATATTCAATCAGCCTTAGACCAAAACCCACTTTGGCAGTCGGATCCAGGTCAATTAGAATCCTGTTTTAACCTTATCCTCCAATTTTGCTAAGAGCGAAATGGAAGTAATGGACTTTTGAATGGTCTGAGGACTTTACAATAGTTTTTGTAAGTACATTTGGGAAAGTAATGGAAATTATGGGTTAAAAATAATGAAAATAAAAAATGAAAAAATTAAATAAATATATAAATAAAATTAAATTATGGTAAGTAATGGACTTTTGGATGATTTCATGAAGTCTACCTTGGTTAAACAAGACCCAATATATATATATATATATATATATATTTTTTTTTTTTTGTAACAAAAATAGGATTGGGGAAATAACCAGAGTTTAGCATTAAAGAGCATTAAAGTTTTATCCTAATTTAGCAATACGATATCAATAAAAGCAAATCATAAAAACATCAAGAATAATGAGAAAGTCGCAACCAAAAAAAAAAACATGCTTTAAGAAATTGCTCTCGCTTTTTCGTGTAATCGATATGAATCGCATGATTGCAAATAAAGGTTCTCCCATTTCATGATTTGAAAGTGCGCAAATATGATATTCTCGATACATAATGTTCAACTTTCATTGAATTCATTTAAGGCGTTTCACAATTTGTCTTTAAATAACTTTTTTTAATAGTGCTTAATTTTTTAACGAGTGAGAGAGAGAGTGAGGAAGAGAGGGAGCGAGCGATTTTTTTTAAATTAAATTTATTTATTAAAACTGGTCTTATTAGACTTTATAGTGTTACAATAATATTGTAGAATAAATAAATTTTTACGTTCTTATAAACCCATTGGTACAATAAGATTTACATTTCACTATTCACATTTCATTTCTAACTATACAAGTTCATATGGCTTTGTTATTTTTAATCTTCTGACCATGTTTCGGTTATGTAAGTGTTTGGTCGCTTCCATATCAATCTCAGTGATGACGTGACTTCAGGGATCTTAAGATCCCTATGTATGTCCTTATTTCTTATGTATCAAGGTGTATTGACCATGTTAAGTAAGATTTTATTTTGAAGTGTTTGTACGATTTTGATATTGCTGTGTTTGGTACAACCCTATAGTTGGATACCATATGTCCACATAGGCTTTATGACTTGTTTATATAATATTTTATTTTGTATAGCAAGGTTGGAGCCACGTCCTATCAACCAGTATAGTTGTCTATACCTTAATCCTCTTTCTGTACTTTTTTTTCTTCACGTGTTCTTTCCATCTCAGCTTGGCATCTAAGATCATTCCCAGATATTTAGCTGTATTGCTGTGTGGTATAGTAGTTCCATCGATTGTGAGCGACGAAACATGGCCCACTTTTTTGTTTTTAAGTATTAGATGAACAGATTTATGCTTATTTAGTTTGATTTTCCATTTTTTTGTCTATTTGTTTATCTTATTACATGCATTTTGGAGGATTTTGGTTGAATGGGTGATATTCGGTCCTAGTGATAACACCGTCATCTGCAAACGTTGCAATTTTTACTCCATCTATTTGCGGAAAATCACTTCGTGAATAACAAGTAAAGCGGTGGACCTAATATGCTACCTTGTGGCACTCCTGCATTTATTGTTTTTAACTAGGTAGGAACTAATAATATCTTCGTACTGCTTTGGTATTATACCTTTTAGTTTACTGATGAGTCCTTCGTGCCAGACCTTGTCAAAAGAATGTGAGACATCAAGGAAGATAGCAGAACAAATTTGTTTTTCTTCAAGAGATTTTTCTATTACGTCAGTTACTCGGTAAATTTGGTCTATTGTTGAATGTCTTGTTCGGAATCCAAATTGGGCGAGCGATTGATTGACGGAGAGAGAGAGAGAGAGAGAGAGAGAGTGAGAGAGAGAGAGTGAGAGAGAGTGAGTGAGGGTGGGAGGGAGGGAGGGAGAAAGGCAGAAAAACAGAGACTCACGTTGTCAGGGCCACCAAACTCTAATCGATTTTATCTGATTTATTTTATCTCAGCTTTTCAAAAATGATATCCATTCTCCATCACTGCACTAAAAAAATTTCAAGGATTTAAATTTGAAACAAAATTCCTTCTTAAGCTTATGAGAGAGCGTGTGGTGTTTAGTGACCGTTAATCGATAATTATTCAGAAATCGTGAGATGCGGTCTGGTGTGATGTAGGTTTTAGAAAAACATTTTCTTTATCGTGCCAACGTTTCGACTTTTATTGAGATCATCTCCAGGGCTCAGTGTTCGTTTTCCGTGTAGATATGTCATTCTTGTGGGTCGTGGCACTCTCAACACGACATACAAGAATGACACATCTACACGGAAAACAAACACTTTAAGCCCTGAAGATGATCTCATTAAAGGTCGAAACGTTGGCACGATAAAGAAAATGTTTTTCTAAAACCTACAGACCGCACCTCACGATCTGCAAATAATCTTATGAGAAAGGTCGACTTCCCCCATAGGTTTAAATATTACTACCAACATAGTAGTACATTGTCGTATTACCGAAGAAAGAAAGATATGGTAGCATGGTCAATTTTTTATGTTTAAAATAAAACATTTTTCAAAATAATATATTATATAAAAGATACTTAAAACTTTTACAAACTTAAATATTTAATATAAAATCATCGTCGAATTGACTTGAAATAAATTAAACAAACAGTTCGAGCCTTGTCGATAGAAAAAAAGAAAGTGAGAAAAAGAGAGAGATTGATTACGATAGATAGAGAGTGAGCTAAATAATAAAAAAGAATAAAAAACAGAAAGAGAGAAAGAGAGAGAGAGTGAGAGAGAAAGAGAGAGAGAGAGAGAGAGAGAGAGAGAGAAAGAGAGAAATCGATTGAAAATGAGGATAATGACCGAGTAGTATTTATTACGTGAATGTATAAAAGGGCTGATGACAAAAACAAGGAAAGGAGGAGGTCAGTGGGAGAAATATAGACAGAAACAGATAGAGAGAGCAAAGAGAGAGAAAGAAGAGATTGGGAGAGGAGCTTCCTGTGGTATTTAGCCTTCAAGACGCTGAGCAGTAAAATTGATCGTAAATCAGGGGTGGCACCCCTTAAACTTACAGTTTATACGTACTATCGATGGCTTCACTCGTCTTCTTCCCGCCATCTTGTGTTATAGAGACATGAAAGTCAGTCTAAAGCCCAAGAGTCGTACTGATTGATAGAAAATACATTATTTAAAAAATAATTTAACAATAATTCAATAACAGAATCTTATTTACAAAAGTGCATAATATAAAATTTAGAATCGGAGCTCGTTACAGACTGGAAGAGTTTGGAAGAGCCTCAGTCAGCGCGTTAAAAATGTTGGTCTCTGAATAAATTTTTTATTTTATTTTAAAAGAATCACAGAGCAAAACGTGACTTTCCATTTTCATAATAGTTTTAAAGTTCATTTTGAATGTTATATAAAAATATCTATTCGCACAAGTTTTACTTATGATGAAACACGAGAGATTATTTATATAGGAGATTATGATATAATCTTTTTTTGAAGGGAAGCAGGGATGTGCCGTTGTGAACGGCTTCTTCCAGGATTTGAGGCATTTCGGTGGGCAAACTAGTGGTGAAACGGTACAAAAGAATTACCTTCTATTGTAGATTAGGTAAAATTAGGTGGATGACGGCACGCGAGCTTCCTCCGCGTTCTTCCGGTTGTGCAAGAAGGTCCCATTTACCCAAAAACAGACGTCTTCTTTCGGATCGAGAGCTTAAAAAACTTAAGGTTGAAGTGAAAATGTTAGTGTCACGAGCGGGATTCGAACCTACGACCTTTGGCTAAATACGCCGCTCTAATCACCTGAACCTACCAACTCCTCAACTCAACCCAATCAAATTTTCCCTCCTTTTTTCCATTTTTCAAATGTGTAATCAGGATTCGATTCTCGGCAACATATGAAGTTGCCTCGGAGAGCTGTAGTGAAGCTATACTTCGTTTTACTTATTAAATCCATTAAATTTGGAGGTCTTATTGACCAAATGACTTCTTTCAATTAATTAATCTTTTCACGTATAGTCTTGGTTGAAATGAAAAAAAAAAATGGCAAAAACGAGAGATTCCAAAGCCTGTAAGTTGAGATGGGGAGAGGGTCCGAGTGGATCGAAGTCACGATAGTTCAAGTGGTTAGAGCAGCGGCGTATTGAGCCGAAGGTCATGGGTTCGAATCCCACTCGTGACACTAGCTTTTCCATTTCAACCAAAACCTTACATAAAAATGTTAATTAATTGAAAGAAGTAATTTTGACAATCAGACTACTAAATATAATAGATATACGTTCATAACATTTTGTGAGATTCGTTTTATTATTGGAAGAATTTGATTTTTGGTTTTTGTTTTTAAGAGTTTTCATAAAATAAACATTAATCTTCATTTTCGGGAAAAAAATTTCAGCCAATTTGCCTAAACAAAATAATAAATTTGCCTTTTAAGAACAAAATTAATGAAATAATAAATACGTTAAAAAAATTTGCCTACGAGCCTTTTACATCGAAAAAATGCAATAAATTTTTTTCTCGATTTTTTTTTTTGGGGGGGGGTTTTCATGAAATATCCGTAAAAAATCGTGCCTACGAGCCTTTTACTTCGAAAGTGACAATAAATTATTGTTTTGATTTTTTGGTGTTTTGGCGTTTTTCATGAAAAATACGTTAAAAAAGTGCCTTCGAGCCTTTTAAATACATCGAAAAACACAATAAAATTTTTTTCGATTTTTTGGCGTTTTTCGTGAAAAATACGTTAAACTAAATGCCTAGGAGCCTTACATCGAAAAAAACAATAATCAAATTCTCGATTTTTTGGGGTTTTTTGCGTTTTTATGAAAAATACGTTAAAAAACGTGCGTACGAGCCTTTTACATCGAAAAAGACAATTTTTTTCGATTTTTTTGGTTTTTTTCCGTTTGTCATGAAAAATATGGAAAAACGTGCCTTCGAGCCTTTTACATCCAAAAAGACAATAATCATTTTCTCGATTTTTTGGGGTTTTTTGCGTTTTTATGAAAAATACGTTAAAAAACGTGCCTACGAGCCTTTTTCATCGAAAAAGACAATATTTTTTTTCGATTTTTTGTTTTTTTTGCGTTTTTCATGAAAAATACGTAAAACAACGTGCCTACGAGCCTTTTACATCGAAAAAGACAATAAAACTTTTTCGATATTTTTTTTGCGTTTTTCGTGAAAAATAAATTTACATTAAAAAATCGTGTCTAGTAGCCTTTTACATCCAAAAAAGACAATAACATTTGTTTCGATTTTTGGGGGGTTTTTGCGTTTTTCATGAAAAAAACAAAAAAATCGTGCCTACGAGCCTTTTACATCGGAAAAATACAATAAATTTTTTTCTCGATTTTTTGGTTTTTTTTTTTTTGGTTTTTCATGAAATATCCGTAAAAAATCGTGCCTACGAGCCTTTTACATCGAAAAAGACAATAAAATTTTTTTGAGGTTTTGTTGCGTTTTTCATGATAAAGCCGATAATGAAATTTCTTAAACCGATGCATTAGCCAGTCGCAAAGTGCAATTTATTCGATCGACAAAACCGCTAATTTCGTGAAAGCAAATTAATTGCAGTATTTTGAAAATCGTTGCACAAGGTCTGGGTGCACAGACGTCTCGAATGTTTACCAACAACATATTTTGGCCGTATCGGCTTCTTATGTCACAGCCGGTCAGGCTCGCCCCTAGAATTATGATCCGAGCATTTCCAAAACGCTTGCGACACATTATAAGTCCCGCTCTTTGCCCGCCTGAAGAAAACTAATGAAATTTTGTCCCGGGCGAAGGTGACGATGAAAGTAGGAACAAAGTGCATCTCGGTGCACTTCACGGTCCACGGATCGCGCAAACCCTGACGTTTACGACTCTCAATGTTTATGATTATTAAGTCCGTCTGTTCACGCAGAAAGTCACGTTTTTATTTTTTTAAGTGGTTTGTTTAAATTTGTTATATCATTGATAGTTTAGATAAAATTAAGTTACCATCAACAGCAAACCTTTCACCTATTAAAAAAAAATACGCCTGTCCTACTTGTGGTTTATGGTCGAACCGCTTCAGTGTGAATCTTCTCAGGTTTATATTTTCGTAAAACTTCCTAGAAAGGGATTGACCACCTATTATCCGTTTATCTATCCGGGCATGTCATAATTCTGCCATTTATGACGAAATGTTTCGTCACATGGCTCACTGGATCTTGATATTGTGCGTGCCTATATGGAACAAACGGGTCAAAATCGCGTTCAGGATTGAAACTTGATCTTTGCGGAAGCCTTTCGCCGTTCCCACATTCCACTACATTATCTAACATATTTTTCCCCTGTTCACACCAGCCCGATCTAAATGAACGCCCGTCTTACAATTCCGACCCAATTATACGGACGAGTTATTTATAACGATTGTAATATATCGTTTTTTCGACCAATTTATCATTTTTGCTATAATTTCCGTTGTGCAAGAGCGCGTTCATTTTTTTTCAAAAACTACTTTTTCCAGTTCTTTACGTTGAAGCAAGAGAATTGTATAACAGGTGACTCCTTAAAATAATTACATACAATAAATGACAAAATCGCGTTTAAATTAAATAAAAACAAGTTTGTCGACATTTGCTAAAACTTGTTTCTTTCTTGGAGCTACGACATTCAACCTGAAATTTGTCTTGTAAACAGCGCAAACAGGCGGACCCACAAAACGACTCAAAGGTTCACCGAGTTTATTTCAGATTCAGATGATTTTTCATTAACAATACAAATATTAGCCAAACAATAAACACGCCTTACAAAAAATGTCCAAAGAAGAATGTACACAGGTGAAAAACCACTCAATGAAATAAGTTCATCAGAAACGCATAACACAAATGTGGACTAAGTATGATTCTCAAAGTTCACAAAATATGCTAAATAAAGGCACACATACACACACAGATCAGATCTTCATGGTTTTTTATTCGAAATTTTTCACTAATTATTAGTAAATATTTAGCATAATAATACCCAATTACTCATTTTGTGTTGATGTATTGTACACATCCCCTATATAATAAAATATATTACATTCGATTTAATTTTATTGTAAAAATTCGGTATAGAATAAATAACCAAAACAAATCAGAATTCTTCATACAGTACGATAAAGACATGGTTAAATTACCATATCCAAAGAAGACACCGATATAAAAAATTTAGGAATTATATGTACGGAAATTTGATTTATTTTTAGATGAAGAAAAGATATTTTTGAAAAACAGCAAAATCCTTTGAGACAAATCACTTGCTGGAAAAAAACTGATACGAACATATTAATAGCAAATTTATATTATACTATTCTCAAAATTCTGTCTGCCTTTTCTCTCTCTCTCTCTCTCTCTCTCTCTCTGTAGCTCTCTCTTTCCCTCTCTTCCTGGCAGCCAATTTCTTTTTTTCTCTCTTTTTCTGGCCATCCCTTTCTTATTATCGCTCTCTCTCTCTCTCTCTCTCTCTCTCTCTCTCTTTCTCTCTCTTACTGGCAGCCAATTTATTTCTTTCCCTCTTTTTCTGACCATCTCTTTCTAATTATCTCTCTCTCTCTCTCTCTCTCTCTTTCTCTCTCTTACTGGCAGCCACTTTCTTTCTTCCCCTCTTTTTCTGACCATCTCTTTCTTATTATCGTTCTCTCTCTCTCTCTCTCTCTCTCTCTCTCTCTCTCTTGTTTCTCTCTCTCTTTTTAGCTCTCTATTTCCCGCCCTTCCTGCCAGCTGCTTTCTTTTTCTCTTTTTTGCCCATATCTAAAATGGTGCCAGACTTGATCGATCCCTTCTTATCAAGGGATGCGATGATGTCCTCGACACATGGCACTGTACCTTCGTAGAATCGTCTTTATCTTAAATCATGGTCTGGGATAACGATTCTAGAATGGGATGGAATTTTTGTAGAGAAGTTTTAACAAATTTTGAGAAAAATTGCTGATAATCTTACAGTATGGTAGGAATTTGTAAGGTATGACCTGATGGCTGAATGACTAATGAATTTTGTTTAGAGATTGGTAGAACTTGTTTTAAAAATTGTTTCCCATGCTCATTTAATTAAAAATCCTAGTTGTGACATTGTTGTATTTTCACCCAGGCTTGTCCTGCTGATACTTAGAAGCCGAATCGCGTCACACTCGATGAAGATGGCGAAATTACGAAACCCGTGTGCAGGCTAGCTCAGTTGGTGGACAGATTAATTTAACTACTTGGATAAAATTTGGATAATCAATTGGATTAATTTTATATCCTATTCCTTAATATAGACGATAAGTTATTCAAATATCGTAAGATGCGGTCGGGTGTGATGTAGGTTTCAGAAAAACATTTTCTTTATCGGGCCAACGTTTCGATCTTTTATTGAGATCATCTTCAGGGCCTGGGATTTACAAACAATGTTTACATTTAACAAATACATTTAGGATGTGGAAAAGTGAATTTAAACAATGCAAAATATATTTTATATTCAAACAAAGTATTTNATACAATAATGACAAGTGACAGTAACTGAGAAACTATGCCACTGTAAAAAAAAATTGTTAATGATGCTGCTATTGTAATATGTATATTTTTGCCTGTTTGATCCAATTTTATAAACTTCACAAGTCATAAAATGTGATTTTCTTTTCCATATCACCATTTGTTATTACTAAAAGAACTTTTGCAATGTTTATTTCTTTATAGGTTAGAATTTTGGGGTTAGTTCAAATACAATACAATTATTGTGTTAAGCTAATTGATTAGTCAATTTTTTTTTCGAAATAGTCATTCATTTGTATTTGATTTTTTCATGCTCATGTTGAGGCTGAAAATTGGCCAAAAGCTCGAACAAGAAAAGAAAGGAGACACCCCTAATTTCTAACCTTCAAAAGACTTGCAGTAGTGACATTTTTATACACAAAATGAACAGTTGTTACACCACGCTGGTCTATTACATAATTACTCACAATAGATGCCAATGTTTTATCCAAATTAGTTTTTTATAAAAAGTTACAATTGACACCAAATCACATCTCAGCATGGAACTATGAACAGTGTACAGTGCTAATTGTCTGTTGTAGTTGAGTTGATTGATGAGATAACGTGTACTTCAAGGAACCACCCTTTGCCATGACCACATGTCATGAATTATTATACAACATACCATGAAGTAATGGCATTCGATGGTAACTATGAATCATGATAGCAGATTATGGTACAAGTAACACAATTGAGAATATTCACGTGTAGACATGATGCAATTTCAAAGCCACTATTTCTTGCCATTGATTGCATAAATGAATTATTTCCCATCTAATACAATTATGACAAGTGACCGTAACTGAGAAACTATGCCACTGTAAAAAAAAATTGGTATTGATGCTGCTATTGTAATATGTACATTTTTGCCTGTTTGATCCAACTTCTCAAGTCATAAAATGTGATTTTCTTTTCCAAATCACCATAACTCGTCATTATCTAGCTGAATGAATAACCTAGCACATTACAACCAGAAATGACGAATGATGGTAACCAGAGCAATGAGCACAGCCAACAGAGTAAACAGACTAAAATTTTTATATTCGTATTCTACCTACTCTTCCATATTTAGACACTAGCATCACTAGATATGTTGAAATGAGCATGCTATTGTCAACTCAAACATTTACATCCCGTATGAATAATGTAGCACATATGGGACAGAAATGCTGAGTGACAAAAAGCATGATGAATAGAGAGATGGTTATGTCCTGTAAAATTCAATCAGTAATGACATCATTGGTATGTACTTCCAAGCCGACCACTCTCACCAAAAATTACATCTGAGAGAACCTGTGTTACTGAAAAATACATAAATATACACGTGATCCAAATAAAAAATGGGAGACGCCAAATTTCATAAAATTCACAAGTCATAAAAAACGTGTTTTTCTTTTCCATGCCACCATAACTCGCCATTATCTAGCTGAATGAATTATGTAGCACATTTCAACCAGAAATGACGAATCATGGTAACTATGAAGCAACGAGGACATTCCATCCAACAGTATGGATAAATTTCAGATTTGCATTTCGACCGCTCTTCAACTTTTACCCACTGGCGAAACACATGTGATGAGATGAGCCGTTGTCAACTCAGACATTTTAATCCTGTATGAATAATGTATATGGGACAAAAATGTCGAGTGACAAGAAGCCATATGATCAAAACTGCCCTGCCGAATTCAAAACCCTTTTATTCTCTGGAAAGGTGATGTGTACTCCAAGCAACTTGCCACTCATCACTATTTTACGATGAAATTCAACATCACAGCATGAAGAAAACTATGAAGCATTGTTTACGAAACATCGCAACTAAAAATTAAACTGATGCCAAGCCACCACCTCTTGTCATTGCTGCATAAATGAATTTTCATACATCTTAAGCAACTATGACAAGTGACAGGAACTTGATATACGATGTGAAGCTTCAATCAATAAGACTTGTCTTGTATGGATGAAAGAAAGTAACCGAATATTCTTTGATACATAATACACTTCCAAATCAAACTCCTTCATCCATAATTGCACCTGTAAACATATCAATCATATATATTATGAGAATGTTGTTTTTTATATTATTTTTGAAATTAAAAAAAAAAAAAAAAGGTATAAAGACAATGTGATGGGGTGCTGGGGCCCCATGACATAAAATGGGCTGTTTTTCAAGTACACTGGCACATCAAGCGTTCATATAACTCATTTGTCGCCGAGAATCAAATAGATTACACATTTGAAAAATGGCAAAAAGGAGGGAAAATTCAACAGGTGGGGTTGAGATGGGAAGTTGGATGTCCGAGTGGATCGAAGTCACAACAGCTCAAGTGGTAGAGCAGCGGCATATCTTGCCAAAGGTCGTGGGTTCGAATTCCGCTCATGACATTGACTTTTTTATCTCAACAAAAAACCTTAATTAATTGAAAGTTCATATAACCTCATAGTTGATGTGCTACTACCACACTCTAGTGTATGAATTAATGTATATGTATAGAAAGATTATAGTAGTTGGCAATTAGTTTTTGTATACAAGGTGTGATGTGAAATCAAAGCCACCGTCCAATTGAATTATGATAAATTGTAATTTGAAGTTATGATAATTGATAATGATTCATAATGTAATAATTATGATACCACCATAAACTGACAATTGGCCTCATGATTGTAGCACATATCCAGAAATGACAGGAATGTGTGAATAGAAGAAAATATTCAGATATACCCAGAGAATGAAATCGAATTTTCCAAATCATACAGCGATGTTTGAGATGCTAACTTGACAGAAAAGACAATTTATCAACCACATTGTAAACTCACCCATCCTGAGACTCAACATATAAGTTTATTTTACATTTATACCTTTGATGTGAAGTAAAAACATAGTCACAGTCCACTTGCCATTTTCTGGTACATGAATTCATATCACACAAAAAATACGGAAATGACAAATCATGGTAACAGTGAAACAATGATGCTAGTCCGTTAGTGTACTGTGTATCCATGAAACTTGAATGTGATATAGCTCAACACTTGCTGTAACGAGAAATGATGGAATTATGAAATTGTAGTATTTCCAAATGCAGCTACATAACTATCAGTTGACATTTACAAGATGCCATTCAGCATTTTTCTTTTAAATTCTGGTCCTAATAAATTAATTCTGCACCAACTAACCTTATACATACTAACCTCAAAGCGAGTGACAGTTGATGTAGGTTAAACTATTTTTCAGTTGAGTTTATCCTGGGGACAGCTTACATTTAAATTGAATTGAGCTTTATATTTTGACTTGTGGTGTTGACATTACCACCATCTACTCATCATATTCTGACATATGAATTATCATTGTACATATAATTCAGAAATGACAAGTGATGGTAGCAATGAAACAATGATGCTAGTCCCTTGTATTAAATGTATCCTGAGTATCCATGAATCTTGAATGTGATACAGGTCGATAGATACTTGCTGTAATGAGAAATGGAATTATGAAATTTTAGTAATATTTCCAAATGCAGCTGCAATTAACAAGATACCTCTTCACATAGTTGGCATTTCCGAGTTGCCATTCAACAGACAATTTTTCATTCAAATTATGGTCTTTACAAGTAAATTCTGTATCACCTAACCTTTTGGAAGAATAAATATTGTAAAGTAAAACTTACCTTATAGCGAGTGAATGTTGCTTTCAGTTAAACCAATTTGCAGTTGAGTTTATCCTGGGACAATTTACATTTCAAGCGAATTGAGCTTTGTATATTTACTTGAGTGTGATGTTAACATTATCACCATCTACCCATCATATTCAGTCCCATGAATTAAAACTGTGCGCATAATTCAGAAATGAGGAGTGATGGTAACAATGGAACGAAGCTGCAGGTCATTTTGAATCCTAAGATCCTTTATATCTTAGATGCGATACTGCCTGATGACCTTGCTATAACGACAAATGTTGGCAGGTATACCTTACATTAAAACTGTAATATTTCCAAATGTAGCTTCAATTAACAGTAACTGAAATGAGTATATGTTCATTAGAACCTTATCAGCAGGAAATGGTTCATTCAAATTCTTGTACTTATAACGTTGAAAGAAGAAAGATTCTATGACATCACCTAACTTCAGCATGGAACTATAAATAGTGTAAAGTTGTGTACTTACATCATTACAAGTCATTATTGTATAGTTGTTGGAGCAATTTTCGTTTCAATTAAAATAAATTGTGTATTTTTACCTTGGTGCGACGTTAACAAGATTGCCACCGTCCACCTGTCATTTTAAGACATATGAATTTGTATTGTACATATAGTTCAGAAATGACAAGTGATGGTCACAATGACACTATGATGTTGGTCTCTATAAATATCTCAAATTCATCATATATATGGGTTGATGGAAACTTCCGGTAATGACAAATAATGGTAAGTATGGAATTATAATTCATATGCTTTACTTAAAAACTGTATAACATCCAAATGCAGCTTCTGGCCTTTACAAACTAATGCTGGATGATATAAGGTTCTGTCACACCATCTACTAACCTCTTCAAGAATGTATGATTAGTGTTAAGATATATACTAACCTCACCAAAAATGACAATTGCTTGGGTTAAACCACCTTGAAGTTGAGTTTGTCCTGGGTCAACTTTACTTTCAAATAAAATTAATTGTGTACATTTATGCTTGTTTCATGATGTCAACATTACCACCATCCACCTGTCATATTCCTGACATATGAATTTATATTGTACATAAAGGTCAGAAATGACAAGTGATCGTAACAATGAAAAAATTAATTGCATACATTTACCCACGTTTCATGATGTCAACATTACCACCATCTACCTGTCATATTCCTTACATATGAATTTATATCGTACATATAGTTCAGAAATGACAAGTGATCGTAACAATGAAATTTTTATAATGGTCCATAGTTTAGAAAATGTGAAATATCTGAATCCTGCTATCACCTCTATACTTGAGTTGCGAGCGTGGCTGATGAATTCTTCCTGTAATGACAAATGATGGTATGCAATCATAATTCATATGCCTTACCTGAAAACTGTAGTAACATCCAAAGGCAGCTTCTGGCCCTGCCCTTACAAATTCTGGAAGCTATTAGGTTTAATGTTTAAGGGCTGTAGTAACCTCATCACAAATGACAATAGCTTGGGCTAAACCATTGACCCGGGTCAAATTTCCTTTCAAATAAAATTAATTGTGTACATTTACCCGTGTTTGATGTTGTAAACATTGCCACCATCCACCTGTCATATTCCTGACATATGAATTTATATTGTACATATAGTTCAGAAATGACAAGTGATAGTAACAATGAAATTTTGACAATGGTCCGTTGTTTTGAAAATGTGAAATATCTGAAACCTGAGAGCACATATATACTTTAGATATGGGTGTGGCTATGAATACTTCCTGTAATGATAAATGATGGTAAGTATGGAATTATAAATCACATGCCTTAGTGAAGACTGTAGTAACAACCAAATGCAGCTACTGGCCCTTTCAAACTAATGCTGGAGGATATAAGATTTTGTCACACCATTAACTAACCTCTTCAAGATAGGATAAATAGTGTTTATGATGTATACTAACCTCACCACAAATGACAATTGCATGGGTTAAACCATCTTGCAGTTGAGTTTATCCTGCGTCAACATTCCTTTCAAATAAAATAAACTGTGTACATTCACCCTTGTTTGATGCTGACAACATTACCACCATCCACCTGTCAAATTCCTGACATATGAATTTATATTGTACATATAGGTCAGAAATGACAAGTGATAGTAACAATGAAATTTTGATAATGGTCCGTAGTTTTGAAAATGTGAAATATCTGAATCCTGCGATCACCTATATACTATCGATGCTTGATGAATACATCCTGTAATGATAAATGATGCAAAGTATGGAATTATAA
Source organism: Cimex lectularius (assembly GCF_000648675.2). Classification (NCBI taxonomy): domain Eukaryota; kingdom Metazoa; phylum Arthropoda; class Insecta; order Hemiptera; family Cimicidae; genus Cimex; species Cimex lectularius. The sequence continues at coordinate 70,695 of NW_019393055.1, read as the reverse complement.
TTCATATGCCTTACCTGAAAACTGTAATAACATCCAAAGGCAGCTTCTGGCCCCTACAAACTAATGCTGAATGATAGAAGGTTCTGTCACACCATCAACTAACTTCTTCATGAAAGTTTAAATAATGTTGTAATAAAATATATACTAACCTCATCATAAATGACAATTGCTTGGGTTAAACCATCTTGCAGTTGAGTTTGTAGTGGGCCAACATTACTTTCAAATAAAATTATTTGTGTACATTTAACCCCGTTTGATGTTGTCAACATTACCACCATCCACCTGTCAAATTCCTGACATATGAATTTATATTGTACATAAAGGTCAGAAATGACAAGTGATAGTAACAATGAAATTTTTATAATGGTCCGTTGTTTAGAAAATATGAAATATCTGAATCCTGCTATCACCTATATACCTTCGATGGAAGCATGGTAGATGCATCCATCCTGTAATGACAATTGATGCTAAGTATGGAATTATACAATTCATTTGCCTTACCTGAAGATTCTAGTAACATCCAAATGCAGCATCTGGCCTTTGCAAACTAATGCTGTATGATAGAAGGTTCTGTCACACCATCAACTAACCTCTTCAAGATAGGATAAATAGTGTTTATGTATCATTAGTTTTTAAGATATATACTAACCTCACCACAAATGACAATTGCTTGGGTTAAACCATCTTGCAGTTGAGTTTGTCCTGGGCCAACTTCCTTTTTAAATAAAACTAATTGTGCACATTTACCATCGTTTGATGTTGTCAACATTACCACTATCTACCTGTCATATTCCTTACATATGAATTTATATCATACATATAGTTCAGAAATGACAAGTGATAGTAACAATGAAATTTTTATAATGGTCCGTTGTTTAGAAAATATGAAATATCTGAATCCTGCTATCACCTGTATACTTTAGATGCTAACGTCGCTGATGAATTCTTCCGGTAATGACAAATGATCATATGCCTCACCTGAAAACTCTAGTAACATCCAAAGGCAGCTTCTGGCCCCTACAAACTAATGCTGGATGATAGAAGGTTCTGTCACACCATCTACTAACCTCTTCAAGATAGAATAAATAGTGTTTATGTATGATTAGTGTTTAAGATGTATACTAACCTCACCAGAAATGACAATTGTGTGTTAAACATCTTGCAGTTGAGTTTGTCCTGGGGCAACTTTACTTTCAAATAAAATTAATTGTGTACATTCACCCTTGTTTGATGTTGTCAACATTACCACCATCCACCTGTCAAAGTCCTGACCTATGAATTTATATTGTACATAAAGGTCAGAAATGACAAGTGATAGTAACAATGAAATTTTTATAATGGTCTGTTGTTTTGAAAATGTGACATATCTGAATCCTGCTACCAACTCCTTTCTTTACATGCGAGCGTCGCTGATGAATTTTTCCTGTAATGACAAATGATGGTAAGTATGGATTCATAATTCATATGACTTACCTGAAAACTGTAATAAAATCCGAATGCAGCTTCTGGCCCTTAAAAATTAACATTAGAAGATATAAGATAATTTTTTTCATTTCAACTAAAACCTTAATTAATTGTAAAGTATTAATTGGTCAAGCGGACCACGGAATTAGTGAATTTAAGGAATTAGAAGATATAAAGTTCTTTGTCTCAACCTACAAACCTATTCATGAAAGTATAAATAGTGTTTGAGATATATGATAACCTCTTCGCAAATTACAATTTCTTCAGTTAAACCATTTTGCACTTCTGTTTGATGTGATGTTGACATTACCACCATCCACCTGTCATATTCCTGACATATGAATATATATTGTACATATAGGTCAGAAATGACAAGTGATAGTAACAATGAACTAGTTATAATGGTCCGTTGTTTGGAAAATATGAAATATCTGAATCCTGCTATCACCTCTATATTTTGGTGGGAGTGTTGCTGATGAATTCTTCCTGTAATGACAATTGATGGTAAATATGGAATCATAATTCATATGCCTTACCTGAAAACTGTAATGACATCCAAATGCAGGTTCTGGAACTTACAAACTAATGCTGGACACACCATCTACTAACCTCTTCATGAAAGTTTAAATAATGTTTTAATGAAATATATACTAACCTCATCATAAATGACAATTGCTTGGGTTAAACCATCTGGTTTATCCGTGTTTGATGTTGTCAACCTTGCCATCATCCACCCGTCATATTCCTGACATATGAATTTATATACATATAGTTTAGAAATGACGAGTGATGATAACAACGAAACTTCGATGGTGGGTTCCTCTGAATATCCTGAGATCATCTATATCCCTTAGATGTGATACTGATTGACGAACTTGCTGTAATGATAAATCATGGTAAGTAAAAAATGCTTTAAATTGAAAGTAGTAATATTTCCGAATACATCTCTGATTAAAATAATCTGAAGTGGTTACTTTTTATACAGAAGATGTCATTACTTGTCAGCAGAGTATTTTTCATTTTAATTTGTTTCCTTATGACACTGGAAGAAGAAAGATTCCATGGAACCACCTCACCTCAGCAGTATGGAAGTATAAATATTAGATGTATACTAACCTTATAATAAGTGACAGTTGAATGTCCTGGTCTGCGTACAGTACAAGTGCAATTAAGTGTATTCGGTGTATTTTTATCTGTAATGTTATGCTGAAGACACTCTTACCATCAGCTTGTCACTCGTGATATATGAATTCATATGATACATATAGTTCATAAATGACAAGTGATGGTAACAATGAAACTGTGATAATGGTTGCCTGCTTTTGGAATATATTTTGGTACTAAGTAAAAATATTAAATGCAATGATGTTACAGGCCACTGGCAACAAGATCTAGCTTTATGAATAGTGGACAAAGTGAACAAACGTCCTTAATATCCATGCGATGTATGCTCCAAGCTACACACTCACACACCAATAATTAATTGTATGCGGGTTTTCAACATATCAACAATCATTGATGAGAGATATAACTAAGAAAGAAGAGAATGTCATATGTTAACTGAAGTTGCAGTGGCTCAATATCACCATCCACTTGCCATTTCAGGCTAGGTGATTTAGATGTCAGATGTCTTTCATTTATTGAAGGGTACGACGCCAACGCTTCCCACCAAATACTGAATAAATGAATTAATTTACTACATTTTATTCAGTAATGATGGGTAGCGGTAACGACATTGGCACTAACCTCTCTTTCAAGATTTTGTGCTGAGGTTATGTCCACAACTACTCTCTCACCACCACCTGTTTATGAACTAACACTCACACATCACACAACAAGAAATGGAAGTACATAGTGCAATCTATATTCAATATAAATTCCAAAACAATGTGCATTATTTGATTCATATTGTAGTGAGTTGGTGTCCCTGAAATTTAAAAAAAAAATTAACATGATATTTAGCATATTGTGTTGAGGAACATTTACCTTGGGTAATGTTAAAATTTCACCTTTATGTCTAATAGGATTTGGTGTGAACTGCATTTTACCATCCACTTGCCATTTCAGCCTAGGTGATTTAGAACTCAGATGTCTTTCATTTATTGAAGGGTATGACACCAACGCTTCCCACCAAATACTGAATAAATGAATTAATTTACTACATTTTATTCAGAAATGATGGGTAGCGGTAACGACATTGGCATTAACCTCTCTTCCAAGATGTTCAAAGTCACCACACATCAGTATGTTGATTGGCATTGTATATACCACGCAGTAATGACAAGTGATGAGGACTTGGGTCGTTTCTTTTCCATCTTGACATGTCCAACTGTTTTATTCTTTATCTATAGATGTGTAAGGATGCCCAGTCCAAGCCGCAACCTCTCATCATGATCGCAGTATGTTTATCGATTACATATCACAATAATGATGAGTGATGGTAACTACGGAACAATGAAACGCTGCAACAAAGGGGTGTAAACTCAACATCACCATCCACTTGCCATTTCAGACTAGGTGATTTAGATCTCAGATGTCTTTCATTTATTGAAGGGTATGACGCCAACGCTTCCCACCAAATACTGAATAAATGAATTAATTTACTACATTTTATTCAGAAATGATGGGTAGCGGTAACGACATTGGCATTAACCTCTCTTCCAAGATGTCCAAAGTCACCACCCATGCCAATTACTCAGTATATGGATCCGGATTGTACACATCACATAATAATAAGTGATGAGAACCAGCCTTAAAAGCTAAATTTGAGTTGATTACAATAGTGATTTGATAGTTTCTGGTCATCTGGATATGCCTATTTTCACCACTGCTTTTTTTTTTTTAGTTGTTCCTAGTCGATTAAGTCTGGGTTTATCCAATCAGTGGTTATGTTGGTCGGTCTGTTCATTTTTATGTTTTGATGTGTTTTTAGTGATGTGTGTAAACTGTCCTTAATCATAAGTTGTGTTGTCTCTCTGTTTGAGTATGTCCATTTTCAGACCGTTCTTGTTGAGATACTTGAGCTGGATTTTCACTTATTGTCTCTAGTGATATGTCTTTTATTGTTTTTCAAAGATTATTAGATGGGTTTGTCATATTGGTCAGTAACTTTCCAAGTGCGTCTTTTCCTTATCTTATTAATTCTCTTCCTGTTTATGTGTGAATGTGGCAAATTTATGGTAATGTTAAGTGGATGACCTCTCCGAAGACGACCAAACACTATCTTTACATCATGACAAATTCCCTCATAATTCAATATAACATATAAATTTTTATTTAGAAATCGTGAGATGCGGTTTGGTGTGATGTGGGTTTCAGAAAAACATTTTCTTTATCATGCCACGTTTCGATCTTTACTGAGATCATCTTCAGAGCCGGGGATTTCCAAACGTTGTTTACATATAACAATTACATTTTGGATGTAGAAAAGTGAATTTATACAATGCAAAATATATTTTATAATCAATCAAAATATTTCTACTCACTCAAAGTGCTTTTCTTCTGTGTAATTGTGCCATAGAAATACTTTGATTGAATATATATAAAAAAATATGTATATATATTTTGCATTGTATAAATTCACTTTTCCACATCCAAAATGTAATTGTTATATGTAAACAATGTTTGTAAATCCCAGGCGCTGAAGATGATCTCAATAAAGATCGAAACGTTGGCACAATAAAGAAAATGTTTTTCTGAAACCTACATCACACCGGACCGCATCTCGCGATTTTTAAATAAATATCGATTAACGGTCACTAATCACCACACATAACATATAAAGCACACAAAGCGAAAAATACTGTGTGAATGAATACATGCATAATAAAACTATTAATAATTGATCAATAAGTAACTTAAAAAAATAATAGCAAATATAAATTAGATTAATCCATATTTGTTCAGTGGTTATTATTTGGTCACTTATTGACCATAATAATTATTCCGATTAATTATTCTTTTCATCTAAGGTTTTTTATTGAGATGAAAAATTATTGTCACGAGCGGGATTCGAACCCACGACCTTCGGTTCAAAACGCCGTTGCTCAAACAACTTGAGCTATCGTGAAAAGAGATTCGAAAGATTGTAGGTTGAGATGAAAAGTTGGTGTCCGAGGAGATCGAAGTCACTCTAGCTCAAGTGGTAGAGCAGCGGCGTATTTAGCCGAAGGTCGTGGGTTCGAATCCCGCTCGTGACACTAATTTTTCACCTCAATAAAAAACCTTAGATAAACAGAATAAATTACGATATTGCAATCCGAGTTGGGTGCTTCAAACCACCGATATTTCGTCATTATCAGCATGAATGATACTATTCCACATTTCATGCAATAATGGCGAATATTGATGAGATGAAAGAAAGAAATTTATCACTGCAATACATAATAAAAAAACATGCAAAATTTAACATGCCTTGTGTTTTCCATATTAACCAGGGTGCATTGATGAACAAGACTCTCGAAAACTATTTTTTTGAAATTATTTTGTGAACCAATGACGTCGAAATATTTTTTGTAGAACGAAATAAAAGTTTAAAAATTCTATTTGCATCCAAATAACCGGTGAATACGAACTAAAAACGAATTAAAAAAAATGATAGTTTATCTCAAATTTTTCGCATTACAAAAACAATTTCTACGATTTTTTTTCTCCAAAATCATAAAAATAATAACTCTTTAAAATAAAACCCTTTGATCTACATAAGGCCGGTTTTCAAATTACAAACTTAAATTTTTTTTTAATATAAAATTTTAAAAAATGTCAACACCCGTACTTTACAATTTAAAGTAAAATTTAACGTTAAATAAAACAATGTACGAACCGTTTTCCCACAGGTTTTTCTTCTCCTTCGGACCCTCCGGCACGCCATCATCATCTAGCGTTTCCCCCGAAGTTCGATCATAGAACCTCTGGACTCGGACTTGCGATTGACACGACGTTTACTGCGGGTTGGCCTTTTATAGGGCGCTGGTAGTACCGTTTGTCCTTTGTTCTCCCCTTTCACCCCTACCCCCTACCTCTAAAACTTTTCCTTTTATTATTTTTTTTTGTAAATTTGATCAAGAAAAACCGGCGTTTTGCTTAAAAATTGTGAATAATTTTTTCTATTTAAATTGTACAAGGAAATTAAGTTTAACCAAAATTTATATCCGCGAATTTTTTAAGACAATAAAAAATTAAGCAAAATTAGGAATTCTTTTTATGTCAATATTTTAATTTTGTCAAAATTTGAATTTAAAACGGAGTCATTTTAACATTCAATGTAAACTTAGATACATTTGATTCAGTGATGCATGTAAATATGACTGGCAGAATTTTTAACCAAGGAAGCATTAATTACTTAGTATAAAACAATTTTAATTTAATTTAAAAAAAATCAGTGCTAAGATCAATTTGAAAATTTGACGAAAGAATTGACTTTTTCTTTAAATGGACCCGTTTTATGANAAATAAATATTTATTTTATATATAAGTATATATTTATGGATATGTTTTTAATGTAAGATAATTTTTTTATATTTAAAATGGTAATAGTTTAGTTCATAATTGTATATATGATAATATTTTCATTGTTTTTTTTACATCGACAAGCCCTGCATTTTTTCTCTTATTTTTTATTTCTTTTTTGGGTTACCTCCAGTAGACGGTCTTTCCGTGCCGTAATAGCAAGCTAATAAAAAAAACTTACATATTGTAAAAAGTAGAAATAATAAATAAAGCATTATAAAGTCTTTCAATTAATTAAGGTTTTTAGTTGAGATAATAAAGTCAGTGTCACGAGCGGGATTTGAACCCAAGACCTTCGGCTAGATAATTCATAAATTAGATAATAAATAAATTCATTCAAGATTTTCTTTAGTTTTTAATTTTTATTGTTATTAATCATTCCACCTTACCAATCCCTCAACCACGGTTTTTTCCTTTCCTCCATCATTTTCTTTGAAAAAAAAAAATAATTACAAAAGCAATTACAGTACTAAAATGGATATTAATTGGAGTACTTTCCTGAAATTTGCTGGTCTCTAGGTTTGTAAATAGTGTGTTTTTCAACATTGATAAAAAAAGTTTTTTGTGCTGCCATGCCACTTCCGTCCATCTGCGAAGATGGAAGTTGAATTACGAGTTGGTCCTAGTACGAGTTTTAGAGTGCAGATTTGTGAGTTGGATTTAGTCGTTTTGATGTGTCGTAGTTTGTATGTGTTGTGACATGTTGCGAGTTGTTGTGACAGACTTTGTCATAGTTTTTGTGACTAAATTGTGAGACGGAGTGATAAACCTATAGTTGATAGTTATCTATAATGTGTAGTGATTAGTGACCGTTAGTCGATGATTATTCAGAAATCGTGAGATGCGGTCTGGTGTGATGTAGGCGCCCTCAACCCGCAAGAATGGCACAATTACGCAGAAAACAAACACTTTGAACCCTGAAGATGATCTCAATAAAGATCGAAACGTTGGCACGGTAAAGAAAATGTTTTTCTGAAACCTACATCACACCAGACCGTATCTCACGATTTCTGAATAATCTATAATCTTTGCCTATCATCGCTGATTTTTTTTATTAATCAGACGCATTCAGTGAGTGTATGAGTGAGTGAGTCTAATTAGATTTTTCGTCGTCGTCCCTAAACAATTTGATATGTTCTTTGAATCTATGTTTTATTTTTACCCTATCTTTCCTGCATTTGTATGTTCATGTATATATTCCTTTTTTTTAGCTGTGTTTGTGGTTTTCATTTCGGTTTTTTATGCCTAATTTGTTGATTAAAGTTAATTAGTACGTTTTTTTATCCAATGTATGCGAATGTGTTCCATTAAATTTCCGTTTTTGTTGTGTTTTCTTTATTATATTGTTGATTTTGTTGTAGCCTTTATTGTGATGGTTTTGTATTTTTTATTAGTTTTCGTATTTTAGTTATTGGGATTTTACTACTGCTACTCGAGTTACAAACTTAGCCCGTAGATCTACATTCAAAATGAAACCAAAAAGTTCTAATTAACTATGGCCCGAATCTCAGCAGTTTCAGAGTTATCCGATTTTTCTGATTTTTTAAAATTTCACGCCCTTGCTTCTAAAAGGTTTTGGATAAATCCGTTGATACCATTGAAATCTGCGTTAATTTCCTATAAGATGTGATCAATACTAAACTTGTAAACCTTCGTGAAATAAGCGTTTTAGTAGCGAGAACGGTTTTGTTCCTTTCCTCCATCATTTTCTTTGAAAAAAGTAATTAAAAAAGCAATTACAGTACTAAAATGGATGTTAAATGGAGTACTTTCCTGAAATTTGCTGGTCTCTAGGTTTGAAAATAGTAGTTTAGAATCACCATAATAAGTTTTTTAACATTGAAAAAAAAAAGTTTTTTTTTTTTAATTTATCGCTACTAAAACGCTTTTTTCACGATGGTTTACAAGTTTACTATTAATCACATCTTATTGGAAATTTAACGTAGTTTTCAATGCTATCAACGGATTTATCCAAAACATTTCAGTTTTGGAGTTATCATTATTTATTTGAAGCAAAGTCGTGAAATCTTAAAAAATCAGAAAACGTAAAATATTTCCGAAACTGATGAGATTCGGATCATAGTTAATTAAGACTTTCTGATTCCTTTTTCAATATAGAATCTACTAGCAAAGTTTGTAACACGAGTAGCCGAACACCCTGTATATGCACTGACAGAAAAAACAATTCCGCCCGATTGATTATTTTCATTTTCTCGATTAAAAAAAATTCTGCCCTTAATCTGTCTCATTGTTTTTAATTAATAAATATTTGTTTATGCTGTGTTTTAAATTGGAAATATCAATTAGAGGGAAATAAACATAATCCTTAAGCTAAAACAAGGATAAAAGATTTTTTCATTCTTTACTTTTTACGGAATTTAAAATATTTATTCAGTATCATTTGAGTACGCGTTCTGACATTTTCTGGTCTGTAGGTTTCGAAATAGTAGTTTAGAATCACCATAGTAAGTTTTTCAACTTTGAAAATAAAAAATATTTTTCAAAGTTCTCGCTACTAAAACGCTTATTTCACCAGCGTTAGTAAGTTTAGTATTGATCACATCTTATTGGAAATTTAACCTAGTTTTCAATGATATCAAAGGATTTGTGTAAGACCTTTTAGTTTTGGATTTATCATTGTTTATTTGAAGCCAGGTCGTTAATTAATTATTTAAAAACATCCTCCTGATTCTTCAGTTCTAATCAAATCCAGAGTTTTATTTACAAGGAAGTTAAACCTTTTTTTTACATATGAATATAAAAATAATACATTTAGCCTTAATTTTGTACTGAAAAATCAAGATCAATTTGTAAACCTCCGTGAAATAAACGTTTTAGTAGCGATAACTTTGAAAAAACTACTTTTTTTTTTCAATGTTGAAAAACTTATTATGGTGATTCTAAACTATTTACAAACCTAGAGACCAGCAAATGTCACGAAATTACTCCATTTATTATCCATTTTATTACTGTAATTGCTTTTTTAATTTTTTTTTTTCAAAGAAAATGTTGGAGGAAAGGAAAAAAACGTTCTCGCTACTAAAACGCTTATTTCACAAAGGTTTACAAGTTTATAGTATTAATCACATCTTATTGGAATTTTAACGTAGTTTTCAATGAAATGAACGGATGTATCCAAAACATTTCAGTTTTGGTGTTATCATTGTTTATTTGAAGCAAGTTCGTGAAATCTTAAAAAATCAAAAAAGTTAAATATCTCCGAAACTGATAAGATTCGGATCATAGTTAATTAGGACTTTTTGGTGCATTTTTGAACGTAGAATCTACTGGCAAAGTTTGTAAACGAGTAGCCGAACATCCTGCATATGCACTGGCAGAAAAAAAATTCCAACCAATTGATTATTTTCATTTTCTCGATAAAAGAAAATTCTGCCCTTAATCTGTCTCATTGTTTTTAACCAATAAATATTAGTTTGTGCTATGTGTTAAATTGAAAATATCAATTAGAGGAAAACTTAGGTTAGGAAATAGTAGTTTAGAATCACCAGAGTAAGTTTTTCAACTTTGAAAATAAAAATATTTTTCAAAGTTCTCGCTACTAAAACGCTTATTTCACCAGTGTTTGTAAGTTTAGTATTGATCACATCTTATTGGAAATTTAACTTAGTTTTCAATGATATTTTGTGTACACGGATTTATGTAAAACCCTTTAGTTTTGGAGTTATCATTGTTTATTTGAAGCCAGGTCGTTAATTAATTATTTAAAAAATCCTCCTGATTCTTCAGTTCTAATCAAATGCAGAGTTTTATTTACAAGAAAGTTAAACCTCTTACATATGAATATAAAAATAATACATTTAGCCTTTAACAATAATTTTGTACTAAAAAAACAAGTTCAAGTTGTAAACCTTCGTGAAATAAGCGTTTTAGTAGCGATAAATTTGAGAAAACTACTTTTTTTTTCAATGTTGAAAAACTTATTATGGTATTCTAAACTACTATTTACAAACCTAGAGACCAGCAAATTTCGGGAAAGTACTCCATTTAATATCCATTTTAGTACTGTAAATGATTTTTTAATTATTTTTTTCAAAGAAAATGATGGAGGAAAGGAAAAAACCGTTCTCGCTACTAAAACGCGTATTTCACGAGGGTTTACAAGTTTAGTATTGATCACATCTTATTGGAAATTTAACGTAGTTTTCAATGGCATCAACGGATTTGTCCAAAAACGTTTTAGTTTTGGAGTTATCATTTATTTGAAGCAAGGTCGTGAAATCTTAACAAATCAGAAAAAGTGAAATAACACAAATAAAGAAAAAGTTTGTTGCACTAGTAGCCAAACATCCTAGTTATTTATATGTGCATTCGTATATGTAATTAAAGAAAGATATGTTGTTCTTTTATTGTACTTATTCAGTTTTTCTCTTTATTCCTTAAAACAAATTTTTATCCCTGTTTTATTTGCTTATTAAAATTTTATAGTCCGACTCCAGCAGACGGTTGATAACCATTGCCGGGCTTTTTAGTTATGTGCTATTTTTTAATCTTTTGTTTATCCGATAAAGTATTTTTTCATTCGTTCATATTTTTTGATGCTCTTTATCATAATTGTGTGGTTTAGTCAGGCGGATATGCTGTATATGTTCTATTTTGCCTACAATAAATGAAAATATCATAGATTGTAAATAGATTGTATTTTACTTTTATTAAAATGTTATTTTTAATTTTTATTTTTTTGTTGATTGAGCAAGATTTAAAATAAACAGCCAAAAATCACTTAAACCAACTGTAGTTACAGGACAGTGATTGTTCATGCTCTGGGTATATTTTGTAAAAACCCCCGCCAATTTTTTTTTCCGACCGGCTTTTGTGCTTTTTCGGAATTTCATTTTCCTCTTAAAACCTTTCACTTAATCCTTTCGGAAATGTTCCTCCTTTTAAATAAAGCTTTGACAGGAGGATGACGAGCGCGGGGTTAAGCAACCCATTGTCCTCGCTGCGTACGGGCGCGGCTGTTGAATCGGAAAGGAAACCGAAAGGGGATTAAAAAGGAGGTATAAAATCTATCTTCGAAACCGACTCTTGTAAATTCCCGTAAAATTGCTCGATTAGAAAGGGCTTAGAAAAACTCACTGTTTACCTATTTTTATTATTTGTTTATTTTTTGGTAGGCGATTGACTTTTTAATACATGTAACGCATACAATTCATAGTAAAAACCAAATAATCCGATACAATTTTATTTATTAATTTACTTTAAAATGAAAACATACGAAAATTTAATGAGGTCGTTTATATTAATTAAAATTAAAATCAAATCAATTTATCGCAAACAAAAATGGATTTTTTGGCCTAGATTACCCAGGGGAAATTTCTCTCTGATATCAGGTGTTCGACTCAAAAATTCATAAAATTCTCTGGATTTGTGTGGTGGTTAGTGACGTTAATCGATGATTATTCAGAAATCGTGAGATGCGGTCTGGTGTGATGTAGGTTTCAGAAAAACATTTTCTTTGTCGTGCCAACGTTTCGATCTTCATTAAGATCATCTTCAGCGCCTGGGATTTACATTGTTTAAATTTAACAAATACATGTAGGATGTGGAATCCATGTGTTCCACATCCTACACGTATTTGTTAAATGTAAACAATGTTTGTAAATCCCAGGCCCTGAAGATGATCTCAATAAAGATCGAAACGTTGGCACGATAAAGAAAATGTTTTTCTGAAACCTACATCACACCAGACCGCATATCTGGATTTTATTCAAATGCATCGTTCTGACACCGTGGACTGTTCATCTTTTATCCTACGTCGACAAAGGATGGATTTTATGACATTATAAATGAGAAAAATGTAGTTAAAATTAACAGAAATATCTCAAGTATTTTTATTTCTGTCGCCAGTTCTAATTTAATGCCATAACGTACAGTTTGAAGGTTTTAAATCATTTAAAGTTTTCGGTAGATCGTTGGAGTCGTTTTAAAATTATCCTTATATTTATTATTTTTGAATAGAATGATAGTTTGGAACAAATTGAGAATCCCCCCCCCCAAAAAAAATATATATAAATATATTCAAAGGATTTTAATGCTGCCAAAAAGGAATATCAACTTTATTTTCTATTACAATTCTTCTATTACAATATTTATTATTACCTCAGCGTATCTAGACTAAGATCGTGGGTTCAAATCCCGCTCGAGCCCTTGACCTTTTTATCTCAACTAAAAGCCTTAATTAATTGTAATATATTAATTGGTCAAGCGGACCACGAAATTAGTGAATTTATTTTCTATCTAATTGTTTTTAACTAACTTTTGTTAATAGCATGGTATCTTAGATATTTTGTAATATGTACATAATTCATGTTAAAAAAATAAATAAAACTGAAAATTGTGTAAATTTTTAACAAGGGTTTTTTAATCTAACGTTTAAAAAATATCTTTAACCAAACTGAAATATATGTGGAATTAAAAGAAGAATCCTTTATTTTCATATATATTTCATTTTATATCATGTTTAATTTTAATTAATTTTCGTTTGATTTTTTAAGAGTACGATATTTTTTTTTTGCAGAGAGATTCTTATGTTACGATCTGACATTTCATACAGTCTATGTTTTTTGTTGTTTTAAAGAAACATTTGTTATGAAATTAAAAGGGGTTAATTTTATTTAAAAAAAGTTAAAATGAAATCGTGAGATGCGGTCTGATGTGATGTAAGTGTTTACGCAGAAAACAAAACACTTTGAATGAGTAGAAATACTTTGACTTAATATAAAAAATATTTTTTTGCATTTTAAAAAAATTTAATTTTAGTTCTTGATTATTCGGAAATCGTGAGATGCTGTCTGGTGTGATGTAGGTTTCAGAAAACATTTTCTTTATCGTGCCAACGTTTCGATCTTTATTGAGATCATCTTCAGGGCCTGGGATTTACAAACGTTGTTTAAATTTAACAAATACATGTAGGATGTGGAAAAAAAATGAATTTATACAATGCAAAAAAAAAGTTTTTTATATTCAATCAGAAAACAAATACTTTGAGTGAATATAAAAAAAGATTTTTTTTGCATTGTATAAATTCATTTTTTTTTCTTTCCACATCTTACATGTATTTGTTAAATTTAAACAATGTTTGTAAATCCCAGGCCCTGAAGATGATCTCAATAAAGATCGAAACTTATTCAGAAATTGTGAGATGCGGTCTGAACGATTTCTGAATAATTATCGATTAACGGTCACTAATCACCACACCTTAAATAAAAATTAATTTATTAATGAAATGAAATTACTCATTCGTACAGTTTTGTAAAAAAAAAATGTTTTTACTCTAATCCGTTCAAGTCTCCCGAATCTCTTAAAGCAGAATCAAGCTGAAATGAAAATTTGCACAAATTGTTAATTACTATTGTAACATGTTTTAATTTAATTTTACTTATACGAGTTTAAAAAATTATTCATGTAGTAAAAAAATAATAAGATAATAATAATAAATAATAATAAGTTATAGTAATAATTTAATTATACGTTTTTAATATAAAGTTTTGGTTAAGATAAAAAAAAGTGTCACGAGAGGGATTCGAACCCACGATTAAGGATTAATATAATCATAATATTAATAAGTTTCAGTGTGCCATTAGATCAAACTGCTGTTTAGGCGATGAAAATTTTTATTCTTAAATTTGAAAGGAAAATTTGAAAATTGACCACTATCTAAAAATGCACCGAGGGGGTGGGGGTTCGTGGTACCTGCTCACCCTATAAAAGGGCCAAAGTCAAATTTCGTTCTCTTTATTGCGATTCTGACCGCCCGGGGGGTTGGCAGGCTTCAACAGAAGGGGTTCGTCATACTGGCAAACTTTTTCAGGTTCGTACAATTAATTTATTATTTGTAAAATGCAATTTTTTCCCCAATCGATCCCGTTTTGATCGATACGATTAGTTTTCAATATTTGAACAAAAAACTCGTTGTTTTCATAAAACTATTAATTTTGACTTTGATTGTTTTTATTATTTTGATGATTTTACAATGATTTAAACTTAAAAAGCACAAATTTAAAATATAGTGTACAGCAAAAATTTTGTATTTATTGATAATTGAGTTTATACAAGTCAATTTAGAAGAGATAAAGGCAACATCGCTTTTTTCCCCTTGATTTGATCGTTTAACGTGAACTTAATAGTTTATTTAATTTTTATGGAAAAAATCATATTCAATTTGTAAGCATTTATTTAGTAAATTTTGCTAAATGAATTAAAATAATCGGTTATTTTTAACGCAGTTTTCGCCTTTGTTGACAAATTAAAAAAATAGAGTAAAAATTTAGTTTTACCCAATGTATTCCATTTTTAATTAAAAAAATAAAAAGATAGATCACTATGATCAAATTAGTTAAGATAAAATAACCTTGTATTGTTGGAATCAAATTCGAGGAAGCGCGGTGGCCGAGGGGTGTCCGATTCATGTTGCCACGCTAACGGTCCCGCGTTCGAATCCCGGCACATCTGACGGCTGTTTAATTGAGAATAATATGAAAGAAGTATTGTAAAGTGGTTTGACCCTCTCGACTGGGACACCCAACTGGAAGATGGATGTCAATTCCTCCTGTGTTGTATAGATCAAATTGGGGTTACTCTTCGGTAGGAAAGGTGTATCTTCAGTAGTATCGTCGCCTTAAAACATTTTTTTAAATTTGAACAAGCTAAAATTATTGAAAAAAACTTCCCTATTTTTATGCTTCTATTTTGGTGTTATACGTATTATAAGTATTTTGATTCTTTTCGCAAAACGTATCTAGAATTTAAATGTCTCTACTTGCCAATTGATTATGAAATTTTTTATATTTGGTTTGTTTGTGATTCACCCCTGCAATTTATCAAATCTTCTTCAAATATGAGTGAAGTTAAGTTGTCGGTGGTAAAGGGGTGTCTTCCGTATCATTATCGCCTTAAAACAGTTTATTATATATTTATATATTCTTTTTTTTGAAAAACAAGCTAAAATTATTGAAAAAAATTCCTTATTTTTTATGCTTCTAGTTTGGTATTATACGTATTTTGGTAATTTTCGCAAAAAGTATCTAGCTTTAGCCGTCCCTACTTGCCAATTTATTACCAAATTTTTCATATTTGGTTTAGTTGTGATTCACCCCTGCAATTTATCAAATCTTCTTCAATACGAATGAAAAAGTTCTCGGTGGGAAAGGTGTGTCTTCCTTAGCACTATCGCGGTTTTTTTGTAACAAGCTAAAATTATTGAAAAAAATCTTATTTTTATGCTTCTATTTTGGTATTATACGTATGTTGGTATTTTTCGCAAAAAGTATCTAGCATTTAACCGTCTTGCCAATTGATTACTAAATTTTGTATATTTGGTCTGATTGTGTTTCACCCCTGCAATTTATCAAATCATTCTTCAATATGAATGAAATAAAGTTCTCGGTGGGAATGGTGTGTCTTCAGAAGTCGTCGCCTTAAAACGGTTTCTTTTCTTTTTTTAACAGGCTAAAATTATTGACAAACATTTCCTGATTTTTGTGTGCTATTTTAGCATTATACGTATTTTGGTATTTTTCGCAAAAAATACCTAGCATTTAACCGTCTCTACTTGCCAGTTTATTACCAAATTTTTCATTTTTGGTTTGATTGTGATTCACCCCTGCAATTTATCAAATCTTCTTCATTATGAATGAAGTAAAGTTCTCGGCGGGATCAATCGTAACATTTTGATGACTGATTGTGATTCGTTTTGCGATGGAAAAATATCTGCAGAATCAAGTTGTATCTTCAAACATCTTTTTTTGTAAACAATATACTATTAAGTAGTAGGATAAATTTTAATTATTAAATGTTAAAACTATCGAACGAGTTAATCTAAACTTAAATGCTTTAAGAATATTGACGTTAAGAACTTTTGCACGACAAAATTTTGTACAGTTCACTTTAAAAAAAAAAATCTTTTAGCATATCGACGTCAAGGAAAAACAGATCAAAAAGAGTTCTCCTTCAGATCTGTGGTAAAATCGTGTTGCACGTGTATCATTCGTACACATGGTATTTTCCACAGGTTTGCTGGAGAGAGTTTCTTCAGGATGGAAGACATGTCAGCTAGATTATTATTTTATTACAGACCTTCGGCTTTCAGTTCGATACTTTAATCGTTTTTGTAGAAAACTCAATTTTCCTTGCAAATCCGAGTCATCGCCATGTAATACGTACTTTGGATCAATCGTAACATGGATGGTGATTCGTTTTGCGAGGGAAAAATATCTGCAGAATCAACGTATATCTTCAAACATCAAATCAGCAAATTTGTATATTTCATTAAAATACGATGTAGTACAGCTTCTTCAGACTTGTGCCAAAATCCTGTTGCACGTATATTATTCGTTCACATGGTTTTTGCCACAGGTTTGCTGGAGAGAATTTCTTCAGGATGGAAAAATTGTCAGCTGGAATTTTATTTTACTGCAGCCCTTTCTCAAATCGTACTTGCATTGTGAAACTCTCGCTTAAAATGGTCGTTATTTCTTTTAATTCAGATGAAAACGTTCCCATTTCAACTGTTTTAAAGGTGACTTCAGTTTTCCTTGCAGATCCGATCCAGCTCCATGAGTACGTAGTCGCAATCGAGCGTAACATGCTTGGTGGGTCGTTCTGCAAGAGAAAAATATCTTCAAAATCAATAGTACGGCTTCTTCAGACTTGTGTCAAAACCCTGTTGCACGTAAATTATTCGTACACATGGTATTTGCCACAGGTTTGTTGGGTGGTTTCTTCAGGATGGAAAACTTAAGTAATATTTTAGATATGTCAACGGAAATTTTATATTTCTGCACACCTCATTAATCGGCTAAAATGATTATTGTTTCTTTCAGATTAATACTCCTAAGGACGTTAGTTCGAGAATTTACAATGATTTTTTAAGTTTTCCTTGCAGATCCGATCCAACAGCATGAGTACGTAGTCGCAATCAAGCGTAACATGGTTGCTGGGTCGTTCTGCACGAGAAAAATATCTTCAAAATCATTAGAACGGCTTCTTCAGACTTGTGTCAAAACCGTGCTGAACGTGTATTATTCGTACACATGGTATTTGCCGCAGGTCTGCTGGAGAGAGTTTCATCGAGTACTAATGTAATTGTGTGTTTTGCTTAGAAGAATAATTATTTTTCCAGAATCTTCAACTAATAATTTGTTTTACGATTGATTAACCAGGATCGATCATGATTATTCTCTGCGAATATACGACACCACCATTTTGCACGTGTGCGAATCGTACGAATGGTAGTGTCGTGTATTTGCAGTAGAAAAGTTCAGCTAGATACTGCCTGGGCTTTTGGCGCTGAAAAAATACAATGAAAAATTTCTGTCCTGATGATTGGGTTTTAATGCATCTCCTTCAGATCTGTGTCAAAACCGTGTTGCACGTGTATTATTCGTGCCCATGGTATTTGACGCAGGTTTGCTGGTGAGAAATTCTTCGAGATATATTACTCAAGTTTACAAATGTTATAATACAGCTCCTTCAGATCTGTGTCAAAACCGTGTTGCACGTCTTAAAATCGTCCACATGGTATTTGCCACAAATCTGGTAGTGAGAGTTTCTTCTGGACACCACAAGAATAGCACCACACTTTATATGAATATTTGATANAAGGTGGTTTTCTAAACTACCTCATTCTTGGTCGCTCCTCAGGGCTTCAACAAATTATTAACAATTTTGTACAGAACTAAAAAACTAATTTTTTAGCATAGTCGTCAATGAATAACAGATAAAAAAGAGTTCTTCTTCAGGTCTGTGTCAAAACCGTGTTGCGCGTGTATTATTCATGCCCATGGTATTTGACACAGGTTTGCTGGAGAGAGTTTCTTCAGGATAGCATACATATAACGATAATTACTTCTGTCTTTTAGTTTTTTCTGATGGTACAGATCGATGTCAACAGTACAGGCTTCGATTTAAATCAGTCTGCATGTGCCTGATGTCAATTTCCCACAAGAAGAGTTCTTCGTCAGCACTTGGAGGATGAGAACTTCAAGAACTTCAACTTATACAGTTTGTTCCCTTCAGATCTGTGTCAAAACCGTGTAGCATATCAATTATTTATGCTCGCTGTATTTGCCACAGGTTTGCTGGGATGAGTTTCATCAGGGTCATGCTGTATTGTGTATTTTGCTTAAGCTAGGATGATAGTTAATTTTCTCCACTTTAAATAGTGTCATGTACTACAATTTGTTGTATTCTTAAATGTTGTGTCAACTATGATTATTCTCTGCGTATCTACATCATTAATATCTTGCACGTAGTGAATTTGCAGTAGAAAAAATCAGCAACATGGAATTTGGGGTTTTATCACTGGAAATAAATTCCACAAAAATGCTCTTTCTTCCTGACCTGTATTATACTTGTATACATGTTTTGCTTGGGGAGAGTTTCTTCATGTTAGACACGTGAGTCAAAACCGTGTTGGACGTTTTAAAATCGTCCACGTGGTATTTGCCACAAGTCTGATAGTGGGAGTTTCTTCTAGACACCACAAGAATAGCACCACACTTTATATGAATATTTGATAATCGGTTCAACATTTATATTTAAATCTGTTGCGTTTTTAACCAATCAACATATGTTTTGTAATTTCTCCAGGCCCTGAAGATGACCGGACTAAAGGTCGAAACGCTTTGTATACATGTCTTGCTGGGGGAGAGTTTCTTCAGGTTGGACACGTGAGTAATGTTTTTCTATTTTTTTTCTTTCGTGATAATGTGGAATTTATATTTTTTTACAGGGATGATGTTTGAACCGATGACTGATAATGGTGCAGAAAGCGTAGCAGAACATTGGGTGAACAAGACAATCAGCTATAGTCGAGTATCTATTTTTGCTTGCACGTCCGAGTCAAAAATGAGTACGTATAAAATATCAATAGTACATGCGTATTGGTTCATTTTCCGATAGAGAAATTACCTTAGAAAAATGTGCAGGTCGGCGTCTGCAATGTGCTGAATGTTTTTCAGTCATACTGAGGTTAACAGGCTATTGGGGAGAAATCCTTCAGTATAGACTNTCAAGCGTAACATGGTTGTTGGGTCGTTCAGCAAGAGAAAAATATCTTCAAAATCTACTTGTTTCGTCATACTATTCATTTTTTAATTGAAACCAAATTGTTTTTTCGTTGTAAGACTATGCAGGTTGATTGGAAACCGGATTTGTGACGTCTCTTCAAAAACAATAGTAATATGGATGATGGCTCGTTTTGCGAAAGAAAAATATATTCAGAATTCACTATATCCTACTGATTCGGTATTTATCGGAAAATATATATCTTCAGGAGCAAAATTTATTGTCTTAAGATGACAATGTTGCAAATACAGACCTTAATGAAGGTGAATGTCTATAATGTACAAAATTTTCAAAATAAATTTATTATGCACAGGGCAAATCATCTATCGTCATACAGCTCATTATGATGAGTAGTTTTTTTAATGTTCTCTCCTTCAAATCTGTGTCAAAACCGTGCTGAACGTGTATTATTCGTACACATGGTATTTGCCACAGGTTTGCTGGGAAAAGTTTCTTCAGGATCCACCACTTGTACACAGACATGTCAGCTGTGATGTTATTTCAATTCTGGCCTTCACACGGTTAAAATGTCTCATTCCTTTTTTCAGATAAATAAATACGCGAGTACATCTGGTCTGTTTTAGTAGAGTGATATTACGTTCACACTGTGCCGGCTTTGTTGTATTAGTCTGCAGTTGTAGAACATCCATTTGCAGAATGAAGTCCAGCTCTCTTTTGGCGTGTGAGCAAATTTGTTTCATTAAAATGAATTACATGATTACATGATATTTCATTAAAATACGATGTAGTACGGCTTCTTCAGACTTGTGTCAAAACCCTGATGCACGTATATTATTCGTACACATGGTATTTGCCACAGGTTTGCTGGAGAGAGTTTCTTCAGGATGGAAAAATTGTCAGCTGGACTGCAGACCTTTCTCAAATCGTACTTAAACTGCATTGTAAAACTCTTTCCCTTAAATTGGTTGTTATTTCTTTTAATTCAGACTAAAACGTTCTCATTTCAACTGCTTTAGTGATGACTTCGGTTTTCCTTGCAGATCCGATCCAGCGCCATGAGTACGTAGTCACATGCAAGCGTAACATGCTTGGTGGGTCGTTCTGCAAGAGAAAAAATATCTTCAAAATAAATAGTACGGCTTCTTCAGACTTGTGTCAAAACCCTGTTGCACGTATATTATTCGTACACATGGTATTTGCCACAGGTTTGCTGGTGAGAGTTTCTTCAGGATGGAAAAATTGTCAGCTGGAATTTTATTTTACTGCAGCCCTTTCTCAAATCGTACTTGCATTGTGAAACCTGTTTCTTAAAATGGTCGTTATTTCTTGTAATTCAGACTAAAACGTTCTCGTTTCAACTGTTTAAGTGGTGACTACGGTTTTTCTTGCAGATCCGATCCAGCGCCATGAGTACGTAGTCACAATCAAGCGTAACACGGTTGGTGGGTCGTTCTGCAAGAGAAAAACATCTTCAAAATCTACTTGTTTCGCTATACTATTCATGTTTTAATTGAAACCATACATTTGGAGACCAAATTTTGTTTTCTCGTGGTAAGACTATGCAGGGTCGGTTTTACATCGGACCTGTGACGTTTATTCTCAGCAAAAATCCATCATTATGAAAAAGACATGAAGAATTCTTTAAAATTGAAAGTAACACATCTTCAGGTCTGTGTCAAAACCGTGTTGCACGTGTATCATTCGTGCCCATGGTATTTGACACAGGCTTGCAGGTGAGAATTTCTCGTTGACCTGTTGAGTTCATGCCAAAACTTGACGTTGTCACTGTGCAGGCTTTTTTTAAAATCAATCTGCAGGACTCTGGCGTCCATTTACAGCATGAAAGATCTCTATTTTGGCGTTTAAGAAAATTTGTACGATATTCATATTAAAATATGTTGCAGTCCGCGTCCTTCCTTTGCCACAGGTTTGCTGGAGGAAGTTTCATCATGTACAAACGCTATTGTGTATTTTGCTTAGAAGAATAATTATTTTTTCAGAATCGTCGACTAATAATTTGTTTTACGATTGATTAACCAGGATCGATCATGATTATTCTCTGCGAATACACGACATCACGATTTTGCACGTGTGCGAATCGTACGAATGGTAGTGTCGTGTATTTGCAGTAGAAAAGTTCAGCGGAGACAGACACCCTGGGTTTTTGTCGATGAAAAAAAAGAAATACCATGAAAATGTTCTGTCTTGCAGATCGTGTTTAAATGCTATAACCCAACTCCTTCAGAGCTGTGTCAAAACCGTGTTGCACGTCTTAAAATCGTACAGATGGTATTTGCCACAAGTTCGATGGGGAGAATTTCTTCTGGATCAAATACTATCGCAAACCATTAAAAGAACTTGTATCTTCACTTACTTGTTCAAAATTTTAATTATTTCCAAATGCTGTTGGTTTTTAAAATGTTTTTCAGATAATTGATGTAATACATTGATTTCAGTAAATTAAATTTTAACGGAACGATGATTATACCTTTATTAATTAAATATGCTACATTTAGTTCAGCATAAAGGAATTCATTTTTTTAACATCCTGCTAGGTTCATGGATTGAACTCCAAAACGTGCATATTAAAAGTAATAATAATAAAAATAATTAAAACATGATTGTTTTGAGATCGTGAGATGCGGTCTTGTGTGAAAAGTGTTAGTGTGACTAACAACACGACTCACAACCATGACACATTTAAACGGAAAACAAATGTTTTAAGCACTGAAGATGATCTAAATAAAGATCGAAACGTTGGCAGGATAAAGAAAATGTTTTTCTAAGCCTACATCACACAAGACCGCATCTCCAAATAACTGATTAAAACACTTAAATAAATATTTCTAAGTTCGTGACGTTCTTGTCGTTTACAACTCAGTCTCTGGTCATTTTACTTTATAGAGTCAATCCTCTTCCACCTCCTATTTTTGATGTTTAATTTTGCATATCTTGAAGCTTAAGTCTTTTGTTGAGGATGGGAAAGTATTGATATTTACTGTTATGGCCAAAATCAGACATTCAATAAACCTAAAAAATCCAAAAAAATCGAAAAAATATTTATTGTCTTTTTCGATGTAAAAGGCTCGTAGAACACGTTTTTTTACGTTTTTTTTTTCAAGAAAAACAAAAAAAAATTGAAAAAAAAGTTATTCTCTTTTTCGATGTAAAGGCTCGTAGGATAGGTTTTTTTTAAAGAAAAACCCAAAAAATCGAAAAAAATTATTGTCCTTTTTGATGTAAAAGGCTCGTAGGACTTTTTTTTCAAGAAAATCACAAAACAAAAAACGCGAAAAAAATGTTAGCCTTTTTCAATGTAAAAGACTCGTAGGACAGGTTTTTTTTTCAAGAAAAACCCAAAAAATCGAAAAAAAATTATTGTCTTTTTGGATGTGAAAGGCCCGTAGGACACGTTTTTTTTGTTTTTTTTTCAAGAAAAACGTAAAAAATCAAAAAAATGTTATTCTCATTTTTGATGTAAAGGCTCGTAGGACAGGTTTTTTTTCCAAGAAAAACCCAAAAAATTGAAATAAATTGTATTGTTTTTTTGGATGTAAAAGGCGCGTAGGAAACGTTTTTGTTTTGTTTTTTTTCAAGAAAAACCCAAAAAATCGAAAAAAATTATTGTCTTTTGATGTAAAAGGCTCGTAGGACACTTTTTTTTTTCAAAAAAATCACAAAACAAAAAAAATCGAAATTTTTTTTAGCCGTTTTCTATGTAAAAGACTCGTAGGACTTTTTTTTCAAGAAAAACGCCAAAAAGCCAAAAAAAAATCGAAAAAAGTTTTATTGTCTTTTTGGATGTAAAAGGCTCGTAGGACACGTTTTTTATGTATTTTTTCAAGAAAAACGCAAAAAGCCAAAAAAATCGAAAAAGTTTTGTTGTCTTTTTGGACGTAAAATTCTTAAAATTTTCTTAAAATAAAAACTAATGAATTTTTGATCTCGGTTAATTTGTTTTATTTTAAAAATAAATATGTTGTAATTAATATAACGACAATAGCACGTATAGTTTCAAATGAAAATATGAGTGACCGGCTCCTTTGTCTTCGACTGTACTCGATGCTACCCGACGAAAATCTGGGTAGTGGGGATCGCGTAGCGTAGAGTAGGGTAGCGTTGCGTGGCATCGGGCAGATGTGCAAGGGGGTAATACCTTCTTACGGAAAAATAGACTATGGATTTGCGTCGGGTAGCGTCGCATAGCGTTGCATGGGGTGTGTTCCCGGCTTTAGGCCTGTAGGCCTATAGCAACACTGGAGAACAGGAAAAAAAGAAGGTTACTCGCGGTAACAAGAGCTCTAACGTTGACATTCATGGTGATCCTTTTTTTTATGTTGTATGTTATTAACTGTGCACAGTTTATCTAATTGTTAATTCTAACCCAATAAATAAGAAAGTATTTTTGTTGTATATTACATATTTAAGCTAATTCTTTATTTAGAAACGTTACAGTGGTGTTTCTGCCCAATTTAGATTGTTTACTTTTTATACTGTTTAGTTGTAAACCTTTCGCTTTTCTATAATGCGCGTGCTAAAATCAGCTCTTACCAGCTACCTGATCAACGACAGGTCATGGGTGGATGCCCTTCATTTGGTGGTTAGGTTTACGCACAGCCATCAGAGAGGATCTAAAGGTCTCAGCGGCGATGGTTTATGGTGCTCCCTTACGTTTGCCCGGTGAATTCTTTCAACCAACGCCTATGCAGGATTGCTCTCAGGTTCTCAGGTTGCGAAGGATCTCCAGGAACGCTGCGACGATTAAAACCCTCAATTCCTAGTTACCATGGTTCAACGAAGACCTATGAACTCCCAGATTTGTGGAAACGGTCTCACGTTTTCTTAAGAATCGAGCGAGTACAACCACCGCTATAAGGACGAAGGACCCTTCGACGTGGTGAAAAGGTTTCCTAAGTTTTTTGACGCAAGTGCCAGAGGTTCGACCAGAAGAGTAACCATCGACCGACTTAAACCTGCCTACCAGCAGATAAACACAGAAAACCCTCCGGAACCATCAACACCCGACGGCACAGCGTCAACATCAGAATGCCTTCCTCGTCAGACCCGCTGCGGGCACCGAGTCCGTTTTCCATCTCGTTTTGAGGATTGTCTTCTTCACTTGAGTTGGGGTGTCTAGGTTTATAGCAACACTGGTAACTAGAGCTCTAACGACGACCTTCATGGTGACCACTTTTTGTGAAGTTTGAACGAAAGTTTGACCGCATAATTTAATGCTAGATATGCTAAGAAATGGTTCAGTTGGTAGTTTTTTCAGGAGTATGAGTAGGATAGCATCAAGATGTATTTTGCATCCTTTGTTTTGCAAGTCGGTTAATGATGATGTGTAAACAAAATCAAATTAAAACATTAAAAAAATTTAATATATAATGAGATGGTACACTTTGTGCAATTTGAAAACAACAAAACATTTACAATGGTAAAAATATATTTGTAGTATCACAGAAATGTCATTTTCCGTCAAGTTGATCCGGAAACGACACATCACGCCGAAATCAGTTCCAAAATCCGATGTTCATTCCCAACCGTGGTGTTCCTCTTTGTGCGGGTGGTGTTTTTCCTCCTTGTGCACGTGATGATGATGATGGTGGTGGTCGTGGTGATCGTAGTAGTGGTACACTGGCACTTTCTTCACGGTGTGGTGGTGGATGGTATGGATCTTGTACGGGACGTGAATGATGACCTTTTTACTGTAACAGTCGAAAAAACACGTCAGACTCGAGCATGAAGAACATAAGTGAAATTTTGCCTTGAGATACCGAAACTGAGGTCCAGTCCTTGTCCCAATTTTACTTCATTCTACAAGTTTTAAAATCAGAACAATCATTAGAGTATTGAGAAAAATCGTCTTTGAATTTCGAAACTCTTACGCAATATAGTCACAATATGCCAATTCAAGCAACAAAAAGAATAAAAATGAATATACATAAATTAAAAAAATAAAAATAAAATAAAAAGCACAGCATAAGGATGACAGTCCTGCCAAAGCTTAGATGAAGTGAGTGGTTGTTAGTGACCGTTAATCGATGAATATTCAGAAATCGTGAGATGCGGTCTGGTGTGATATAGGTTTCAGAAAAACAGTTTCTTTATCGTGCCAACGTTTCGACCTTTATTGAGATCATCTTCAGGGCTCAAAGTGTTTGTCTTTTGTGAAATTGTGCCATTTTTGCGTGTCGTGTTGAGAGTGCCCCCCCCCCAACACGACACGCAAAAATGGCACAATTTCACAAAAGACAAACACTTTGAGCCCTGAAGATGATCTCAATAAAGGTCGAAACGTTGCACGATAAAGAAACTGTTTTTCTGAAACCTTCATCACACCAGACCGCATCTCACGATTTCTGAAAAATTATGCTTAGATGAAGTATGACTGTCTTGTAATGTATTAATTTGTCCAAAAACGTTATTTATTTACCGCTCTAACTTCTACATGAGTTTTAATATGAGAAATTCTATGCCAAAAAATTATTTAAAATCATATTATTTTGCATTATACAACCCCGAAAGACATGGAATTGTCAAAAAAATTGCCAAAAATTATTAGACATTTTTTATATATAATACACTCTATAAAATCCATATACAGAATGTAACAATTTAGAATGGTACAGAAATGATATATGGAAAAATGTGAGCTTTTTCCAACTGGAAGACAACTGAGCTTTATTGAACAAACCTTCACCATTCAGTGCCTCAATTTAATCAATCGTAAAGTCTTTTTAGCAAATAAAGATTGTTTTTGTTGATCAGTGCCCAGAAGAAGAAATGGAAGGACTATGCGGTTCGATTCCCACCATTGACCCTGGAATTTCTGCCCCCTCATCATCAATATTTTTTGTCTACAGCTATTTTTATATTTATCTATATTTAAATTGGCAGTTGATGATTGTAATTACAGCTTTATGTTTAAAAGTAAAACTTTAATTAGGCAGTTAATAAATCAATAATTTAATAGGAGTGATAGTGAATCAATTATGATCAGTCAAGTATCGTCGGATTTGTAAAAACTGAAAGGGATCGATAAAACGTTCCATAACATTTATTAAGGAAATAATTAAAAACCGGCTTTCGTCCGCTTCGGTTGGGCTGCCAAGCAAGATCACGTTACGCCCATCTGATTGCCAGTGTGCAGTTGCACAAAAGGTGCGCGCGGCTGTCATGTGAAAAATGTCCGGAAGTAAATACTCACTGTTTGTGGTCGTCGTCTGCGCTCCCGGACGAGATGACGCTCAGCATGACGACGGTGGCCAAAAGCTGGAAAAAAACGAACACGTTAATAGTTTTTCGCTTTGATGGGAATGTAGAGTAACAAATTGGTGGTTAGCTAAAAGTTACATCATTTGGCCAAATTAGAACCGCACTGAATACCTTCTAAAGAAGATTCATTTGTAAAAGGTTTTCACCCACTGAAAATTCAGTAACAAGTGACCAAAGATCAATCATTCCAGTATATTCAAGACTTTCCAAAGACGATTTTGTAAAATTCAGTTCATTTCTTAAGACAAACCAATTAATATGACGATATGCAGACAACTGTACTTCTGACAAAACCGGTGAAAGTTGGGTATAAAAAAAAACCAATGTAATTTCCATTTTCACTATTTTTATTGTCTCTTTTTATGTGCTTTGTTTGATTTTTACATTGAATCTTAGAGTTGGGTTTTACAACAATTGTATAGTTTTTTTGTGTGTAAATATTTTGTCCAATTTTTTTCGGCTTTGGTTGTTTGCTATGCTTATTGTCTCTTTTGTATGTGTTTTGTATGTGTTTTGTTTGTGCTTTTTTGTTGTTTCAGTTTGGAAATAAATTTTTCTCAGGACAAAAAATAGAATTACTATTTCACCCCATTCCACCGTTTTTCCCACCGACACCACGTTTTACCATTTAGCATAAATCCATTATTCAAACAATTAAAGTTTTTAGTTGAGATAAAAAAGTCATTGTCACGAGCGGGATTCGAACCCACGACCTTCGGCTTGATAGGCCGCTACTCTGCCACGTGAGTATCCTGACTTCGATCCACTCGGGCACTAACTTCCCAGCTCAAAAATGGCAAAGTTAGTGCTCGAGTTGATCAAAGTCACGATAGCTCAAGTGGTAGAGTAGCGGCGTATCAAGCCGAAGGTCGTGGGTTCGAATCCCGCTCGTGACACTGACTTTTTTATCTCAACTAAAAACCTTATTTAATTGAATGATATTAATTGGTCAAGCGGAACACGAAAACTGGTGAATAAATCCATAATATTTAGGGGTCTGATTGACCAAATTACTTCTTTCAATTAATTAACATTTTTATGTAAGGCTTTGGTTGAAATGAAAAAGCTAGTGTCACGAGTGGGATTCGAACCCAAGATTACACGACATTTGAAAAATGGCAAAAAGGAGGGATAATTCAAAAGGTGAGGTTGAAATGGGATGTTAGTGTCCGAGTGGATCGAGGTCACGATAGCTCAAGTGGTTAGAACAGCGGCGCGTTGAGCCGAAGGTCGTGGGATCGAATCCCTCTCGTGCTAGCATTTTCATTTCAACCAAAACCTTACATAAAAATGTTAATTGAGCATAAAATTTCTGCATTTTGGTTCAATGTAATTTAAAAAAATTATTTACCGATAAAAAGCTTATTAAACGAATAAGTTGTTATGAAGTTTGTCAAGCTCTACCGTGATTGTTCAATTGAGGTTACAATTTTTTTTTTCAAATTATAAATTCAGCGGATTTTGTAAGAATTGAACGTTTTCTTGCTAACAGATAATGAAAATGGTGAAAGGGTGCGTTTTTAAAAGAAATTTAAAGCCCTTTTAAATACTTTTTTTGTATTTCCTCCAAAATTGAATAGTTCAAGATCTAAGAGTAGATTTATGACGAAAATCGTAGATTTCAATTAATTGTTCTTTTTATGTAAGGTCTCGGTTGAGATAAAACAGTTAGCGTCACGAGCGGGATTCGAACCCAAGACCTTCGGCTCATTACGCCGCTGTTTAACCACTCACGATAGCTCAAGTGGTTAGAACAACGGCGCGTTGAGCCGAAGGTCGTGGGTTCGAATCCCTCTCGTGACTTTTTCATTTCAACTGAGAAATTTCTGAATTTTCGTTCAATGTAATTAAACAAATTACTTACCGATAAAAAGCTTATTAAACGAATAAGTTGTTATGCAGTTTGTCAAGCTCTACCGTGATTGTTCAATTGAGGTTACAAATTTTTTTTCAAATTTTAAATTCAGCGGATTTTGTAAGAATTGAACGTTTTCTTGCTAACAGATAATGAAAATTGTGAAAGGGTGCGTTTTTAAAAAAAATTTAAAGCTCTTTTAAATACTTTTTTTTGTATTTCCCCCAAAATTGAATAGTTGAACATTGAATCTAAGAGTAGATTTATGACGAAAATCGTAGATAGTTAATAAACATAAAATTTCAATTAATTTTTCTTTTTATGTAAGGTCTCGGTTGAGATAAAACAGTTAGTGTCACGAGCGGGATTCGAACCCAAGAACTTCAGCTCAATACGCCGCTGTTTAACCACTCACGATAGCTCAAGTGGTTAGAACAGCGGCGCGTTGAGCCGAAGGTCGTGGGTTCGAATCCCTCTCGTGACACTAGCTTTTTCATTTCAACTGAGAAATTTCTGAATTTTCGTTCAATGTAATTAAACAAATTACTTACCGATAAAAAGCTTATTAAACGAATAAGTTGTTATGCAGTTTGTCAAGCTCTACCGTGATTGTTCAATTGAGGTTACAAATTTTTTTTCAAATTTTAAATTCAGCGGATTTTGTAAGAATTGAACGTTTTCTTGCTAACAGATAATGAAAATTGTGAAAGGGTGCGTTTTTAAAAAAAATTTAAAGCTCTTTTAAATACTTTTTTTTGTATTTCCCCCAAAATTGAATAGTTGAACATTGAATCTAAGAGTAGATTTATGACGAAAATCGTAGATAGTTAATAATCATAAAATTTCAATTAATTGTTCTTTTTATGTAAGGTCTCGGTTGAGATAAAACAGTTAGTGTCATGTGTGGGATTCGAACCCACGACATTCGACTTCGATTCGGATTTGAATCGACCACTAAACATAAATGGATTAAGACATAAAATGTTGATCCTGTGTGGAAAGTTACAATTACCTAAGGTTACAACTACCTGAGAATCGGCCCATAGTTCGTAAGTACTGTTTTGTTGCATTTGAGATTTATGAGCACCTGATGAACTTTGTCGTACCAGTAGCGATCACCCTGAGTAGAACAAGACTGCCTAAGAAAAACGTAGTGGCACTAGTACAACGTGGTATTTAGAAAATGCAGGTATAGACAAATTAACGTCTCTATTGAAAATTAACATAACAAGCTGAATAAAAAAAAAATAGTAGAACGTATGTGTTGTCAATTTATGTCGAAAGTGTCAAAAAAATCAATGAACCCATTAGCATATCAAGGAAGCGTTTTCGTTTCCGCTCCCGCCGGGGGAAATCGTTAATTTAGAAAAAGCGGAATAAATTGCGTACGAGGAGAGTGTAAACGGTTCCTCTTCTCATGTTCCGACTGTTCCTGAAACCGATTCTGGTCCGAGCATTCGATCCGGTCTATGAACAAATTAATTGAGCGGGCTGTATGGTGATGAGAGTGAAAATCTGACCTCGTAGACGAGTCTTCTGTCCTCCAGATGTAAAGTTGTGCTCGAAAAAAGAAAGCTCTTTCCTTTAAAAGAAATTTCCTTCCTTCCCATGTTAAACTTAATATATCAGTAGTTTAATTTACACCTGCTAACATTAATCACTGTGGACATACGTAAATAAATCAAAGTTTACAACAGAACGCGACAGTTAATATAAAACTTATATACAAGTGAAGTTACAATCGTCTCTACTAATAAAATAATTATTATCGCCTTAACGCTTTAATTATACTTTGACTTCGCACCTAGTTTCTAAATTGTGAGATGGAGTTTGAGTGAGATCAAACTATAGTTTGATAGTTATCTATCATCTTTGCCTATCATCCCTGATTTTATTTATTAATCAGCCGCGTTCAGTGAGTGTCTGAGTGAGGGAGTCCCATAATTAGAGTTTTCGTCGTCGTCCCTAAACGATATGTTCTTTGTATCTATGTTTTATTTTTACCCTATCTTTCCTGCATTCGTATGTTCGTGTGCATATTCCTTTTTTTAACTGTTTGTGGTTTTCATTTCGTTTTTTATGCCTAATTTGTTGATTAATGTTAATTAGTACGTTTCTTTTGCAATATATGCGAATGTGTTCCAGTAAGTTTTTGTTTTTGTGGTGTTTTCTTTATTATATTGTCGATTGTGTTGTGGCCTTTATTGTGTGCTCCGGTTTTGTATTTTTTATTAGTTTTCGTATTTTAGTTATTGGGATTTTACTCTGTCTGTTATACAGGGTGTTCGGCTACTCGTGTTACAAACTTTGCTCGTAGATTCTACATTCAAAATAAAACCAAAAAGTTCTAATTAACTATGGTCCGAATCTCAGCAGTTTAGGAGTTATCTGATTTTTCTGATTTTTTAGAATTTCACGACCTTGCTTCTAACATATTTTGGACAAATCCGTCGATACCATTGAAAACTGAGTTATATTTCCAATAAGATGTGATCAATACTAGACTTGTAAACCTTCGTGAAATAAGCGTTTTAGTAGCGAGAACAGTTTTTTTCCTTTCCTCCATCATTGTCTTCATATTTGAAAAAAAGTAATTAAAAAAACAATTACAGTGCTAAAATGGATATTAAATGAAGTACTTTTCAGAAATTTGCTGGTCTCAGTTTAGAATCACCATAATAAGTTTTTCAACAACGAAAAAAAAGGGTTTTTTTTTCAAATTTATCGCTACTAAAACGCTTATTTCACGAGGGTTTACAAGTTTAGTATTGATCACATCTTATTGGAAATTTAACGTAGTTTTCAATGGCATCAACGGATTTGTCCAAAACCTTTCAGTTTTTTAGTTATCATTATTTATTTGAATCACGGTCGTCAAATCTTAAAAAATCAGAAAACGTACAATATTTCCGAAACTGATGAGATTCGGATCGTAGTTAATTAAGACTTTCTGATTCCTATATAGAATCTACTGGCAAAGTTTGTAACGCGAGTAGCCGAACATCCTGTATATGTACTGACAGAAAAAAAATTCCACCCAATTGATTATGTGTAGAGATTAGTGACGGTTAATCGATAATTATTCAGATATCGTGAGATGCTCAAAGTGTTTGTCTTCAGTGTTCTGTGTTACACTTTGAGCCCTGAAGATGATCTCAATAAAGGTCGAAACGTTGGCACGATAAAGAAAATGTTTTTATGAAACTTACATCACACTAGACCGCATCTCACGATATCTCACGATAACCAATTGATTATTTTCATTTTCTCGATAAAAGAAAATTCCGTCCTTAATGTGTCTCATTGTTTTTAATCAATAAATATTTGTTTATGCTATGTTTTAAATTGGAAATATCAATTAGAGGGAAACAAACATAATCCTTAAGCCAAAACATGGATAAAGGATTTTTTTCAATGTTTACTTTTTACGGAATTTAAAATGTTTATTC
Organism: Cimex lectularius; assembly: GCF_000648675.2. Classification (NCBI taxonomy): domain Eukaryota; kingdom Metazoa; phylum Arthropoda; class Insecta; order Hemiptera; family Cimicidae; genus Cimex; species Cimex lectularius. Next base: position 38,094 of record NW_019393055.1, on the reverse strand, counting down.
AGTATCACTTGAGTACGCATTCTGAAATTTTCTGGTCTGTGTGTTTCGAAATAATAGTTTAGAATCACCATAGTAAGTTTTTCAACTTTGAAAATAAAAATATTTTTCAAAGTTCTAGCTACTAAAACGCTTATTTCACGAGGGTTTACAAGTTTATCACATCTTATTGGAAATTTAACGTAGTTTTCAATGGTATCAACGGATTTGTCCATAACATTTCAGTTTTGGAGTTATCATTGTTTATTTGAAGCAAGTTCGTGAAATCTTAAAAAATCAAAGAAGTAAAATATCTCCGAAACTGTTAAGATTCGGATCATAGTTAATTAGGACTTTTCGGTGCATTTTTGAATGTAGAATCTACTGGCAAACACCTTATATTTCAGTAGTGCCATTTTGTGCCGTTTTGGGCGGTTATGTTTCTTTGTCATTTGTGTTGATTTTCTATGTCAAATTGTAGTTTGTCGTATGTCGTTTCTTTTGTCATTGTTAAGTATAGGAAGTTTATACTGTCATTTATTTTTGTGTAATGATTTCAGGTCTGTCGGTGTATACTATGGCTAGTAAGTATGTCATCTACGTATTTGTATGTTCATTATTTCGTTGATTGTGTTCCAGGCTTTATTGTGTGCTATGATTTTTATTTTTTTAATTAGTTTTCGTACTTGTCTTTTGGTTAGTCGGACTGATTTTAGTTTGTCTGTTATATATTTAAGTGCTGTCATTTTCACAGGTTGTTTCAGTGCTGCCATTCCACTTCCGTCCATCTGCGAAGAGGTACGTTGAATTACGAGTTTGGATCACATCGTTTTGATGTGTCGTAGTTTTTGCGTAGATTTTTGTACAATTTCCATAGTTTCCTTTCCTGCAATGGACGTATATGGATTTGTTTTGTCAAATGATATTAGTTTTAAATTTCATTTGTACATCTTTGATTTTGTTAATTAGTACCGTTGAATTTTTTAAACTTTAGTGTGTCGTTTAGTTTAAGGTGTGTTTTGAGTAACCTCAAACTATCAAACTATACATTTTATTTTTATTTAAACGTTATGTGAATAAAATCTTTCTAAAAAGTTAGTTCCTACTCACAGTAAGTTGAAGTTACTGTAAGTAGGAACTATCATTTTAAAAAGATTGAATAACACACTCCAGCATTTGTCTTTTCTATTATATAAATAAATACTTTTTGTGCAATACGAATTGAATTGTTTATTAAAAGAACAAAATATGTTTGTATGATTTAGTTTGGTTTAAAATGTTTAGATAAATTTTCCATGTATTAATATTGTAAATTAAGCAAAAACCAAGATTATTGCATTTTTTGTGTTGTGGTTTTTTTTACGGTACGATTTTGAACTTTTTGAGGTTTTTTCTGCACAAAAATCCGGTCTCTTGAGACAAGGAAGGAGGTTTCAATTTAACTTACATCATTTAAATAAAATGAAACATAAGAATAATTCAAAATTTAAATAAAGTTGTTGAAAATAAGTTTTTTATGATTCTCTTCGTATAGTTACGAGAAATAAGTAATCACTACTATCATCGAAATAACAAAATAACGTTTAGAAAATTTAAATCATTAAAATGAATAACTACAAAGATGTCATTGAAATAAAATAAGATCAATTCGTGATTAGAGAGTTTTTTTTAAATGATTTTCTTGGCATGTATAAAAGAAATAATTAATAACTAGCATCATCGAAATAACCAAATAACTTAAGAAAAGGAATAGGTAAAAAATAACTACAANTGGGAAATTATTTTGATTAAAGAACATTGCTTTAAAGTAACTAGTTTCTTTTTTTTTGTTTAATACCAAAATCCTGCATTATTTTCCGGACAACCCAATAACTACCATCATTGAAATAACAAAATAACTTTAAAAAAGAAATAGGTAAAAAAATAACTACAAAGATGTCATTTAAATAAAATAAGATAAATTCGTCATTACAGAATTTTTTTTGGAAAATAGTGTTTTTATGATTTTCTTGGTATATACAGTTACTAAAAATTCCAGTTCTTTTTTAATCCAATTAATTATTCTTTGTATCTAAGATTTTGATTGAAATGAAAAATGACATTTTCCATAAAATTACAATTTAAATTCTTAAAACAAATAACTACAAAGATGTCATTTAAATAAAATTAGATCAATTCGTGATGAGAGAGGTATTTTTGGAAAAATAGTATTTTTATGATTTCCTTGGTATGTATAAAAGAAATAATTAATAACTATCATCATCAAAATAACCAAATAACTCAAAAAAAGAAATAGGTGAAAAATAACTACAAATATGTCATTTAAATAAAATACGATCAATTGTTGATTAGAGAGTTTTTCTTTTTTCTTTTTTTTTTCTTTTGAAAATAGTGTTTTTATGATTTCCTTGGTATGTATAAAAGAAATAATTAATAACTATCATCATCGAAATAACCAAATAACTCAAAAAAAGGAATAAGTAAAAAATGACTACAAAGATGTCACTGAAATAAGATTAATTATAAAAATAATTTGTAATTTAAAAGTTTTTTTTGAAATAGCGTTTTTCTGATTCTGTTGATATGTGTAAAAGAAATAATTAATAACTATCATCATCGAAATAACCAAATAACTCAAAAAAAGAAATAAGTAAAAAATGACTACAAAGATGTCACTGAAATAAGATTAATTATAAAAATAATTTGTAATTTAAAAAAGTTTTTTTTGAAATAGCGTTTTTCTGATTCTGTTGATATGTGTAAAAGAAATAATTAATAATTATCATTATCGAAATAACTTAAAAAATAAGTAAAACATAACTACAAAGACGTCATTGCAATAAACTTAATTAATAAAATAATTTGTAATTTAAAGAAAGTTTTTTTAAATAGTGTTTTTATGTTCGGAAATAACTAATAACTATCATCATAGAAATAACAAAATAACGTTTAAAAAAATGAAATCATTAAAACAAATAACTACAATTATGTATTCGAAATAAAATTAATTATAATAACTATTCGTAATTTATATAACTTTTTTGTAAATCGCGTTTTTTATATTCTTTTGGTATGTCTACAAGACATAATTAATAACCACCATCGTAGAAATAACAAAATAACGTTAAAAAAGTAGAAATTAGTATAAAAAATAAATACAAAAATGTCACTGAAATAAAAGTGATTATAAGAACTATTTGCAATTTAAAGAACTTTTTTTAAAATCGCGTTTCTATGATTCTCTTCGTATTTTTCAAAAAATATGTTGCCTGTAAAACAGAATAATAATTAAATAAATTAAAAAAATACTAATATTTTGAAAAAAGAACTGCAAAGACAAATTTAAAAAAAGCTCAAACTTTTATATTACCTTACGATTCTTCAGTACATTTAGAGTTATTAAAAAATAAAAACATATGAATCTTTTTTAAAATATTTTTTTTAATCAATGGATTGGGGAAATTTGAAGTACACCAAACTTTGATTTTAAACCAAATCTTCATCAGGACTACGAAGGTTTAATTTATGTAATGAATTATTTTTGTTAATAATTAATTTTTTTTTGTTAACTTCTGTGCGCATTTAAAGAAAGGGGGAATCCGGATGAACAAGAGAGCTGATGAAAACAAGAAAAATGTTAAGCTTGGCATACCTCAGTTCGTCACACTAAGTCACAAGTCACTTCACTAAGCATCCAAACCAAATAGAAAAACCCAAAACTCCACACAATTATCGTTGTTCACCGTTTACTTACAAGAGCGGACAAAGCAATGCGGGCCATTTCGAACGTGCGCTTGACGTGAGTCGGAGGTGGAAAGCGGAATGATCCAAGTTGAACTCTCCTCTCACTATTTATACCGACGAGCAGGCGCGCGCGCGAGGGGATGACGTTGTGTTTGTATCCCATTCATTACCTAACCTTTTCGCTTTGATGGCACTTAAACGGGGTGAAAATGGCGACAGTGGTTTCCTTCCTGAATTTTTCGGACGAATGTCCGTCCCATTAACATTACCTACGACTTTATAACTGGGTTATATAAGAAAAAAAAATGGTAATTTCCGGTTTTATGAAAAATTACGCAAATAACTTACAAACAATCTCATTATTCTTTCCACTTTACGAATTTGGCGGTAAAACTAAGTCAATAAATTGTCAATTTCATTGAGGGGATGTTGAGGTCTATATTGCTAAAGAATGGCTTTCGTAGGTGCCATATCCTTTTCCTAGTTATTGCATGGCAGTTGCATTCGATATGATCTATTGTCTATGTCTTGTCATGTGTTAACAGTGACATTTACAGCTTTGTAAATAAACATATTAGAGTTTAGAAATACTTTCTTTCAGTAGGATTTCCTTTGTCCTCCATTTGATTTAGTGGCCTGTTTTCCTTGTCTCAAGACTGACATAAGTTTCCAGAATTTGTTGTGTTCTTTAGTTACCCATAAATCCAGTTCTTTTTTTAATCCAATTAATTATTCTTTGCATCTAAGGTTTTTGATTGAGATGAAAAATTAGTGTCACGAACGGGATTCGAACCCTCGACCTTGGGCTACTCTAAGGTTGAGCTGTGTCATTTTTCATCTCAACCAAAAACCTTAGACAGAAATAATAAGTTATTAATTATTTATTTTATGCATACCAAGAAAATCATAAAAATACTATTTTCTTAAAAAAAACTCTCTAATCACGAATTGATCTAATTTTACTTAAATGAGATTTTTGTAGTTATTTTTTACCTTTTTCTTTTTTAAGTTATTTGGGTATTTACATGATGCTAGTTATTAATTATTTCTTTTGTACATACCAAGAAAATCATAAAAACACTATTTTCCAAAAAAATTCTGTAATGACGAATTGATCTTATTTTATTTAAATGACATCTTTGTAGTTATTTTTTACCTATTTCTTTTTTAAGTCATTTGGGTATTTAGATAATGCTAGTTGTTAATTATTTCTTTTATACATACCAAGGAAATCATAAAAACACTATTTTTCAAAAAAAAAAAAACTAATCACGAATTGATCTAATTTTATTTAAATGAGATCTTTGTAGTTATTTTTTACCTTTTTCTTTTTTTAAGTCATTTGGGTATTTAGATGATGCTAGTTATTAATTATTTCTTTTATACATATCAAGGAAATCATAAAAACACTATTATCAAAAGAAAAAACAGAAAAAACTCTCTAATCAACAATTGATCGTATTTTATTTAAATGACATATTTGTAGTTATTTTTTTACTAATTTCTACTGTTTAACGTTATTTTGTTATTTCTACGATGGTGGTTATTGTGGTGGTTATGTCTTGTACACATACCAAAAGAATAAAAACAACGCGATTTACAAACAAGGTATATAAATTACGAATAGTTATTATAATTAATTTTATTTCGACTACATAATTGTAGTTATTTGTTTTAATGATTTCATTTTTTTAAACGTTATTTTGTTATTTCCAGGATGATAGTTATTAGTTATTTCCGAACATAAAAACACTATTTAAAAAAACTTTCTTTAAATTACAAATTATTTTTATAATTAATTTCATTTAAGGACATCATTGTAGTCATTTTTTACTTATTTCTTTTTTTGAGTTATTCGGTTATTTCGATGATGATAGTTATTAATTATTTCTTTTATACATACCAAGGAAATCATAAAAACACTATTTTCAAAAGAAAAAACTCTCTAATCAACCATTGATCGTATTTTATTTAAATGACATCTTTGTAGTTATTTTTTACCTATTTCGTTTTTTGAGTTATTTGGTTATTTCGATGATGCTAGTTATTAATGATTTCTTTTGTACATACCAAGAAAATCATAAAAACACTATTTTACCCCAAAAAACCTCTCTAATCACAAATTGATCTTATTTTATTTAAATCACATCTTTGTAGTTATTTGTTTTAATGATTTAAATTGTAATTTCATGGAAAATGGCATTCTTCATTTCAACCAAATATCTTACATACAAAGAATAATTCATTGGATTAAGAAAGAACTGGAATTTTTAGTAACTATATATACCAAGAAAATCATAAAAACTATTTTCAAAAAAAATATCTCTAATCACGAATTGATCTTATTTTATTTAAATGACATCTTTGTAGTTATTTTTACCTATTTATTTTTTTAAGTTATTTTGTTATTTCATGATGATAGTTATTAATTATTTCTTTTATACATACCAAGAAAATCATAAAAACACTATTTTCCACAAAAAAACTCTCTATTCACGGATTGATCTACTTTTATTTAAATGAGATCTTTGTAGGTATTTTTTACATATTTCTTTTTTAAGTTATTTGGTTATTTCGATGACGATAGTTATTATTTATTTTATACATACCAAGAAAATCATAAAAACACTATTTTCAAAAAAAAAAATTCTCATTTCACGTAGAATGTCATTTTTCATTTCAACCAAAAACCTTAGAAGGAAAGAATAATTAATTGGAATAATTAACATGGTCAATTATGACCACTAAGCAAATATGGATTCTTGTTTAATGTGGCGTAATACATGCCACATAATGGATTTTGATTTATGTGTCCTTCCAAGGCTCGTTTTTTTGACCAAGTATGTCTGCTGCCTCGTTGCCTGGGGCTCATCTCAGCTTGGCATACATTCCTGTTATTAGTTGTCTTCTTTTGGATAACTAACAAAATCCAGTTTTTTAAAATATGGCTTTAGTACACGACTCAGAATGGATTTTTGCCTATATGTTGTTCAGTGTTCCGAGTCTACCTTTTTACCTAACCTGTTGAATCGTTGCGTAAATTTCCTTCATCGCCTGGACCTCACCTTAGCCTAGCATACGTTTCCAGTATTAGTTGTGTTCTTTAGTTCCCTAAGATTCCAGTTTTACCATCTTAGAAACTCAAAAGATCCATCGAACCATATTTTATGGGAAAGCAAGGGCCTTCGTTCTGTGAAAATGAAACTGGTTTTGTTTATGTTAATTATTTACTTCCATCCGGTACACATAAACTTTTATCCTTTCCAGTTCAATTATAACTTACTTACAGTGCAATGTCCTCAGCGTATAGTGCCTGTTGACGAGATCTAGATTTCATCCAAAAAATACAAAACAATATAGGTCCCAGGATCGAGCCTTGAGAGACGCCTGGTTTAATATTGAGAGGAGAGGAGGGAGAGTTATTGAAGAAAAAACGAAAACATCTCATTTGAAGGCAGGACTGCACAATTTTAATAATATAGTTTAAAAAATTATTCAAGGATCTTGCTATACCGAGTCGATGGCTTTCTTTTTGTCAAGAAGGACAAGTCAATCGGTTTTCTATCCTTTTTGTCATCACATTTTCAAAAAATTTTCTTAATGGCTGAGTAAATTTGTAGGTCGAGAAATTTTCATCAGTTTTGCCGGTTTTTCTCTGTTCACTATTTTAGAAATTTTCCAGCAATCTGGATATTATTTTAAGACAAACATGGCATTAAAATGGTACGTTAATAGAATAATGCCTTTTTCGGAAGATACTCGTGCACGAAGGTTTGAGATTTGGTCATGTCCGGGTGATTTTTTGTTCAACGTGATTGAAATTTTGTCTCAAAAAATACATTAAACATAAAACAGTTTAGAAGAAAAAATATATTTAAAAAACTCCAGTCATTACACAAAACAATAAAGGTCTTAAAAACCTTACACGCAGGTACATGAGTTCTATAGATAAATATAAATAAAACAATAAAAATATTGAAGCACATACTATACATAATAAAGCGACTAATNCTGGATTCGAACCCGGGACCTTTACCTTACAGTGATGAGCGCCGTGTCAACGCCTAAACCGTTGCGGCCACCGACGCCCCATATTCCTTATTTTTCAATCAATATGTGCTTAAATCATTTATGCTTGTATTTACAGAAACTTAGTTCAAGTTATCCCTATTATAAATTTAAAAAAAAGAATTTTTTATATGTATACATCAGCTATTTATGCATAAATTGTAAAAATTTAAAATTTCTCCATAGATGTGGGTTATTGATGAGGAACCGTCCAATAATTCTTAGAACAGCTTTTTCGTCTATGGAATTTAAGAAAATTGGATTTAGTCATATTTCCCCAAATGTGATCACCGTAAGGTTTTATTTTTATTGAAGACCGGATAAAAAATTTCTTATGATGGTCCATGAGTCCATCTCATCTCGCTTCCTTTGCCTAAATGCCAAAGTGTTTGTATTTTTTCCACGGTTACATTGTACGTCCTTAAATCATTTTTCTGAGATATGTAGCAGGAGGTCCGATAGATTTGCTTCTCGTCTCACTTTAACGTAATATTAATATTGGCTCACTAGTTTTCGTGGTCCGCTTGACCAATTAATATCTTTCAATTAATTAAGGTTTTTAGTCGAGATAAAAAAGTCAGTGTGACGAGCGGGATTCGAACCCACGACCATCGGCTAGATACGCCGCTGCTCTACCACTTGAGCTATGGTGACCTCGATCCACTCGGACACTAACTTCCCATCTCAACCCCACCTTTTGAATTTAGTGTCCGTGTGGATCGAGGTCACGATAGCTTAAGTGGTAGAGCAGCGGCGTATCTAGCCGAAGTTCGTGGGTTCGAATCTCGCTCGTGACACTGACTTTTTTATCTCAACTAAAAACCTTAATTAAATGAAAGATCAATATTGGTTTAGTAATCAGTTGAACACGTGAATTTTTATTAACTGTCGTTGAACTTTGTGTTCATTAGTTTGCTCTGCGACTTTTTCCAAGTGAATTTGTTGATTTATTTTTATGGGAAATCCCATTTCCAAATGAAATCCGTTGAGATATCCGGTTCCTGTTACGTCTCAATGAATTATTTCCCTTACTTTTGAGTAAGGTTTGAAAGGTTCTCACGCTATGTTATAAGAATATTAAAAGTTTCGTTATTGTTTAATAGTATTACGTCATCTTTAATGAAAACTTATATTAATGTAATTAATCTAGTAAATTTGATTAGTTAATTAGACATGTAATCTTTATTTTAAGTTTAAAAAAAAAAAAAACACGTAAACACAAAAATAGACTTCCTACCTGGGCATCAAATATTTAAAAAATAAGGCCTTATTTTTAAGCTGTTTTTTTTATAAATAAAATCACGATTTTGTGACGTTTCAGCAATGTTGCGTTATTTTCAACACATATACTTTATTTTTTAACATTAAATATTTTATATTTAATTAAGAAAAAGTTGAAAAAACTGAAAAACCAGCTTATTTGCTAACTTGGACGCCTGTCTTCTTAAGGTATCAATTTTGCAACTTTTAAATAATAATAAAATATAGTTGAATAAAAAATAATAATTAATTAAAATCGTGATTTTTATTTTGCAACTATTTTTCTAAAACTGTTTAAAAATTTGTTGAAAAACTGGAATGAAAAAACAGCGAACTTCCAACATGGATTCCGGTTTTCTTAAGGTTTCAATTTTGAAACCGTTACCAAAAAATATATGTAAATAAAAATAAACATTAATTAATTAAAATATATTATATTTCGAAAATGGCACAGGATCGTATAAATGTCGCAAATTCGTGATATTTATTAATTTAAAACAAAACCGAGGCTTCATTTTTTTTAAAAAGCAAAAGAAGAAACAATTATGAAGAAAAAAGATTTAAAACCATATGCCATATTCAAGGCATATATTTTATTTTTTAAGATTGGAAAAATATTTTATATTTAATCAAGAAAAAGGTGAAAAAAAAAACTGAAAAAAAAAACTGAAAAACCAGCGTACTTCTAACACGGATGTCTGTTTGAAAAAAGTGAAAAAAAAAAACAACAGCGAACTGTCAACGTGGTTACCGGTTTCCTTACGATTTCAATTTTAATTTTGTACCTATTATATAAAAAAATATATTTAAAAAAATATAGCTTTTCATTTTTTTAAAGACAAAAGTAATTCTTTAATTATGAAGAAAAAAGATTTAAAACCATATGCCATATTCAAGGCATATATTTAATTTTTTAACATTGGAAAAATATTTAATATTTAATAAAGAAAAGTTGAAAAAACCAACGAATTGCTAACATGAACGCCTGTCTCGTTAAAGTTTCAATTTTGGAAAATTAAATATTATTGATAAATAATAATAAAATATAGTTGAATAAAAATAACGATTTAATTAATTAAAATCGTTATTTTTATTAATTAAAAAATATTTTTTTAACATTGCAAAAATATTTTTCTAAAATTATTTACAAGATGATGTTGGAAAAAAAAAAACAGAGCCAACATGATTGCCGGTTTCCTTAAGGTTTTAATTTTGCAACTGTTAAATAAAAAAATGTGTAAGTAAAAATAAAAATTAATTAAAATATTTTATAATCTGGAAATGGCACAGGATCGTACAAATGTCGCAAAATCGTTATGTTTATTAATTAAAAAAACGAAGGCCTTTCAGTTTTTTTATTTTTAAAAGCAAAAAAAAAGAAAAACAATTATGATCAAAAAAAGATTTTAAATTTTTTTATATTAAATTTAGAAAATATATAGTTAGTTTACTAGTTTCGTGTCTTACTCTTTTCTTTCTGCAACAAGAAGCCTGATGCAATTTTTTCTGGATGGTCAACTCGTTGTGCAATTGTACGTTCTATTTTTTTCCTAGGTTTTTATAGAATGAATACATGTTTATATTAATTTCTGCCACTTCCTTTATGGTAATGCCGACGTGTTTTCATTTCAAATTATCAAGATGGTTATATCATTGACTCTTTCTTTGATTTTTCTCTGGTTTTAGATGTTCAAGATGTTCATTAACCTACAAATTGTGTCATCATTGAATTATGTAGATTTTTCCTCAAATGCTAACGACCGGTATAGTCAGAATTGTCCCAGTGAGTTTGTCAACTTTGTTTTATCTATCAGATTGTTTTAACTGTGCCAAGCACGTCTTGAGTTTGTCCACTTTTCCTTTTGCCTTATTTCGATCCTTTTGTAATGGAAGATCTTGTGTCTGGTTATTCGTTACCCAAAATTCCTTTGTGTCCTGGCACCCAATATCAGGTTGGTGTATTTCCCCAGGTTTGGAGATTTTTGATGTATACAATGACTAATTTTGATATTAATTTTTGATATTAATATTAATTTTTAATAGCTGCTTGGCTTTCAAAAGATATCAGCGTGCTGACCTGAAGCTAAAAATTGACAAAGCACTTATTTATCTGATACTAATATTTAGGGACTCATTATGTAGTAAATTTTCATACCTGGTATATATAACTGTTGGAAAAAATAAACGCACCTTTAAATTTTAATGTGTTAAATTTATTCATATTTTTCTTAGCGCAAATAGGTCTGGTTGTAAAAATAAAGCATTTAAAAATGAAATAACTTGGAAAAAACGGAATTTCGGTGAGGTTACAACAGAACGACAATTCTTTCAAGTTTTTGCCGAGCTCGATGAGATCGTCATCATCAGGGCCTATTTATTCTAGGAAAATATCTCAGTCAGAACATATTATATCATTTAAAAAAACAAAATAAAAAAAAATAACTATTTAGAGTTGTAGTAACTAACAGAAATCTTTTCCAAGGAATGCAAAGGTGTTTAACAGACATGATTCGTGCCATAGGTGGAAATACTCGGTATTAAAGGGGAAAAAAGTTTTTTTTTTCATTTTTATTTGTTTTTATATTTCGTTTTTTTTTTCTTTTTCTTTACTCAGTATTTATTTATTTAGAATTAGGAAATAAACATTTCATTTTTAAAGATGAGATGATGTATCGACCTGCTGTTGAACAACTTGGAAAAAAGGATCTTCAGTGAGGTCACAACAGTACCTTGTTGTGAAACAAATCTTTCAAGTTCTTGCCGAGCTTTCGACGATTATATCATCATCAGGGCCTATTTATTTTAGGAAAATATCGCAGTTAGAACATATTATATAAAAAAAATTAAAAACAATTATTTTTCTTACTTTAACTCGGTAAGTGCTAAAATATATCTTGAGAACAAGAAACTGCATTTATAATAAGATTATTTAAAATTATGTGAAACTCAGTATTTAAACATAAACACTATGGAATTAATTAAAAACAATAAAAACATTTTTTTAAATAAAATTACTTTTTTTCTCAGGTACATTTGAAAAGCAAGATTTTTTTTATAAATTGTGCTTTATATTGATAACTTAAATTAAAGTGCTAACTTATACGACAACTATACGACCACTTTTTAAAAAAAAAAAATTTTAATGTTGTTTTTAATTAATTCCATACCGTTAATGTTTACTGAGCTTCACCTAATTTGAAATAATCTTATTACAAATTTTAATTAATTAAGGTATTTAGTTGAGATAAAAAAGTCAATACCACGAGCGGGATTCGAACCTACGACCTTCGGCTAGATACGCCGCTGTTCTACCACTTGAGCTGTCGTGACCTCGATCCACTCGGACACCAACTTCCCATCTCAACCCCACCTTTTGAATTTTCCCTCCTTTTTGCCATTTTTCAAATGTCGTGTAATCTATTTGATTCTCGGCGACAAATGAAATGGCCACGGAGAGCTTTAGTGAAGTGTACTTCATTTTAAATCATTAAATTCACTAATTTCGTGGTCCGCTTGACCAATTAATATATTACAATTAATTAAGGTTTAATTCTGAGGAATTCGATCCCATTCATTTCGGTCTCCAACTCTTCTGGACTGTTACAGCCTGGAATTCGCCGTCGTACTCATTGTTTAATTTGATCCGAAATGTGTTTGATTGGGCTCAAAAATGGACATGGCCATACCAAACGCTCAATTCCTGCCATTATCCTTCGTTAACGAAAATCATTCAAAAATGGCGAACGGCTGTGAAATTATTGATCTTCCTCGCCCAACCACCATGAACCATTTATAAATTAGATAAATTTTCGAACTTACAAAACAACCTTTTTAATTTAAAATTAACGGTTTTCTTCTCATCAAATTAAGTTTTTTTTAACAATCTTTCGCTCTTTATTTCAAATTACAACCGCAGCTTAATTAACAGATAATAATTAATTGATTTTTTAAGGTTAATTTGGAATTAAAAAGGATTAATTGAAGGGTAAAAATGATTACGTTGGTGTTAAAACGGGTTAATTTCAAGTTAAAAAAGGTTAATTTAAAAATAAATAAATTCTGTTCGGTTTTTTAACAAATTTGTTCATACAGAAATAAAAATGTTAATAATTTGTTTTATTGGTGGAATCCAACTATCCACGACGTGCCTGAGACGATACAACATGAAACGATCTGAACGCCCATAATAGTTTTGAAAAATCTGACCGGCCGGATTATCCGTCTTGAGGATTTCCAAAGTTCTCCGACAGTCCCGACGCCCCTCTTTTTCCAGTCTCTGATCCGATCTGGATCAAGAGTTAAATTACGAGACGGAAGACGTGGCCACCGGGGAAACGTATCATACGGTTGAATTTCATGAGAACGAATCGGCACCATTGCGCAATAGGCAGTTTCATCTTTTCCGCACTACTAACGTTTTTCATTATACATACGGTAACGGGAGGAACCCTTTTACGAAACCGTAGCTTTCCTAGCTTTCACTGCAGTTTATTTAAGCCTCTTTGATTATATAGCCGTAGAGATGGAATCTTTTGAGTTGATTGCAACATCGGTATTTATGTGTGGTGATTAGTGAACATAATAAACCATAATTATTCAGAAATCGTGAGATGCGGTCTGGTGTGATGTAGGTTTCAGAAAAACATTTTCTTTCTCGTGCTAACGTTTCGATCTTTATTGAGATCATCTTCAGGGCTTAAAAGTGTTTGTCTTCTGTGTAATTGTGCCATTCTTGCGTGTCGTGTTGAGAGTGCCCACGATAAAGAAAATGTTTTTCTGAAACCTACATCACACCAGACCGCATCTCACAATTTCTGAATAATTATCGGTATTTATATTTTTAACCAAGATTCAATCACCGCTGAAGATGAATATAGATGAAAATAGTACTGACACTCAAAAATACCATGATTATAAAATTTATTTATCAGAATCACGAATAAGTTTAAAAAATAAACTAAAAACTTTCAAAAAATTAAGAATGATCAAGTACAAACTAGTTCAAATATTAATTTGAAATTACCTGCTTTAATAATTAAGCACAAAGTCCGTTTGTGCCCGTCATACTCTAAAGTTTACATTAAGTACAAAAATCTAGATGCATGCTCCTTTACAAAAAAATTGTCATGAATATTAAAAACATTTCAAACATAAGACATGTCAAACAAAATATTTAAATCCATTAGTTTTCCGGGTCCGATTGACCAAATAACATCTTTCTATTAATTAATCTTTATGGAAGGTTTTGGTTGAGATAAAAACAGTCAGTGTCACGAGCGGGATTCGAACCCACGACCCTCGGCTCAAGAGGTAGAGCAGCGGCGTATCCAGCCGAAGATCGTGAGTTCGAATCCCGCTCGTGACACTGATTATTTTTATCTCAACCAAAACCTTACATAAATTTACTAGTTTTCGAGGTTCGCTTGACCAAATAATATCTTCCAATTAATTAATCTGTATTTAAGGTACTAGTTGAGGTAAAAAAAAGTCAGTGACTCTAGCGGGATTCGAACCCACGACCTTGGGCTTCATTTGTCGCCGAGAATCAAATTGATTACACGACATTTGAAAAATGGCAAAAAGGAGGGAAAATTCAAAAGGTGAGGTTGAAATGGGAAGTTAGTGTCCGAGTGGATCGAAGTCTCACGATAGCTCAAGTGGTAGAGCAGCGGCGTATCAAGCCGAAGGTCGTGGGTTCGAATCCCGCTCGTGACACTGACTTTTTTATCTAAACAAAAAATCTTAATTAATTGAAAGATATTAATTGGCCAAGCGAACCACGAAAACTAGTGAATTTAATAAGTCTAAATGAAGTATCTTCACTACCTCTCCGTGGCCATTTCATTTGTCGCCGAGAATAAAATCCTGATTACACGGCATTTGAAAAATGGCAAAAAGGAGAGAAAATTCAAAATGTGGGGTTGAGATGGGAAGTTAGTGTCCGAGTGGATCGAGGTCACGACGGCTCAAGTGGTAGAGCAGCGGCGTATCTAGCCGAAGGTCGTGGGTTCGAATCCCGCTTGAGACACTGAATTTTTTATCTCAACCAATACCTTAAATACAGATTAATTAATTGAAAGACCTTACATAAGGATTAATGATTGAAAAATAATTAAAGTTCATGCTATAAAGTGTATGGAGGTTTAGATAAATAATAATTAATTATTTACTTCAAACAACAGGCTCAAATGACAGAGTTAAGAGTTAAGTTCATTATAGATTTTTATCATGTTTGTCATGCATTTTCTTTTGTTTGCAAAATATCCCATTTTTTCAGATAATTCCATCATTTCCTCACTGAAGTTAGCGCAATGCAGAAACTCGTTTGAGTAATTCAACAAATCCGCGAGTAAAGACGGACCCAAATACCCAGTGCCGTTTCGACATAATTTCATCGTGTTAGGGATTTCTCCATTCGTCAGAAGACTTCTTGGTTCATAGATAATAGAGTGCCGACTGAAACACTACTTGCGAGATAGCTCGTCCCACCCAAGTGAAACTGCAATTTTGCCAGCTAACAAACAGTCGGAGTTATGCGTTTCAATCTCAGGCAGAAATCACATTTAATTCAAGAAAATATTACCATGTTTAATGGCCACTTAATACGACTTTCCCTTAAGATCCCCCGGAGATGTAATGTCTCTGTAACAGTAGAGAATTATAAGAAAATTTTCTGTTCACTTTCTGGGTGTATTTTCGCTCAACGTTTTGGAGATTTTGGATGTATTGGACTACAAAATATATACACAAATACACGAATCATCGCATTATTACTTCTGAGTCGTGAGCTACACTGAATAAAAAGGAGGCAGAGAGCTGGCAACCCTCGAGCGCGCGTCGCGAATTCAATATATCAGCGAGCTGATCATATGAGTTAAAAAAACGACACCGCACTTATCTCCCTGATAAGTCAAATATATGATTTTATAATATTTAGAGATTATTTAGGCATTTTGTTACGGTACAATTGTCTGCCCTGATGTACAAAATAAACGCACCACCTTTCTTAAATTGTAATATATTTAGGTTTATTCATATTTTGTATACCAAAAATATCTTTGGTTGTAAAAATAAGACATTTAAAAAAAATTATTGTCGAATTCTACGGAAATAATTATTGAGTAAAGAAAACATAAAAAGGTATTTAAAAAACAAATAAAAATAAAAAAAACTTTAATACCGAGTATTTCCAACTCTGGCACGAATAACGTCCGTTAAACGCATTCGCATTCCTTCGAAAAGATGCCTGGTAAACTCCTGAGGAATTTTTTCCCATTCATTTCCGTTCCCAACTTTTCTAGAGTGTTACGGCCTGGAATTCGCCATCGCTTAGTTGGTCCGAAATGTGTTCGATTGGGTTCAAAAATGGACATCGTTCCTGGCCACACGAAGCACTCAATTCCTGCCAATACTTCATTAGCAACTCATTCCTCACCGATTTTGGCAAAGGTAAATGGCACACTTCTGTTAAGTTATCTTCCTCACCCAACGAACATGAACGATTTATAAACTTGGTAAATTTTCGAACTTGCAAATTCACCCTTCTTAAATTAAATTTGTAATACTAATTGTGGCACGTGTGCAAACACAAATGGAAAAAAATCCCTGGTACAAGTCATTCCGATACTGACTTTTTATCTCAAATAAAAACCTTAATTAATTGAAAGATATTAATTGGCCAAGCGGACTACAAAAACTAGTGAAGTTATTATTATTATTATTAAATTAATTAACGTTTTTAGTTAAGATAAAAAAAGTCAGTGTCACGAGCGGGACTCGAACCCACGAACTTCGGCTTTATACGCACCTACTGTACCACTTGGTATTATCTTTTTTTATCTCAACTAAAAACCTTAATTAATTGAATGATATTAATTGGTCAAGCGGACCACGAAAATAGTGAACTTATTATTATTATTATTAAATTATTAAAAGAAATACAAAAAGAAACTTAAAAAAAAAACTTTGTGTGCCCTTTAATACCAAGTATTTACACCTCTGGCACAAATCAAGTCCGTTAAACACCTTTGCCATCCTTGGAAAAGATTCCTGGTAAAATCCTGAGAAATTCGGTCCCGTTCATTTCCGTTTCTAACTCTTCTAGGGTTATAGAACCTGGGATTCGCCATCGGACTCGTCTGTGGTCCCAAATGTGTTCGATTGGGTTCAAATCTGAACTTCGAGCAGGCCACACCAACCACTCAATCCCTGGCGTTAGCAATAATTTCTCAGCGATGTGGGGGTGATGGCAGTACATGTTCTTCGATTATCTTGTACCTCAAGTTAGAGATCTTCCTCGCCCAATAACACTAACCGTTTATAAAATTGGTAAATTTTCGATCTTTCAAGTCAACCTTTTTTAATTTAAAATTGTAATCTAATTGTGATAAGTGTGGAAAGTGGGTAAAATCACCTGGTACAGGTCGACACCATGTTTCACCATAATATCTGCCTTGTTTAAGCCGGGAACACACTTACCCGATACAACGCTATGCGACGCTACCCGACGCAATTCCAAAGTCCAATGTTCGATAAGATTGTATTATCCCCGTGCACATCTGCCCGACGCCACGCAACGCTACCCTACTCTACGCTACTCGATCATTTTCGTCAGGTAGCATCGAGTACAGTCGAAGACAAAAAACCGGACACTCATATTTTTATTTCAAACTATAGGTAACTATAGGTCGTTATAATAATTACAACATACTAATTTTAATATAAACCAAATTTAGCGAGATCAAAAATTCATTAGTTTTTATTTAAAAAAATTAATTTTAATGAGTTAGTAGGAAATTGATCCAAACACCGTAATACCATTTATTGATAGAATGAGTTTAACTAACAATTTATTACATGAATTTGCTCATAAAATTTAACTAAAATTTATTGCACGATTTTGTTCATAAAATTTAAATAACAATTTATTTCATGGATTTCCTCATAAAATTTAACTAAAATTTATTGCACGATTTTGTTCATAAAATTTAAATAACAATTTATTTCATGGATTTCCTCATAAAATTTTACTAAAATTTATTGCACGATTTTGTTCATAAAATTTAAATAACAATTTATTTCATGGATTTCCTCATAAAATTTAACTAAAATTTATTGCACGATTTTGTTCATAAAATTTAAATAACAATTTATTTCATGGATTTCCTCATAAAATTTAACTAAAATTTATCACATGGTTTTGTTCATAAAATTTAACAATTAATTAAGGTTTTTACTTGAGATACAAAAGTCAATGGCAGGAGCGGGATTCGAACCCACGATCTTCAACTAGATACGCCGCTGCGGCACTTGAGCTATCGTGACCTCGATCCACTCGGACACTAACTTCAACCCCACCTTTTTGCCATTTCTCAATCTATCCCGCTCGTGCCATTGACTTTTATTTATCTCTTAAAAACCTTAATTAATTGTAATATATTAATTGGTCAAGCGGACCACGAAATTAGTGAATGAAATTTAACGATTATTTGGAGATCGTGTGATGCGGTCTTGTATGACGTAGGTTTAGAAAAACATTTTCTTTATCGTGCCAACGTTTCGATCTTTATTGAGATCATCTTCAGGACCCAAAGTGTTTGTTTTCGGTGTAGATGAGTCATTACTGAGTGGCACACACAACCCGACACAGTAATGACACATCTACACAACAAACACTTTGAGCCCTGAAGATGATCTCAATAAAGATCGAAACGTTGGCACGATAAGAAAACGTTTTTATGATCCTACGTCATACAAGACCACATCACACGGTCTCCAAATAATCATAAATTAACGGTCACTAAACACCATACATAAAATTTCACTGGCAATTATTACATGATTTTGCTCATAAAATTACACCATTTTCGTCGAGTAGCGTCAAAACAGGACAGTCATATTTTTTTGTAGTTTATTTCAAACTATGTATATATAATTTTGTCTTTATAATAATTACAACATTTCTATTTTAGTATAAACCAAATTAAACGAGATCAAAAATTCATGAGTTTTTATAAAAATTGTTTAATTATGATGGTTAGGCAGAAAATTTATCAATACACCGGAATAACTTTATTTAAAACAATTAAATTTAACTAACAATTTATTACATCGTTCTGCTCATGAAATGTAACTAACAATTTATTACATGGTTTTGCTCAAAATAATGCATTAAGAACAAAAGAGGCGTTGCATCGGGTGTGTATCCGCTTTAAAGTTTACTGATAAAAATTATTTAAAATATTTAGAGCGAAAACAACAAATAATCATCTTCGTTTTGCGAATACAAAAAAGCATTTCCAAGCAAAGACAACTAATTACGTTAGGCATTTATTTACAAAAAAGACCAAAGAACAGTTTTTTTAGTAAGGCGCTCGAAACGATTAAAACCAACGTGACGGATCGGTCGTGCAGGTTTAGCATAACGAAACGCCGTTTTTACGCAAGTTTATCCTTTCATAATTAACAAACGTCAATGAAATATAAATATAATAAATTTGAAGAAAAAAGGTGTTTTTTTGAACATATATATTTTTTTGTTAATATTATTTCATACACAAAAATTTCTAATAGAAATATTTTTTGTTAACAGCTTCGTGAGAATCTATGTTTTTTTATTCCCGAACACGTTTTAAGATAACAGCCAAGGGTGGCATTCTAGCTGCTGAGGGATTATGGGGCGAATAGGTTTCTGGGTAACGTTTAAGTCAACGTGGAAGATTATGGAAATATGAGATAATAGAAGAGGCGTGAATGGAAGGATTAGGGTAAGAAAAAATATTTGAGTGGAATTTCAGGAAGCGGTAACGGATCGACTTGAACGAAGGGAATGCCGAGTTTATTTATTGTAGTTGATAATGTAATTAAGTAATTAAGTAAGTAAGTTCTGCTCCGTATGTCCAATCAGGTCGAATTATTCTGTTATAAATTGTTAGTTTGTCACAGTCATGCCTGATTTTGGTCCTAGTAGTCTTCTAAGTTGTCCGAGTCAGTTGTAGATTCAGTCTGTTGGATTCCATGTATTTAGGTACCTGGTGTGAATGACGGTAATCCTCGTTGCGTACAGAGTAGAGCAAGGCTGTATTTTTTTAACGGAGATTTTTGCCTGAGATTGCAACGCTTAACTCCGACCAATAAATACATCCACTCTCAATTCTGGCATGATTCATGAATGACTTGTTAGATTGGGCGTTAACTCAATTGCCATTCACAATTAAATACATAAAAAATATATAGATGATATATTTTTAATTGTTCAGATTGCTCATCTAGAACAGATCCCTTTCTGGCTTGTGTGGGTAAACAGCTATTTTTGGTAAAAATAAAAATTTGGTGTGCACACTATTCAAGTAAGTTAATTTTATTACTTTGACGTCAAAATAAAAAATAATAATTGTAATTTAATTCTAAAAGGGTATATATTTTTATAAACAAGAGTAAAAGAAATAATATTTCATTTTAAAAGTTGTTAATATTTTAATTGTATTTTCTAATTTGGAGGTCACAATTTTAATAATAATAATAATAAAATAATAATAATACCTACTGCCACAATTATCGAAGATCTGGCCTTGTTGAACAAAAGAGAAACACCTTCTCTGGTGATCAAGGCCGAATTCTTGCGAATTTTAAATAACTATCCCAATTATAAAGTTTTTTATACCGATGGGTCTAAAAATGAAATTGGTGTAGNAAAAGAAAAATTAAAGCTTGGATGGCAATAGGATAAATAAGATTTCGAGTGAATGTTTGGAGTCAGAGCTTTATAGCACTCAGAAGAGATATAGCTAACCTAAGATAGAAGGTTTGGATGTTAGGGCGTGAAATGACCTTAGCCGTTAAAACGCCCTTAAAAATTAATAATAATAATAATAATAATAATAATAATAATAAGATGTTAGGGCGTGAAATGACCTTAGCCGTTAAAACGCCCTTAAAAATTAATAATAATAATAATAATAATAATCCTTCATCTTCTGAAAGGATTCTCAATTTCAATTCCTTCATTCCTTTAAGTTAAAAATTAATGTGGTTTATAATTGAATTGTCAGAGTATTCAACCTGAGCTCTCCTCAGTTCTACCCTGATTGTAAAAAGACTGTGATCAATATTCTAGTCAACAAAGAATATCCTGTATCTCTAGTCAAACAATTATTAAATGATAGAATTCTAATGTTTAACTGCAATACAAATGTACCTGATAGGAGTAGTGACCGTATCTCAAGTATATATAGAACAATTACTTCTGTTAAGGAAATTTCTAATTGTTAAATTTGGTTAAGAATAACGTCTAATTTGAATTTTAAATTTGCATTTAGTTACAAGAACAATCTCAGAAACCATGTTTTTTCGAAATTGAAGTCTATTGAAGTCTACTAACGTCAATTGCCTTGCAAGGACTGTGAAAGGGTTTATTATGGACAAACCGAACAGTTACTCAAGTGGACAACATGAATTTGATCGTAGGGACAAAGACAAACAGGGAACTCTTTCCCAGCATTGTCATAAACTTAAACATAAATTTGATTTTGAGAAAGTAGAGATTGTTGACAAGGAGCGTAACCTAGGAGGAGGTTATTTAAAGAAATTCTCCACATAAAAGCTGTCAATAAAGCAAGTAATTTGAGAACAGATATCTCTAATTTGAGTATTATTTATACTTCTATTCTTAACAGTCATTGTTGGTTCTTTTGTTGTATGGTCATTTATTCATTTGTATATTTATAAATTTGTTAGACTTTTAGGGTCTTTTTTAGGAAAAAGCTAAAATACAATTTTAACAATTACAATAATAATTGTAATTTTTTTTAGTATTATTATTATTTTAATAAAAGGAAAATTTTAAAAATAAAAGTCAATGTAAGAAAAACAGAATTTATTCAATCCAATTATTTCTTTTCTAAAATTATATTTACACTCTTCTTTCTTTTAAATTGAATCTTCAAACTTAAATTTTTACAAAAAAATAAAATCAATTCTTCTTGAAACAATATAAAATAAACTTAAAATATAATTAAGAAGTATTTTTTTACCTATTGTTAAAAATAAATGAATTCATAATATTTATGTATGCGCATTCCCCAAGGAATAAAATTAAGGAAATATGGTATAGGAAAAACTCACCCGATGAATGCCTTTTTCCTGATGTTTTCTCATAAGATGATTTTTCACATGCCAAGTTGAAGCAGCTAGGTTCGAGGTGGTTTGTTCGCAGTCTCCCAATGGAATGCCCCCTGTCCACCGCCTTTTAGCCTTTCTGCACTTTTGTCTACCACGAGTTCCAAAGTCCATCGCCTCCTTCACGTTCATTTCAATTTGTTTGTCACAAATTGGTAGTTGTTAGTGAAATTGTTAGCGCTGATGAACTGAAACCAAAATAATCACTTTAGGATAAATTTGTAAGCCATTGGCATCATTGTTGTGTGGGAATGATAACATGTTATCTCTCCTGGTGTTCTTGGTTGAATTATCCGGCCCCTTCTACTCGGACCACATGTCCGAATGGACTTTCAAGTTTTTTAAATAATTTTTTTTCAAGTAAGTTGTTGATTTATCCTTATAATTAGTAATTATAAGGATAATAATAATTATAACATTGATTGTACTGAAATAGTATCCTGAGGACGGCATTAAATAGCCGAAAGTTCGACGGAAAAAAAATAAGTGGTTTTTTTGTCACCTACAAGGCTTCATTCCCGATACCTTTATTCAATAGTCTCAATACAGGTACACAAAAAAATTGGTACCATATACAAATAAGATCTGTTTCCTTTAAGAATCGGTTCGACGGAACCAGGTACTCGTTACTGTGCTCAAGTATCGAAATAACGATTATTTGGATATCTTGAGATGCGGTCTGGTGTGGAGGATTCGTGCCAACGTTTCTATCTTTCAATTAATTAAGGTTTTTAGTTGAGATAAAAAAGTCAATGGCACGAGAGGGATTCGAACCCACGATCTTCGGCTTGATAGCCGCTGCTCTACCACTTGAGCTATCGTGACCTCGATCCACTCGGGCACCAATTTCCCATCTCAACCGCACCTTTTGAATTTTCCCTCCTTTTTGCCATTTTTGAATCCCGCTCGTGCCATTGACTTTTTTTATCTCAACTAAAAACCTTAATTAATTGTAATATATTAATTGGTCAAGCGGACCACGAAATTAGTGAATTTAAGTTTCGATCTTTACTGAGCTCTGAAGATGATCTCAATAAAGATCGAAACGTGTCACGATAAAGAAAACGTTTTTATAATCCTACGTCATACAAGACCGCATCTCACGATCTTCAAATAATCATTAATTTACCGTCACTAAACACCACACATTTCTACCGAAATAACTTTACCTAAGGACAACCGGAAAAAGCGGACAAATCTAGCCTATAATTTTTATAGAAATGATAAATGATGGAGTGAGTGTGGTGTTCAATACTTTTTNTAGAAGTCCTTCAACCTGATGATGAGCTAAAAGGCTCGAAATCCGGATCGTTGCAAAACAACTTACCGTGAGTAGGAACTATCCTTTTAAAAAGTATAATTTTTATTGGCTTAAAAAAACTATTACCTTTCCAAGATAATTTGGCCAAAAATTTTTAAAATTGGTGGAGTAGAAGATTAGTTAAAAAATTACTGAATTAAGAATCCCTAAACCAGGTGCGAGAGCCTCTTCCCAAAAACGCTGACCATTAGCTCTATCTTGAATTGTCTTTCGGAAAGGTTAATAGCAGAATCGATAGGAAATGCGAAATAATCATGAAACGTCCCTTTTGGCCAACTACTTCAGAAAAACAGCCGCTCTGGAAAGTAGGGTTTTTTGACACAAAAACGACAAAATCGGTCAACCCGTTAAATTTTTTGTGCGATAATATAAAAACATTTCTATGATAGCTTTTTCGAAAATAACAATCGAATTTGTAGAACAAAGTAGAAAAATTTGTTCAAATGATTTCTTGAGGTAGACGTTTTTCAAAAAAAAAACGTTTCATAATAGCTCGTGAATTTGAATATACGTTCCTAAAGGTAGATTGGGGATGAGGCCATGAAGACAGAAACAACATTTATTTTCTTGTCGAGCTTTCGGCAGAATATATCGCCTTCATCAGGACTTCGAAAAAAATCGTTATACTATATGAACAGGTACATGTGTGTAGATAACGGATAGCCGGTAGAGCCCTGTAGAGCTATCCGTTATCTACACACATGTACCTGTTCATATAATATAACGATTTTTTTCGAAGTCCTGATGAAGGCGATATATTCTGCCGAAAGCTTGACAAGAAAATAAATGTTGTTTCTGTCTTCATGGCCTCATCCCCAATCTACCTTTAAGAACTCGTGAATTTGAATTTAATAATAAAGAAATATTTGTGCCAAATTTAATTGAAAATGGTTCAGCCTTGGAAACACCACCAGCAACAGTTTGCCCGGGACTCTTTCCAAGAATATATTACCATGTTATATTTATAATGTTTAATAGCCGGTTAATACGACTTTCACGAAGATCCCCGGAGAGGTGATGCTTCTGTAACAGTGGAGAATCATAAGACAATTCCGTTCACTTTCTAAATCTATTTTCGCCCAACGGATCGAATTTACAGAAAAATACGTCACGGGTGAAATTGCGAAACGGACGGCAATCACGGATCAAATCCATTTCCACGAGAACGTCTATAACTTCGAGGAAGTGGCGAAACTCTACTCATACAGCATCAATCCGGGTGAAAAACAACGGTGATAAAATTTCAATCGAGGCATGAAAAATTCGATTTGAAATAATCAGTTTACAAACATGATTTGCCATACGCAATCTAGGATATTTTCTCGTACATATTTCTGATTGTATTTATACGCCTTAATTGCATATTTTACAAATAGCGAGCATAAAGTCAAATGAGTCTGATTCTTACCATTTCCTTACCATTCTTACCAATGAAGTAGTGGGCATTCTTTCAGAATTCATTGAAACTTTTTTTTTCCCATCCACCTCCCCGCCGTACCTAAGGGAGACCCCATACCGGCGGACCATGGCCACTAAACTAATTCAAATGGGATGCAAGTTTAGAGGAACTTATTGTGCTTAACGTCTTCCTTCGACCTTGCCCTGAAAGGGAAGACCCAAGGAAGAAGGGAAATTTTTTTTTTATTATTATTAATTTATCTACTCTAATAGGTCTCCCCCTTGCTGGTTAATCCTTTTGAACACACTTTCTAATAAATACAATATTTTAATAAATAAATAACAATTATGGGTACAAGGAGTAACCAGCCCGGAATTAAAAGTTCAGGGATACGCTAAGATTAACAAGGAACAACATAGGAAGAAAAAGAAGAAAAGAAAGAAAGAACAAACTAATCAGGTACTTTGTCCACTATAGCTCGGCTAACAGGCTTGAGGACCTCAAACGTCCTCTTTTCTTTAATCAGAATATATCTTTAATCTTTCATTGAAACTTATAATAAAAATGAAGAATTTATTGTACAAAGCCGAATAATGTCGAGATAAATGAGGACGAATCGGTTTGTGTTTTAGCAGGAGAAAAAGCTGGTTTATTTTTCAAATTTTCTTTACTGGACTGGCTAGTTTTGGCAGTACATTAGTGATTCGTCTTCTCACGAAAATTTACAATCGGTTCACAAACACTGACTGTACAAAAATCTGGTTGGTGCTACCTGAAAGAACGTTAAATGTGCTATAAGAAAATCTTTTTTAGATTGCAGAATTATTGAAAAACCTCTGCACGAAAAATTAAGAAAAAAGTTGAAATTTAGAATTTTTTGAAAATGTTTAATTATAACTCAACGAATCTACAGCTGTGATGGAGCTAGGACTGATTTATACTAAAGTTAAAAAAAAATCATAAGAATAGGCTTGAAATTATATTTTTAAGGTTATTGTTGATCTTAGAGCAATATTCACGTGTGTATTTATCAGAGGAATTTATTTATTATTATATTAATTATTTAAACGTTAACCCTCGTCTGTCCGAGTATATAAACTTCCTATAAACCCCGTCCAAATCTCAACGGTAAAGAAGTAATTTCAGGTTTTGGGTTTTTTTTAATTTTTCGACTTAGGTCCACTAAATTGCTTATAAACTTCAGAATTCCAGTCGAAAAATCTGGTTGGTGCTACCTGAAAGAACGTTAAATGTGCTATAAGGAAACCTATTTACATTGCAGAATTATTGAAAAAAAATTCTGCACAAAAAATTCATAAAAAGTTGAAATTTGGAATTTTTTGAAAATTTTGGATTAGTAACTGTTAATAATTAGAAACACCTGGATGAGGAAGATGAGATGAGGAAAAAATCAACCCTCTGCTGGTGGTCATTTCGTTCCAAATTCCTCGCATCGGGTATCCCAAGCTCTCTTGTGAAACAACATAAAGCACGTGTTGTAATCACGATTAACAGAATGCAAAATTTCGACATCTACATCAATTCGCCGATTGTCTTCTCTAGTTCTTCGAGTGAAAGAACCAGTTTTTTCTCAGCTTCTGATGAAGTGTTGGAGGGTGCGATCTTCTGAAACGTCTCGTTATGGAAAACGAGCTTGGTATTCGCTCATTTAAATCACCAACCTGAGGAAGTTGTCAGCTGATAACATAAAGCAAACTGATTGAATCGAACAAAAACTGACACCAAACTCAAGGGCCACACGGATTTCCTTGAAAAATCGAACGTGCCCCCTTTTTCAACAAAACGCAACATTTTTTTGCCTTCCAGAAGCGCAATTCTTAAAACTGGGTATACAGCTGGACTCAACACATAATAATGACGCATCTACACAGAAAACAGACAATTTGAGCCCTGAAGATGATCTCAATAAAGATCGAAACGTTGGCACGATAAAGAAAATGTTTTTCTAAAACCTACGTCACGCCAGACCGCATCTCACGACCGCCAAATAATCATTAAATTAAATTGGACACCACACATTTCTACCCAAATCACTTTACCTAAGGGCAACCGGGCAAAACGGTGCGGGAAAATCTAACCTATAATTTTTATTGGTTTAAAAAAACTATTACCTTTCCAAAAAATAATCATTAGCTAACGGTTACTAAACACAACATACATACACACAACTATTACCAACCATGATTGGGTTGATTGGACACTCAATTGGCCATTGGCCTCTCACACTATTCACGCCAATAAATACATTCACTCTCAACACAGATACACAAAACAATTGGTACTATATCCAATAAAACAACCCTGTTTCCTTCAAAAATACCAACAAAGGAGCTAAGTAGTCGTTGTTGTGCATAAGAGCCGAATTAACTTTTAGCTTTAAAAAAAAAAAACCAAAATATTTCTATTAGAAATTTTTATGTACACAATAATTTTTTTTTTTTTGGCGTTATGAACTATGCATATTAGCCATGTGACAATTCATATATGTTTGTTCAAATTTTGGGGGGGGGGTCATTGTGAAAAAAGGGCCAGAGGCGACGGTGGGAATCGAACCCACGACCGCGGCGTGAGAGTCTTTCATGCTAACCACTCGGCTACCGCGGGATGTAGGTTTCAAATTCTCGTTGTCCAAAACGGTATTTGTACACTTTTGTAGACTGAGAAAACATCATGAAACACCTCGGCTTTTCCTTTCTGGCGTTGAAAAAAGGAAGTCGACGTTGTCAAATATTTGGGAGTTTCTTTCGACAAAGCCCTTCGATGGAAACCTCAAATAGCCCAATTGTCTAATTCAGGAAGGAAAATACTAGGCCTGATGAGATTCCTCGCTAATTACAATTGGGGGGCGAATAGAGACATTCTTTTAAGAATATTCAGCATGTACTTAGGAGCAAAGTTTCGATATGGAGCAGCAGGTTCAGCGCGAATATCAACTTTAAAACCTCTAGATAGAATTTATTATCAAGGTATCAGGATTGGAGCAGGGGCGTTTAGAACAAGCCGTTTATATAGTCTCTGCAATGATGCCGGTGTCCTTCCTCCAGAACTTTTCAGGGATTCTTAGGTTTGTTGCTAGACTTTGGTCTAAGCCTTTCCATCTTCTATTTCCTTCAGTTTTCCGTAACCCTCACCAAGATATGTACTCGTTCCTAAGAACTAGGACGAGACCTCTCGGTACTGAAATGTTGAGATTAGGTGGGAATACCTTGCCGGCGGTTGAGGGTTTTAAATTCCTAGATATCCCACCGTGGGCATTACCTATTGCCACAATTATCTTAGATCTGGCCTTGTTGAACAAAAGAGAAACACCTTCTCTGATGATCAAGGCAGAATTCTTGCGAATTTTAAATAACTATCCCAATTATAAAGTTTTTTATACCGATGGGTCTAAAAATGAAATTGGTGTAGAGTGTGGAATATTTGCTGATGAGTATAACTTCAGCTGGTCTCTATCGAATGAGGCTAGCGTATACACAGCTGAACTTCATGCAATCAGAAGATCATTGAGCATTATAAAGGAATCGCCAGGAATTTGTAATTCCATTATTTGCCCTGATTCGAAAAGTAGTCGCGAAGCAATCAAAAATAATTTCTCGGTTGACCCTTACATCTTAGAAATTCACAAATATCTCTATGAAATCAGAATACTCAACAAACATGTGATATCTGTTTGGGTTCCTAGTCATGTCGGCATTTCTGGAAATGAAAAAGCTGATCAACAGGCAAGAAACGCTGCAAACCATCCACAAAGAACAGATCAATTTTCTCTCCGTCCAGATGATGTCGTTTATGTTAAAAATATTATCAAACGAACGTGGGCAGCAAGATGGAATGTCTGTAGAGATAGTATGAAAGAAATTAAGCCAGTTGTACATAAATGGCCAACTGAGGAACTTGAGAGAAAAGAACTTGTTATTCTCTCTAGATTGCGAATAGGTCATATCAGGCTAATCCATAATAGGCTTTTAATAGGCAACAACCTTTAAAAAAAACACCTTCTATAAATTTATTATATTTCTATTTATTAATTAATTGCGTGAAAACGGCGATTCATTATGCTAAACCAGCACGACCGATCCGTCAAGTTGGTTTTAATCTTTTGGAGCGCCTTAAAAAAATATTTACTTTGGTATTTTCTGTAAATGTAATAAGTAATTAATTAGTTTTGTTAGCTTGGAAAAGCTTTTTTGTACTCGCTTTTTTTTGTCTTAAGCACTTAAACATATTCATGTTAAAACTGGTCCTCCCACATGAATAACATCGAATAACATTGAAGATATGTTTGTTGATCGACCTGCAAATGCGGTCTGGTGTGACGTAGGTTTTAGAAAAACATTTTCTTTAACCTGCCAACGTTTCAATCTTTATTGAGGTCATCTTCAGGGCTCAAAGTGGTTGTTTGCTTTGTAGATGTGTCATTCTTGTGTGTGGGGCACTCTCAACACGACATAAAAATCTCCACGGAAAACTAACACTTTTATTCCCTGAAGATGATTTCAATAAAGATCGAAACGTTGGCTGGATAAAGAAAATGTTTTTCTAAAACCTACGTCACACCAGACCGCATTTCACGATCTCCAAATAATCTGTAATAAATGTTTTGTGCATCTCTGTT
The DNA here is from genome assembly GCF_000648675.2 of Cimex lectularius. Lineage (NCBI taxonomy): Eukaryota > Metazoa > Arthropoda > Insecta > Hemiptera > Cimicidae > Cimex > Cimex lectularius. The sequence goes on along the minus strand of NW_019393055.1, from coordinate 8,514 downwards.
AATGTCCACCAGTTCTAGAAAGTTTTTGTATTTGTTTTTTTCCTTGTTTAGTCGAAATCAAAATGGTGTGTTGCTAATGCTGAGGGATTGGTTTTTGGTGTTTTGCAGTCATAAATGTGTTGTTTTTTCCGTTTTTCTGGATATTGCTATGTAATTGCAACGTATGTTGCTGGACATCCAATTAGTTTTATATTAAATTACATCGGATTTGCAGGCTGAAAAAAGTGTATACTTTTTATGTTTTTTTTTAAAGCTATTTTAATGTGTTCTGAGGAGAGAAGTACACAATAATAGTATCAATAAAAAAAATGTGTTAAAAAAATTAAAACAAAAACTTCAAAATTATTATTTATATTTCTTTTACGTTTATTAATTATGAGGGGGTAAACTTGCGTAAAAACGGCGTTTCGTTATGCTAAACCTGCACGACCGATCCGTCACGTTGGTTTTAATCTTTTCGAGCGCCTTAGTAAAAAAAAACTTCTTTGGTCTTTTTTTTAAAGAATTTTCATTTTTTGTCATCTTCAGCTTTCACTTTTATTTTTCTTTCTAATTCTTCAAACTTAATCAGTTTTCTAATTTAATGTGTGTTGATTAGTGACCGTTAGTCGATGATTATTCGGAAATCGTGAGACGCGGTCTGGTGTGATGTAGGTTTCAGAAAAACATTTTCTTTATCGTGCCAACGTTTCGAGCTTTACTGAGATCATCTTCAGAGCCTGGGATTTACAAACATTGTTTAAATTTAACAAATACATATAGGATGTGGAAAAAAGTGAATTTATACAATGCAAAAAATATTTTTTATATTCAATCAAAATCTTTCAACTCTCCCAAAGTGTTTGTTTTCTGGTACAAAACTGTTTTGTGGTACCCTAAACCCCGCGTCTGATGCAGCACCTGCCGTCCATGGCCAGCTCACAAGCCAACAACTCCCTTAACACATTTCGAGGGACTGGGTAGTCTGTGCATCTCTCATGCTATACGCTTCCTTCATCCTATCTTCCAAATGAAGATGATGACGTGGAGGATGCCCAAGATCATGCGGGCCAGGATACATGAATACAACTTGTACTTTAGAGAGTGTGTCACATTTTCAAGGCTAACCATCCCAAACTCATGGATGGACAACTACAGGATAGGCCATGTCAATGAACAACGTAAACTGAGAAAAAACAAGCAGAACCAGACATGCCAACCAATGCCACTACTCCAAACAACTGCACCGAGTACAAGGTATACCTGAAAGGGAAGAATGGGCAAAAGGAACTACCTCATTTTTGACTGTTTCTCTAGACTTTAAAAAGCTATGAAACAACTGGTCACTAACAAATGTCAACTGTCAAAACTGTTGAACTGGCCCTGAAGATGACCCGAATAACGCTTGAAACATGAGCAAAAAAATGAATATTCTTGACCGCTCCTCACGAATTCAACAATTCAACAAATTATTAGTCTACTGGTGAATTATGAGGAGTATATAAATGACACTAATTATTGATGTACTCTTACAGTGTTTCGGCCAATGTTGTGTAAGAAAAAAAAACATTAAAAAAAATGAAACGTTAAAATAACATAAATTTAAGAAAATTCTAAATTAAAATAAATGAAGGGAGAAATTCATAGGGGACTTACCACCTTCCTTCAGATGCCGGCTGCAAGAAGTGTAGGGAGCTCGGGCCCGATTCCTCTGACTTCGTCACAGAATATCTGATGAATTCAAGTGGAAGAGATCGATGCAGCAGCACAGAGGGTTTTTTTGTGGTCGCGTGATTAAAGACTTTTTATTAATACGGGAGAAAAAAGCATGAGAAAAGAGAGATGTGAGGACCTTTCTATCATAGGAGTAGAACAGGACTGGGTTTGCAAGGAGCATGGGAGTAGGGTTAGGGATTACAATAATCCAAAACAAAGTATATTTAAAAATGAGATGGCTGGCGCCAACTTTTTTATTTTAGAGAAACGCCCCGACTTGTTTATTATTTATTATTCTATACCAGAAAGCCCGGTCCATAAGATAGGCCGCCCCACTCCTGGTGTGACACGCCAGTCGCTTTCATGACTGAGCCTGGTTCATTTCAGCACACGCCACTTCATTTTTTTTGCACCTGCAAACACCTTTGTACAAACCGCCTTCTGTAGAATTTATTTTTACATTCCAATCTAACTGTTTTATTTATGATTTTTTTCTTCGCCTCCCGATTAAATTCGTGTAGTCCTCCGATGGTTAAAACCGTACACAAAATGTGATGTAGACTTGTTCAATACCATGTGAAAGGGTCAATTCAAATATTTGATGCTGTTTTGAACAGCACCTCACTCGAGCACTTATTGCTAGTTTTCCCGTTCTAGAACATCAATTAAAGAATGTAATTACAATAATAAAACCAATTTTCTTTCAAAACATGAAGACGCATGTTACATAAATAAGTAAAATAAATTGAAAAAAAAAAGTAACAAATAATAATGTTTTATTATTATAAAGGATATTTATAAATTTAACATTTTAACACTAGTGGCTCATGACATACATTAATAAATGAGGCATGAACAAGAAATATTTGAAATAATTTTTTAAATAACTTTTTGAGAAAGTTAAAGACCAATTTTTTTCTCAATACAAAATTTATCCAAAAAAAACTTGGACACGTCGACAAAATTAAAACTGCGTTGTTTTTTGTTAAAAAAAAGAAATACGAATGATTAATTTAAATAGAACATCCACAATAATAAAATTAGTAAATGATGATGAAAAATGGATACAAGGAAAATAACTTTCTCACAAGCATTATATAAAAATTGAGTAATCAAAGCAATTGAATTTAAAGTTAGTTATTGTAACCTTACTATTTTTACCGTAGACAGTGTATTGTAATATTTTGTGTTATTTAATCTGAAAACTGCTAGTCACATTTTACAATTATACATAAGTTAAAAACAAATAAAACAAATGCGTGTTTTATTGGGTATATTTAACAATAAATTGTTCCGAATAAACATTTATCCTTTCATAGAATTAAAAAATTTAAATAAAAATGTTAAAAATACAGACATCATGAGCTGAAAAGGAATGAAAAAAAAAATTTTTAGATACAAACAGGAAAACCACATTTACAAACCAAATCATAACGCATACAAAAAAAAAAAAAATTACACAATTTACAAATACAAGTCTACGGTTTATTCCTTCACCACATACATACGGTCCCTTGAAATTTTAAAATCCAAACGATTATACTATGTATATGGCTTTCGAAAGAAACAATATACAAACAAATTGAAATCCTACATGCTAGAGTACATCAATCTAATAATAAATTTATCACTAAACTGGCACATACCAACTTTTTTTTATTTAATTTTTAATTTTTTTTTTAATTTTTAAATTATATGTATCGCTATATATGAATTTGATTTATAACTATTTACAAAAAACAGCCTTGGAGTTTACAAAGAGAAGATTTGAGACAATACCGAAGCCAAGGCAACTTTCTCACTGACTAGCCTACCCGTGGATCGATTTACATATAATTTTTTTTATAGATCCGGGTCCTAGATACATATAAATGAATGGTTACAATCACAATGCATTTATATTATGTGACTTTATAAACACTAAATATGTGGTAGAAAGAACACCACCTCTCTTTGTCTCCCTTTAAAAAGGTGGAGTCAGCCAAATCTAAATACTAGTCTTTTTTTTATATTTTTTAATATATTTTGTTAGCTTGTAAAAGCATGACCAAACCAAAGTGGATACACGATGGAGATGGTTTTAGTAAAACTGGCCCAGTTCAATACTGGCTTATTTATTGAAAAGAGCACAAAGCTCAAAAAACAAAAAAACAAAAAAAAAAGAAAAAATTAAGCGTAAGAATTATACAGGCCAAAAGACATGTATATTTGGGCAGTTTCACACAGGCCTAAATACTATTAGCACAACCGGCCTTTTTTTTTTCCAATATTAAATTTTAAAAATTATCTTTTTTAGAATAAAAACTAACGGTTGCACAACCATCTTCATACAAATTAATTTACAAAAATTTCCCTCCCGTTTTTGTGTGTTTTGTTAAAAAATCAGTTCTCGTTCAAACTCAAAAATCAATTAGAAAGAGTTTCAGGCAAAACCAGTGTCGGTAGTTTAAAGCTTGGCTTACGGATTACAAAAAATGGTACGTAATTTTTTTTTTTACATGTTGTACGCAACATAGATGGGATCGAGTTGGTCGGCGAGAAAGCCGTCTCTCAGGTGCATTCGCTGTTTCTCTCCTCTCGAATTTATCGGGACTACACCGGGATCGACGACGACGGCAACGCCGACGATGAGATGATGCTCTTCCAGCACGGCCGTTGTAACGAGCGGGACCAAGTCCAACGCCTCGCTCTCGTTACCGTCCAATTCGACGACGACGACAAGAAGGTTCGTCCAAGTGAACACAGCGCTAAAACACCATAAAATATTTTTAATATGCTGAAAAAGGAAGACAATTTTTGTACATTCAAATTGGAAAGGTTTTTTTCTTTTGAAAAACATATAAAAATCCTTTATCCTTGTTAAAATAAGGCTATAAAGGGGGCGTTGCTGGCAGAAATGGTTAAAGTGCTCATCACTGAAAGCTAAAGGTCTCAGGTTTGAATCCAGCAGCCTGCATTTGAACCCAATGTACTGGGTTTTTTCAAAAATACCACAAAAAATAAAAAAAATAAGGCTTTAAAACTTTTGGGTCTTAGGTTGGCTAAAATTAATAATGTCCTTGAATCTTATTAAACTTTTATTCCCCATAAAAGTTTACAACCTTAATAAACAGTAATATTAGGAGCTGATGAAACAACATATATGACCAGGCTACTTTTTAGGAAATTTTAGGTATTTTGATCTTTTCTTGTTTCCTGAACAACAAATGTACTAATTTCTCAATGGTCCGTGAGACCGCTATGGCTTCACGGATGAGTTTTTTAACCTTTGTTCTACAACGTATGGGTCAAAATGACCCAAAAATTTCAAAAATGCACATGTGTCAGAGGGTAGTGTTGGAAGGGCTTGAGGCTTTGAGGAGCTTTCCTTCTAGTTTTCCTGCAGATGTGGACGCCACTGGAACCCTTTTCACAGGTAAGTGACATTGTAATATTCGAATACAGTAAGAAAAATCATGGCATGGGTCAATATGACCCCACGTTGTACGACATGTTCTTTTAGTTTTAGTTCAGATTTAATTTCTTTTCTATAAATTTAATTAGTTTTCTCGACGCTTTTCTTTGTAAACTTTCTGGATTGTTTCAGCCATGGCAAATAGTTCACATTTTGAAGAACAGAACGATCAGTGATAATGAAAACGAGGAATACTTTTCTGAAGAAGTATCTCACAGTGAAGGTGAAAATGATTTATTACCAAACGACAATGATAAACTTGACACTTTCGACATTCTTCCTGAAGACGATGCGCTCAGAGGACCACTTTAGCTCAGAAAATTGTTCAAATTTAGGTTCCAGAGAACAAAGCAGAAACTTTGTGTTGGGCAAAGATGGCAAAACTATCTGGACCGATGTCGATCTTTTACCGTCCAGAAAGGTCAGAGTACATGATTCAAAGATTCAAAGAACATGATTACCCATTTGCCTGGTGCCAAAGGAAATTCTCGGAACCTTGAAGATGAGGACCCATTGTATTCCTTATTTATCAACCAAGCCATGATTGGAATGAAGATTGATTAAAAAAAAAAAAAAAAATACTGTTTGACCAGCGCTATATTGGACCCACAGATGGTATTGAAGTGAAAACTTTGCTGGGCCTTTTATTTTTCAGCGGCATGATGGATTTGAACCTGAATGTCTCAGACATATTTTGTCGTCTATTTAGACCAGTGGATTGTAAACCTTTTTGACCCATGGACCCTTTTTATAGTCAAAACTTGAAAACGGACCCCCCCCCACAAGTGAAAAAGCTACATAAATGCAGTATAAAAATCACAAATTTTAAAAAAAATTTGCTGAAGAAGTATTTATTGAAATTATAACTTTTGTTTAAAATAAAATTTAAAAAAATTAATGACTTGATGAATGTGATGAGATGTTATGAGTGTATTTATGTCCGGCTCAATGTTTGTAAGAAGTAACCGCAAATCCCCAAGAGCACTAATTTCTAGATTCACTAATTTCGTCGTCCGCTTGGCCAATTAATATATTACAATTAATCAAGGTTTTTAGTTGAGATAAAAAAGTCAATGGCACAAGCGGGATTCGAACCCACGATCTTCGGCTTGACACGCCACTGCTCTACCACTTGAGCTATCGTGACCTCGATCCACTCGGACACCAACTTCCCATCTCAACCCCACATTTGGAATTTTCCCTCCTTTTTGCCATTTAAAATATTTTTAATATGCTGAAAAAAGAAGAGAATTTTTGTACATTCAAATTGGAAAGGTTTTTTCTTTTGAAAAACATGTAAAAATCCTTTATCCTTGCTAAAATAACATAAAGGGGACATTGCTGGCAGAAATGGTTAAAGTGCTCATCACTGAAAGCTAAAGGTCTCAGGTTTGAATCCAGCGGCCTGCATTTGAACCAATGTACTGGTTTTTTTTTTTCAAAAACACCGCAAAAAATAAAAAAATAAGGCTTTACAACTTTTGGATGTTAGGTTGGCTAAAATTAATAACGTCCTTGAATCTGATTAGACTTTTATTCTCCGTAAAAGTTTACAACCTTAATAAACAGTAATATTAGGATGGAGCTGATGAAACAACATATATACCCAGGCTAGTTTTTAGGAAATTTAGGTATTTAGATCTTGTCTTGTTTCCTGAACAACAAGTGTACCAATTTCTCAACGGTCCCTGAGACGTCCGTAGGAACCACTTTGGGAACCACTGATTTGATCATCGATTTTTCGAGCAGTGATGTCCAAAAACAGATTTAACTTCTTTCTTTGCTTTCTGTTTTTCGGAGTATGTAATTTTTGTCCCTTGTGATACTGTGTTCCATTTTTGTGAAGTTACCTTTTTCATTTTAATTTTATAAGAATTTAATTTGCACTTTACAAAGAAGTTTGACTGTAGTTTTCTAGATAATATAAAAAACTCGGAAGTTAATTTTTTGCAAAGAAAGATTTTGGGATTCGAGTTTTTCCTTGCCAAACTGTACTTTATTGTGATTACAATATGTTTTAAAGCATTCATTTTGAAAAAAAAAAAAAAAAAATTAAGGTTTTAAGTTGAGATAAAAAAGTCAATGGCACGAGCGGGATTCGAACCCACGACCTTCGACTAGATACGCTGCTGCTCTACCACTTGAGCTATCATGACCTCGATCCACTCGGACATCAACTTCCTATCTCAAACCCACCTTATGAGTTTTCCTTCCTTTTTGCCATTTTTCAAATGTCGTGTAATCTATTTGATTCTCGGCGAAATGGCCACGGAGAGCTTTAGTGAAGAATACTTCATTTAAATTAATTAAATTCACCAATTTCGTGGTCCGCTTGACCAATTAATATATTACAATTAATTAAGGTTTTTAGTTGAGTAGAGTTGGGTAGAGCAGAGGCGTATCAAGCCGAAGGTCGTGGGTTCGAATCCCGCTCGTGCCATTGACTTTTTTATCCCAACTAAAAACCTTAATTAATTGTAGTATATTAATTGGTCAAGCGGACCACAAAATTAGTGAATTTAATTTCCCAAAAATGTTGAAAAATATGACTCATTGCACTTAAAAACAAAGTTGGGTCAAAATCGCCCGACGCTGTAGTACANACTATTTTTCGTGGTCCGCTTGACTAATATCATTCAATTAATTATGGTTTTTGGTTAACCTTAAGTTTCATCTTTGATTGAGGGAATTGTTCTAAATATTTTAAATTTGGAACTTCACTACAGGTAATATCGAGATACAAATTATTAGTGATTTTATAACTATTCCTTTTTATTAGTGTCATTTTGGATTATAATGAATAACAACAAAGAGAAAGTGATTTAAGGAATCAGAGCAACTTGTGGAACAACAGATACTGAATTTACCAAGTCACAGTTTCATTTTAGTTTTATTTGTCATAAATGGTTTTAATCTTCTTTTCAGATAAGATCAGATATTTTTCCAGTGAGTAATTAGGTCTAAGTCACATAAACATCAGAAAAAAAGAAGTAATTTTGGATTTATTACAGTGATTTTCAAGTATGATGTAATTTTGGAATCATGAGTTCTGCAAATAGCCTATTTTATTTTATACGTGGGACGAGTAGACTTCCAAAGTACTAGGTAGAAAGAAATAAAACGTAACTTTTTCATCAAGTATTCAGAAAACTTTCAAGCTTAGTTTGAACCCTTGTTAGAATTTTTCAAGAATTAGATTAATTAATTAGAAATAGCTGCATAAAATTTATGAGACAAACTGAACAAAAGTCTCGGAATTTTAGACAGAAATCTGCTTTAACCGTCAAAACTCAACATAATTCAATTAATTAATCTTTATGCAAGGTATTGGTTGAGATAGAAAAGGCAGCGTCACGAGCGGGATT